>NC_135340.1:88978834-89348077 GCF_023851605.1 Tamandua tetradactyla
GTCTCTAAAAATTAAGGTATGGCCATATAGTGAAATAATATATAGTCTAAAAACATGAAGTAGATTTGTGTGTACTCATGTGGAAAAATGCCTGAAGTATACTATTGGTCAAAAAATCAACATTCTGCTTAATGTCTCATTGTAAAAAGGAAGAAAAGGATTATATGGTAAAGAAGTCTGAAAGGATATGTACCAGCCATTTAAGATGTTGGTGATAAGGGGGATTGTATTTTTTTATTTCTCTGTTGTTGACTTATATGTGTTAATTTGCCATCTAAAGAGTAGATTGTAAGGAATTATGCATGCAGAATGCTTGGCACAGGGTCTAGCCCATAGTAAGTGTCAGTAAAAGGGTGCTGTTTTTGTTGGAGGTAGTAGCTAAGGAGAAAGAAGTGAGACCAAAACCTTTGTTAGTTAAATCAGGTTCTGTGGTTTTGAATTTCCAAATCTGGTTGATTCCTCAGATGTAGGATCTTGTCAGGTGGGGCCAGGTCCATAAACTTTTGCCAGCCTATGTGATGAAACAAGGTGCATACCATGTATAGGTTGTGGGTACCAAGTGCCCAGTTAACATAATTTTTCTTTTCCTCTTAATCCCCTCCTCTCAGTCTCATTTGAGAATAAAAATGCTGTCCATCTCACCTTAAAGATAGTGATGTCTGTCCTAAAAGTGACTTTGGGACCCTCATGGGTAATGTTATACAGTAGGGTTTTGGGTTAATTCTGGATTTAAATTCTGACCTTGAGCAAGCTAATAAGCTCACTTAAACTGCTTCTCCTTCTGTTAAATGGGAATGATACACCACCTTCCTCATTTGGTTGCATGTAACAAGTGCCTAATAAATGGGCCTTTTCCTTGTTGGATGAAGGAAGGATTGGAAAATAATTTTTTGAGGTGGGATTGACAGGCCATCTTATGATGAAGTAAGTAGTTGAAATGAATCCTCATAAAAAAGGAGATATATTCTATGGGATTTTTGGTGTTTTCTTTTTAGTGCTGATTTCATAAATATTTGTTGCTTTGTGGTACTCATCTGTTAGGAGTATATTGTTGTGGAGGAAACAAGGTAGTTTTTCATAGGCATTATTTATATTGGGTGCCCATAAATCCAGGTATGCTAGGTCTTATATGGTTTTCTGCCTGTTGTCATGGCCGTCTGTCCCATAATACCTTTTCTTCATTTAAAAAGTGGCCATGTTTAGTTGTTCAATGATGTGGTCGTCTCATTTATAACCCAATCGAGTGTCTTGGCTTTCTTTATTTTTTATAAAGTGGTGTCATTTAGCTTCTATTTTCCAGAATTTCATTGATTTTATGGAGCTCTCTTACAATATTATCAAAATGTAGGTCTATTTTATGGTTAGCTATCCTTTATTTATGACCTGCACTTGTTTATGTCTTCCCGTGTCAATTTTGTTTCATGGTATTCTTTTTTTTTAATTGCCCACTAAAAGGTTTGTAAACTTTTTTTTTTTTTATCATTTTTTTATTGTGAAATATAATGTCTACACAAAAAGCAATAAATTTCCAAGTACATTCTAACAAGTAGTTATAGAACAGATTTTAAAGTTTGGTATGGGTTAGAGTTCCACAGTTTTTTGTTTTTTCTTCTAGCTGCTCCAAGAACTGGAGAACAACAGAAATATCAATATAATGATTCAGCAGTCATACTCATTTTTTAAATCCTGTCTTCTCTATTATACCCCTCCTTCTCTTTAAATAACATACATACATAAAAGCAATAATTCATGACATCCTTTTATGATTTGATTTCAGTTCTTTGCTACAGTTTTAAAAGTACTTGCGGATTTTCCCAAATTTATTTTTGTGTTAAATGTGAGTCCTTAGGAGAACATTCTGCCTGCTGAGCCAACGATAACAAGTTGCCTATTTTTGAAAACAGTGGAGAAAGAAAACTATTTTGTGGCTATGTAGAAGAAAGATAAAACACAAGGAAAAGGAGATCAGCCAGTATTCAAACCTAAGCTCTTTTCTCCCCTCTTTTGGAAGGATATAGACAGAGCTTTCAACTTGGTACACAACCAAGTTTACTTGATTTTGTTGAATAGTGGAATAGAGGTTCCTGACCTTACTATGTGATGGAAAAGAAGGGCGGTCTTCCATAACAGGAAAATCTCTGCTTCTCATGCCTCATGAAGTTGCTGGGGGTGAATCAGGGATTCTTACTGACTTTTTCTCTTCTCCTATCCCTGTGTTTTTGTTTATGTTTTAAGTTCTGTGTGCTATTTGCAAGGCATTGGAAGCCGTATGGTATAAAGGAAAAGCACAGGCCTTGGAACCTGTCAGACCTTGTTCATATTTGAACTCTACTACCTAGTAACTGGTACCTTGGATGAATTAATGAACCTCTTCACACTTTGGTTTTCTCGTTTGTAAAATGAAAATCGTAGTAAGGCTTATTTTAGTTGCAAGTGGCAGAAATCGTCTCTTGTTTTCTAACCTCTCAGAAAAGGGGGAGATTTGTTGGAAGGACACACTGTGGGGGTAGGGAAGAGCTGAACAACAAAATCTTCAAATGGAGTGGGAACTGGGACAGCTCTGGGAACTTTGGCAGCAGGTGTGGTAGACCCTTATCTCTAGGGCACTGCCTCTTTCTCTTGCAGCATACCTCGATTCCATCAGCTAATCTTCACATTGTATCCGGCTTCTGTCTTCTCTCACTACCTCCACTGCTGCCACACAGGCCAAGTCATCATCTTTCTCCTGGATTCTTGTGTGAGCCTTTTGAGGGGCCTTCCTGTTTCTATGCTTGTTCCCTCTCAGTCATCAACAAAGCAACTAGAGTGAACCTGTAAATCCTTATGTCAAAACATGTCTCTTCTTAGCTCGGAATCCTCCAAAGGCTCAAAATCCTCTGTGGGCCTCCAATTTCATTCTGAGCAAAAGCCTAGTTTTGCTTACTTCTCATCTCCTGCTACTCCCCCCTTTATTTCTGTATTCTAGCAAAGAAAGAGTCTTTATTGACCTTTTTCATCTTGCCAGGCATCCCTTTTTCCTCAGAGCCTTTGTTCTATTTGTTGTTCCTTCTGCCCAAATGCTCTTCCCTCAAGAAATCCTCTTGGCTCATTCCCCCATCAGTGCTTTTCCTTTACTCATTGAAGCATTTTCTAACCACCCTGCATAGAGTTAAAATTGCCCCACTCCCAATCTTTTTTCCTGCTTTATTTTTCTCCGTCATGTATATCACCATCCACCATGGAATATGTTTTGCTTTTTATTTTGTCTCTTTCTTTTGATTATATAAAAACTCCACAGAGGTAGGAATACTGACCACTTTGTCAGTTCTGAATCTCCTATGCTACACATAGTAGGCACTCAGTAAATACTTGTGAAGTAAAAAACAGTTTTGCCAAGTATATTCCTTAGTGGAGTCAGAAATGGCAAGAGGAATGGGTCATGTCTAAGAAGTGTGACCCCTGGCAACTCGCTGAAAACTAAGACCTAGAGTGGAAGAGGGAGTATTGCTCTCTGGAGGCCATACCAGTTGATATCTCTGAGGTTGTATGATTGTGTAGTAGGTGTTTAAAAAATGTTGTTTTCCTCTTGTGGAAACATTTAACTAACTGACAATAATAAAATTTAAAACTTCATTCATTCTCCATAATAGAGGTTGTTGTTCAGAAGAGTAGAAAATATAGTAGTATAATAATATGAGAACTCACATGCAGCCTAATGTTTGATTAAGTGGTGAAGTACATAATTCTCTTTATAAAATAAATGGTGTTGAAATTCTGCAAATTGTACACAGGTTTTTATAAGGTCTCTTCTGGTATCTAAACAGACTCAAGGCCGAGTTCATGAAAGAGGTCAATTTGTAGAGCGGAAAGGCATCAAAGTCTTCATTTTAGCCTTTCTTTAGTAAGAAGTTTTTGCCTGGAGATAGTTTAGTCTGTTGAACACGTTCATCCTTGGATTTTATAGTTAATATCTATTAATTTATTCTCTCATAGATGTAATAATGCTTTGTGTACATAATGTATATGAAGTGAGTCCTTTCATTATAAAAAAATAGTATGACTTTATGTTCCTATGTCATAACTCTCAGATAAAGACTGTTACCTATAATTTTATCAAAATGAAGAACTCGAACAGTTATGTGTTTTGTTTTGTTTTTAAATGTTCATGAATTTTAGCACTTGGTTCCCAGACTATTTGAATAGAAACTTAAACTTTGGAGTCAAACACACTTGGATTGGTTTCTCAAGTCTGGCACTTCTTGGTGTAAGTCCTTTCACCTGTCTGCAGTGACAGGTGACCCTCGCACTGAGCTCCACAGACGTGTAGGGAAAGTTGAATGGTGCAGTATGCATCAAGAAAGGGCCCGTTCTGCAACAGGTAAGCTCTAAAATAATAGCTGTGTTTATTAGTGGTAAGTTGTGAAAGTCCTTTGATCTTAAGTATCTTATTATAAAAATGCTGTGAATAGTTGCAGGATTTGGAAAAAGAAAAATGTGTAGCTCTGTATGTGTCCTACTTAAAACAAGCAGGTGATTATCCTAAGCCTAAAATATGAACAAGGCATTTATTGTAAAAATCTACTTTAAAACTTTTAGGCTCCACTTTTTAAAGTTGATAGTCAACCTTAAGACAAGTCTTTTTTTTTTTTTTAATAACAGGTTTTATATAATGCTTAGTAAATATATATTTAGTCTTCCTTTTCTACATCCTGGTTACAGTTTCTTTGAACAATGCTAACAATGAACTTTTTCTTCCGTGGAACTGACCTAATTAGGTGAAACTTTATCCACCACATCGCTCTGCTCCTGTAACAACTGTGGTCTGTCTTGTTTCATTAGGACGTTTTATCATGGCTCATGTCATTAGTGCCTGAATTTAGATTCCACAGGGCCTAAGGGACATCTATTTAAGTATTTTCCCTTTGTAAATGGCAAAGATAATCTCCAGGCACTGGAACATTTGTTTTCCACACTTCACCTTCGCTTAGTTTTCCACATATGAGAAACAATTTGAGAATGGTAACATTAAAAGCAAATTCAAAGTAGCATCATAATTTTGAAGAGCTGGCTCAAATCTGAAAGAGAAAATGGCAGTCATTTGTAAAAAGATAGCAGTGCCATTAGATTTAATTTTCCTTTGTTAATCATTTACTGATTTTGTATCATCGTATGAATAGTATTTGCTCTGGTCTATCTATTCACATGATTATATTATAGTATTCTTCAGGGATACAGTTATTTTTGTTGTTTCAAGCCCCGGTTTGTGCTGGCAGAACAATTAATACTGAACTTTTGATATTAGCAGACATGAAAAAAATAGAATTTGTTGCAACTATAAATGCTTATTTCCTAAGAAAAGAAAAAAGATATTCAAGTAAATAGTATCAGTGTTTATTTAAAGTTGTTTCCATTAAAGAAATATTTTACTGATTGTGTAAGTTGAATATTTCTCATAGAAGCGTTTAAAAAAATAACAACTTTACTGATATATAATTTACATACCATAAAATTTACTGTTAAGTGTACAATTCAGTAGTTTTAGTATATTCACAGAGTTGTGCAACCATCATCACTATCTAATTTTAGGACATTTTATCACTCCCAGAAGAAACCCTGTACCATTAGTAGTTAGTCCCCATCCTCCCCCATTCCTGTAGTCCCTGGAAACCACTGATCTTCTTTCTGTCTCTATGTATTTGCCTATTCTGGATATTCATATAAAGGGAGTCATACAACATGGACCCTTTTGTGTCTGGCTTCTTTCGCTTGGCATAATGTTTCCAGGATTCATCCATGTTGTGGCATGTATCAGTGCTTTATTCCTCTTTACGGCTGAATGATATTCCATAGAATGGTTCTACCACATTTAGTTGATCCATTCATCGTTTGTTGGACGTTTGGGTTTTTTCCACTTTTTGAGTTATTATGAACAGTGCTGCTGTGAACATTCATGTGAGTTTTGCGTGGATGTATTTTTAATTCACCTGAGTATGTGTGTTGGAGTGGATAGATATATTTAAAAAAAAACTTATATGAATATATTTTCTTGAATTTTGCAGAACAATATGTAGAGAGAGGAAGTCTTATTCTGAAAATCATCGGTACACCTAATTTAAATTTTTGAAAGATCAAGAGAATTTGATTAGAACATTTATATAGGTTTAGACAAATAGTCTTTATAGTTGGTTAATTAAAAAAAAATGCCACGACTCTCTGTTCTGGTTCTCCTGTATAATGCTTAGAAGAAAAAAGTACTCATTTTTTTAATTTTTAAAAAAATTATCGCAACAAACAAATACAAACATTCTTAACTTATGATCATTCCGTTCTACATATATAATCAGTAATTCACAATATCATCACATAGTTGCAGATTCATCATGATAATTTCTTCGAACATTTGCAACAATTCAGAAAAAAAATAAAAAGACAACAGAAAAAATTTCATACATACCATACCCCTTACCCCTCCCTTTCATTGGTCACTAGCATTTCAGTCTAAATTTATCTTAACATTTGTTCCCCCTATTATTTATTTTTATTCCGTATGTTTTACTCATCTGTTGATAAGGTAGATAAAAGGAGCATCAGACACAGGTTTTCACAATCACACAGTCACATTGTGAGAGCTGTACCCTTATACAATCATTTTCAAGAAACATGGCTACTGGAACACAGTTCTACATTTTCAGGCAGTTCCCTCCAGCCTCTCCATTACATCTTGACTAACAAGGTGATATCTATTTAATGCATAAGAATAACCTCCAGGATAACCTCTCGACTCTGTTTGAAATCTCTCAGCCATTGACAAAAAGTACTCATTTTTAATTTCAGATAGTTTGAAATGTAATCACTAGATAAAACCTGTTTAATTGGGAAGATTTAATTATTGTAATTGGGAGGTATTATTGTCTTGCCTTTTTTATTTTGAAGCAGTTTAGAATAGTGTTGATAGAGTAGTGGTTCAAAGTGTAAGCTTTGGAGGTAGACCAGAGTTAAATCCTGGCTCTGGCATTTACTCACTCAGTGACCTGGAATACAAATTTAACTTCTCTGAGCCACATTTCCCTAATCTGTAAAACAGAAAGTAAGACTTACCTCGCAGTTTCAGTGTGAGAATTAAGAATGTGCAAAGTGCATCTCACCAGTGCCTAGTAATGAGCACCTGATAAATGGTGAGGGGATGGTTTTTCTTCTAGCACAGTGGTTTTGTGAAAGTCTCGGTGGGTTTCATGGGTACCTACTTAGCTACCTAACCCCGTCCGTCTGTCTGTCTGTCCATCCAAAACTCTCAAGAGACAACAGTTACCCTTACTATGAGCAGTGTACTGTTTTATTTTGTTCAGTTCTATTCTATTAAAATAAAAAAGAAGAAAGAAACTGGTCCTGAAGTGCTACATTGACTTTACCAACCCACTAGTAAGTCACAACCTGCCTCCCTAATGTTCACATGGACAATGCCAGTGACCCAGCTATCACTTTAAACTGTGCTTCCCAACACTGATGGGCAGTGGTATCAATACAGATTTTGCCATTTTTCTATTCTAGAGGTTTCTTTACATTTTAGTGAATATATTGCATTTGGTCAGTTGCATTACTTCAATACCCTACAGTAATGGCATATCTAGACATTATGGAAAACCTCACAAAGTTCACATTTCTCCAAGATTTTAGACAGTTTTCCTCAAAATGCACAAACTTTTAAATCCTGAAGGGATTAGGTAAAAGGTTAAGGAAAGCTAGATGTCTATTTTGTATTTCTAGGAATCATGTATAACCAGATTTCACCTTTTCAAATTTGTGAAAAGTAATTTTTGAATAATGGAATACACATATACACACACATATACACTCATAAAATGTATATGTATTCTTAAATTTTGTATTTTTATTATGTTCTCATATTACAAAATAACCTTTTCCATTTTAACCACTTTCAGGCTTAGAATTCAGTGATGTCATTATATTCACCATGTTGTATACCATCAACCAACATCCTTTACTGGAATATGTATATTTTCACAATTTTATTCTCATACTATATAATGGAATATGTATTTTAAAATATTAAGACAAATAAAAACAATGACTTGAACTAAACTAACAGAATTGAAAGGTTATAAAGAATCTGATTTACTGAATATTTAACAGTAAGTAGATGCATCTCAAATATTTAAATAAAACTTTACTTAGGGGTTAAATGTGACCCTGTCTTATATGAGTCTTATACCACGCATTTATTTAGAAACAATTTTTCATTGCTTACCAAAGGTCAAGTCTATTTTTTTCTGAAATAGTACAAATTCAAAATTATGGAAATTAAATGTAATGTGATCTTACTAAATTATACTTCCATTTTCTTTGGCTTTAATTCTTTTTCCAAAATTGAGTAGGAGAAAAGCTTACTTCTTGTTAATCCTGTAGTGCCACCTTGTGGAAAGAGGAACAGCTTTAAGCAAAGGATGTTCAGCGATCTCTAGATTTTAATGAAATCTGCCAAATATCACATATATGTATACAGGATTCCTGATTTTTACACCAACATTTTTAAAGAGTTCTTTTTTCCCTCTCTCTGATGTGGTCTAATGCTCTGATAGAAGGGGCAAAAATATTGGCAGTCTTTTTCTCTACATACTGTGAAGATGAGAACAAACATAGGTACCTACCCTTCATGACTCAGTCTACTGCAAGAAGATATTTCATATATAATTGCCATAATTTTTTGAGTGCCTACTCTGTGTTGGGCATTGTTGCAAGCTCTGGTGATAGAGCAGCGCTTCAGAGAACTTATGTTGTAGGAGGAGACAGAGGTTAGGCAAATAAAGATAAAAATAGATCAGGTAGTAGTGGGTGCTAAGAAGTAAAGAATAAAACAGAGTAAGAGGATAGAGAGTAATAGCTCCCTCACAGACATGGTGCTATTTCTGTTAGGGAAGGCTTCCTTGATAAGGTGACGTTTGAAAAGAAGACAGAAAGAAGTTAGGGATGTCGCCATGTTAGTGTCTGGGTGAAGAGTGGTCTAGGTAGAGAACAGCCAGAGCAGAGGCTCTGAGGCAGGAGTGGACTTGCTGTGCTGGAGAAACAGTGAAAAGGCCCATGTAACTTGAGCAGAGGCACAAAGGGCCATGTGGTAATAGGTAAGATCAGAGAGATGTGAATGCTTGTACGTTGCAAGGTCACATAGGGCCTGGTGGGCAGTAATTACAGCTTTGGATTTTATTCTGAGAGATGTAGGAAGCCATTGGGGAGTTTGAGTGGAGAAATGGTAAGAGGCAAGGTTGGGAAGAGAGATCATTTAGGGTGCTTGTGCAAGTGACAGTTTGAGGGCTGATGGCTTAGATTAGGATAATAGTACTGAAGACAAGTGGTCAGATTCTAGATATATTTTGATGTTAGAGTCAACAGAACTGATTAATGCATTGTTTGCGGAATACAAGAGAGAAAGGAGTCAAGGATACCTTCCAAGTCTTTCTTATTTTATGCTCCTTCTTCTGTATGAGTAGGTAAGGGCTCCCACATATATTTTTTAGTCTTTTAGTGGCTGATTCCCAGGATTCAGGGAATTGGGATAAAGCATTCAAGGTGATTTCTTAGAGTTAATTTTCTGTACAGCCCTAAGATTCTGAGATTATAAATTGGTGAGTATATCTGCAGTGTGTTAGGGATGGAAGGGAGTTTAACATAGATTATCATATTGGGGCACACAGCCTGCTGGAAAGCTGAAAAGGTCTTCCTGATGTCCTCCAATCCAATCCCAGCTGATACTTTCTATGGCTTTTATGAGCTACTTACTCATAATCTGCCAAGAAAACTTTTATAATTTATTAAAATTTGGTATAGCTTTTATTATCTCATTCTCCTCAATTATTTTTTGTTATAAATGAGTTCCTTTTCTATGCTGTACCTAAATAGGTTAGCATCAGGAAATTTTGAGAACTGTTGTCCTTAAGGGTATCTCATCTGTATTTTACCAAGCTGCTAGTGAGAAACAGACCCAGAGATGGAGGAGGAAGCAGGTCTCCCCACTACCCACAGCAAGATCAGGGACAGAGCTATAGCGAGTACTTGAGTTTTTATTCAGGGTCCTTTATACCACACAGGTAGAGTTTCTTATTTTCTTTTCTGGAGGTGTATAGTTCCTACTTTAAAAAAATAGCTTTATTGTTGGTCTATAATTTATTTTATTATTATTTATTTATTTATTTATTTATTTATTGCATGGTCAGGCACCAGGAATCGAACCTGGGTCTCTGGAATGGCAGGCGAGAATTCTGCCACTGAGCCATGGTTGCATTGCCCAGTCTATAATTTATATACAATAAAATGTATCCATATTATGTGAGCAAGTCAGTGATCTTTAGTAATTTATAGAGTTGTGAAAACATCACTACGATAGAATTTTAGAACATTTCCATCACCCCAAAAAGAAATTTTGTGGCTATTTCCATTCATTCCCCATTCCCACTGCAAAACCCAGACAACCACTAAATCTACTTTTTGTCTATTCTGGACATTTCATATAAATGGAATCATATGAAATGTGGTCTTTGGCATGTTTCACTTAGTAGTGCCTTCAGATTCATCTGTGCTGTGGCATGTATCTGTACTTTATCCCTTTTTATTGCCAAATAATATTCCATGCATGGATCTACAACATTTTGTTTATCCATTCACCAGTTGATAGATACTGGGGTTGTTTCTGCTTTGGGCTGTTAAGAATAATGCTGCTGCCAGCATTTGCATGCCAGACTTTGTGTGGATGTTTTGATTTCTAGGAGTGGAATTCTGCGTTGTATGGTAACAGTATGTTTAACATTTTTAGAAACTGCAGAACTGTTTTTGAAAATGGCCACATCATTTTACATTTCCACCAGCAATGTACGAGAGCTCCAGTTTCTCCACATCCTCACCAATGTTATCTGTCTTTTTGATTATATGATAGTTCCTATTTTTAATAGTTTATAAGCCTTAATTTGTTCTTTGCTTTCCTTGGAACAACCATGTCATTTTAAATATCTCATTTATAAAAATGTTAAAGTCGCTGTGCACATTGCTTAAATTAATGAATATTTTATTCCAACCTATTTTCTATATGTAAAACTCAAACATTCTTGAAAGGAAGAATAAATTGCTCTCTTAAATTATTTGATATGGTTATGTGATTGTCGAGCTGCCTGCCTTTCCCCCATCCTTCTTTTATACTGAGCACCACCTATGTGTCTAACATTGTATTCAGGCAGTGAATTAGAGAACATAAGTCCTGCCCTCAGTGAGTGTTTTACTTTCCTCATTGCTAAATCAAATACCATGCAATGCATTGTTTACACAATGGGAATTTATTGGCTTACAGTTTTGAGGCTAGGAGAGGTTCAGAATCAAGGAGCTATCAAGATGATGCTTTCTCCCAGAAGACTGGCCTTTTGGTACTGGCTGCCAGCGATCCTTGGCCCTTGGCTTCTCTGTGACCTGGTGGCCTTGCCTGGTCTCCCTTCTCTTCCCGGGTTCTATTGGCTTTCTGCTTCTGGCTGCTGTCTCTGGCTTTCTCTCTGTGACTTTCCCTTATAAGGCTGTGCCAGTTTGAAAATGTTTATGTATCCTAGAAAAGCCATATTTTAATCCTAATCCCATTTTATAAACGCAGCCGTTTCTTCTAATCCCTATTCAGTACTGTATGTTTAAAACTGTAATTAGAGCATCTCCCTGGAGATATGATTCAATCAAGAGTGGTTGTTAAACTGGATTAGGTGGAGACGTGTCTCCACCCATTTGGGTGGGTCTTGATTAGTTTACTGGAATCCTATAAAAGAGGAAATGTTTCGGAGGAAAAGAATTTCTGAGAGAACAGAATGACATAGCCACAAGAAGCAGAGATTCTACCAGTTATCGACCTTTGGAGATGAAGAAGAAAAATGTCTCCCAGGGTGCTTCATGA
Source organism: Tamandua tetradactyla (assembly GCF_023851605.1). NCBI lineage: Eukaryota > Metazoa > Chordata > Mammalia > Pilosa > Myrmecophagidae > Tamandua > Tamandua tetradactyla. The sequence continues at coordinate 88,990,746 of NC_135340.1, forward strand.
ATCAGGAAGCCAGGAGAGAAAGCTAGCAGATGACGTTGTGTTTGCTACGTGCCATTCCAGATGAGAGAGAAACCCTGACCATGTTTGCCATGTGCCTTTCCACTTGAGAGAGAAACCCTGAACTTCATAGGCTTCTTGAATCAAGGTACCTTTACCTGGATGCCTTAGATTGGATAATTCTATAGACTTGCTTTAACAGACATTTTCTCATCCTTAGAACTGTAAACTTGTAACTTATTAAATTCCCCCTTATAAAAAGTCATTCCTTTTCTGGTATGTTGCATTCTGGCAGCTAGCAAACTAGAACAAAGGCCTTCAGTACACTATGTATATTCAGCTGGGCCAAGTCTTAAATGAAGTCACCTCATCAAAGGGTCCTAACGGACAATGGGTTCACTCCCACAAGAATGGATTAACTTTAAGAACATATTTTTTTTCTGAAGTGTACAACTCCAAACCACCATAGTGAGCTGATGGTTTATTTCTGTTTTGTTTTGTTTTGTTTTTTATTTTTCAGACTTTTTTGAATTTAAGGAACGTGTAGGTATGATACACTTAGATAATTTCAAGAGGAGCTAATGGGTCACAACTCACTGTTGTGAGTCACAAATGCTGTTGCATTAAAGGACACAGCCAAGAAAACCATTTGGTCATTAAGTGTGATGGGTGTGGTCCAGACAGCCCCAGTCTGTCTTAAGAGTATGGAAGAGGAGACTTACCTCATACTGGGATCAGGATGGCGGGCAGTGGGTGGTGTCTGGAAATGCTGCTGGAAGAGGGCAATGTTTGTGCATGATCACGAAGGAGCAGGAGAGGTTAGCAGAGTAGGTTGGCATGATTTGTCTAGGCAGAAGGGATAGTCTGGGGAAGGTATAAGTAGGGCATCTCCCCATCATGTGCTAAATTTGTTTCCATATATAGTAAAAATCTTGGTTTCGTTTTCTAACTATAGGTAACCAGTGTATTAATCTTTTATGAAAGGTAAGCATATTAACCTATTTTCTTTTTTTCTTCTTTAGTCCCCTTAATCCCATTTGGTTTTATCCGCTGTAAAACATGACTAAGCTCTGTTTTACATGTACCATTAAGAAACAAAATAAAACAATATCCATTAAATTGTAGTGTGCCATCAGTTGTAAGATACATTATTTCAAAGATGTTAAAATGTAAATAAGAAGTCCATCTAGAATCAGTAAAATAAGATTATTTTTGCTGGCGTTTTAGTGGTTTTTTAATTTTTTTTTTATGTGTAACAAGTAATTATAGAACAACTCCTAAAGTTTGGTATGGGTTACAGTTCCACAATTTTTCATTTTTTCTTCTACCTGCCCCAAGATGCAGGAGACCAACAGAAATATCAATATAATGATTTAGCAGTCATACTCATTTATTAAATCCTGTCTTCTCTGTTAACATATATACATAAAAGCAATAAATTTCAGAGTGCATTGCACTATTAGTTGTGGAACAGATTTGAGAATTTGGTATGGGTTACAATTTCACAATTTCTGGTTTTTATTTCTAGCTGCTCTAAGGTACTGGAGACTAAAAGAAATATCAATATAATGATTCAGCAGTCATATTCATTTGTTACACCCTACCTTCTCTGTATAACTCCATCATCACCTTTAATCTTTCTCTTTAGGGGTATTTGGGCTATGCCCATTCTAACTTTTTCTTGTTGGAAGGGGCTTTTGATAATGTGGGAGAGGGGAATGGAACTAGTAAATGTTGTGGAAGGACTGACCCCTCTGCATTTCCGGACTTATCTGGTCCAGGGACCCATCTGGAGGTTGTAGGTTTTGGAAGGTTACCCTAGTGCATGGAACCTTTGTAGAATCTTGTATAATGCCCTAAATATTCTTTAGGATTGGCAGGAATGGTTTTGGTTGGGGTTTGGCAAGTTATGATAGGTAGCAATGTCTACCTGAAGCATGTATAAGAGTGACCTCCAGTGTAGCCTCTCAACTCTATTTGAATTCTCTCAGCCACTGCTACTTTGTTATGCTTCTTTCTCTTGCTTTGGTCAGGATAGCATTGCTGATCCCACTGTGCTAGGGCCAGGCTCATCCCTGGGTAGCATTACTTGTTTTTTTTTTTTAATTTTTAAATTTTTTTTTTTAATACCAAAAAACCCAAAGCGAATGCAAACATTCCTATTTTGATCATTCTGCTCTACATATATAATCAGTAATTCACAATATCATCACATAGTTGGATATTCATCATCATAATCATTTCTTGGAACATTTGCATCTATTCAGAAAAAGAAATAAAATGAAAAAAGAAAAAAAATGTATACATACCATACCCCTTACCCCTCCCTTTCATTGATCACTAGCATTTCAAACTAAATTTATTTTAACATTTGTTCCCCCTATTATTTATTTTTATTCCATATGTTCTACTCGTCTGTTGACAAGTTAGATAAAAGAAACATCAGACACAAGGTTTTCACAGTCACACAGTCACATTGTGAAAGCTGTATCATTATTCAGTCATCATCAAGAAACATGGCTACTGGAACACAGCTCTACATTTTCAGGCAGTTCCCTCCAGCCTCTCCAAGCATTACTTTTTATGTTGCAGTTTAGCACTTGTAGGAAGTAATAAAGTGGAGTTACATACCAAACAATACAATAGTACTGACATCTATAATTACACCAATGGTTACCTTTACCACAGGTGTTTATTTCTTTATGCTGCTTTGAACTACTGTCTGGGTTCTTCCCTCTCAGTCTGAAGAACTCCCTTTAGCATTGTTTTTAGGTCAGGTCTACTGTAGATGAACTCCCTCAGTTTTTGTTTATCTGGCAATGTCTTAATCTCTCCCTCATTTTTGAAAGAAGGTCTCACTGGTATAAAATTTTTGGTCAGCAGTTGCTTTCTTTCAGCACTTTAAGTATTTCAGCTGACTGCATTCTTGCCTCCATAGTGTCTGATAAGACATCAGTACTTAATCCAGTTGGGACTCCCTTGTACATAATATGTTGCTTTTCTCTTGCAGTTTTCAGAACTCTCCCTGTGCTTTGCATTCAAAAGTTTGATCACTATGTGATGGGATGTATTTTTCTTCATGTTTATCCTCTTTGGTGTTTTCTTTGCTTCTTAGATGTGCATATTCATGTCTTTTGCTGAGTTTGAGATGTTCTTTCTCATGATTACTTTGAATATTCCATCTTCGCTTTTCTCTCTTTCTTCTCCTTCTAGAACTCTTGTAGTGCATATATTGACATGCTTCATGGTGTACAGGCGTCACTTCAACAGTTTTCACTTTTTATAATTCTTTTTCCTTTCTGCTCCTCAGCTTGATTTATTTTAATTGTTTGTCTTCAAATTCACTGATTCTTCCTTCTGCCTGCCCCATTCTGCTGTTGAAACTCTTCTTGAGAATTTTTCATTTTAGTTTTTGTGGTTTTTAGCCCCAGTTGTTCAGTTTGGTCCCTTTTTATAGTTTCTGTCTTTTTACTGAGATTCTCATGCTGTTCATCCATTGTTTTCCTTTAGTTCTTGCTCTGTATTTTCCTTCATCTCCTTGTGCATATTAATGATCCTTTTTAAAAATGTTTTTTATCGTGATATATAACATATATACAAAAAAGGCAATAATTTTCAAAGTACATTTTAACAAATAGCTACAGAAAAGATTTCAAAGTTTGGTATGGGTTACCATTCCACATTTTCAGGTTTTTCCTTTTAGCTACTCCAAAAACACTGGAAGCTAAAAAAGAAATTATAGTGATTCAACAGTCACGCTCTTTTGTTTAATTTTTATCTCTCTGTTGTAATTCTTCCTTCTCCTTTGAGCCTACTCCCAATCTACAGAGGTCTTTGGGCTATGCCCGTTCTAACTTTTTCATATTGAAAATTCATGTCAACAATATAGGATAGGGGAATGAAATTAGTTGATATTATTAGTGAGGCTAGCCTCCTCTGGGTTTCAGGACTTATTTGGCCTTGGAACCCTCTGGAGATTAAAGGTTTCAGGAAGGTTAACTTAGCACATGAAATTTCCATAGAGACTCAGTTAGAGCCTTGGGTGTTCTTTAGGGTTAATGGAACTGATGTTGGTTGGGATATGGCAAACCATGGCAGTTAGCAATATCTAGCTGAAGCTTGCATAAGAGTAGCCTCTATAATAGCCTCTTGACCCCATTTGATCTTTCTTAGCCACTGATACCTTATTTTGTTATATTTCTTTTCCCCCTTTTAGTCCAAGTCATTGTTAATCCTTTGGTGCCAGGGCTGGACTCAACTTTGGGAATCATATTCCCAGTTGGTAGGAAGACTTTCTGATGATCTCTTTTTAAAAGTCTTTACCTGGTATACCCATAATTTGGTCTTTTCGTTGATGTTTTCTGGATTTTTTTTATCCTTTTCCTTTGGCTGGATCATCATTTCTTGTATCTTTGTCTTCTAGCCTTTTGTACATCTTAATATTTTATAAAAAAACTCTGAGATTTCTTCTCTGAGATGTGTGATTTTTTTGTTTTAACCACGTGACAATATAAGCAAAAAAAAAACACTGTTCACTGTCTTTGCAAATAAGCTGTGTATTGACTAATGTTCTCTATCAGAGCTTAGCCCTCCTATCAGAAGATCAGCTAAGGCAAATGCAAAGGGCAGGGTCCTCAATGTCTTTTCTGGGTCTATGTCTTGTCCTGGGCTTGTGCTTGCTAGTGGACTTATGAGTTCCCCTGTTTACAGGAGTTTACCCTCTCTGCTTTCCTGAAAACATATCTTCCCCCTCTTCTTGAATTTCCACTGAAGAACTTAAAGCAGGTAAGCCTTTGCCCCTGGTTGTCCTCCTCAATTGTTTCCTACACAACTCTCTTATCTGTAGCTGCTTTTGTCTGGAAGGCAAAGTTTGGGAGATAGGACACTTTAGAGATGAGTTTCTGAAGTCAGTCTTTTCCAGCCTGTACAAAGCCAGAGACCCACAAAAGTACTGCTGGCTGGTTCTACTCTCCTCTGGGGAGAGGATGAGGGAAGGGCCAGGAAGGGCACTGTTTTGATTTGTTAAACTGCTGGAAAGCAATATACCAGAAAATGGAATGGCTTTTAAAAAGATAATTTAATAAGTTGCAAGTTTACAGCTCTAAGACCATGAAAATGTCCAAATTAAGGCGCCAACAAGAGGTTACCTTCATTCAAGAAAGGCTGATGCCATCTGAAACACCTCTGTCGGCTGAGAAGGCATGTGGATGGTGTCTGCTGGGATGTTTGGCTTCTGGACACCTCTGTCAGCTGGGAGACACATGGGAAAATCTACTAGCTTCCTTTTCCAGCTTCTTTTTTCATGAGGCTACCCCAGTGGCATTTTCCTTCTTCATCTTGAAAGGTTCCAGCTTGATGAGTTCTAAAACTTTTTCAAAATGGTTCCCTCTTAAAGGACTCCAGTAAGTAACCCCACCTTGAATTGGTAGAGAGATATCTCCATGGAAACCACTTAATCGAAAGTTACCATCCAGGATTGGGTGGGTCACATCTCCATGGAAACAATAAAAAAGATCCCACCTGTGCTAGTTGGAAAGGATGTATGTCCCCTAGAAAAGCCATGTTTTAATCCTAATCCCATTTTGTAAAGGCAGCTGTTTCTTCTAATCCCTATTCAGTATTGTATGTTTGAAAGTGTAATTAGATCATTTGAGTGTGATTTAATCATGAGTGGTTGTTAAGCTGAGTTAGGTGATAACATGTCTCCACTCTTTTGGGTGGGTCTTGATAAGTTTCTGGAGTCCTATAAAAGAGGAAACATTTTGGAGAATGAAAGAGATTCAGAGAGAGAGCCAGAGAAGAATGACATAGCCACAAGAAGCAGAGAGCCCACTAGCCAGTGACCTTTGGAGATGAAGATGGAAAATGCCTCCTGAGAGCTTCATGAAATAGGAAGCTAGGAGAGAAAGCTAGCAGATGATGCCTTGCTCGCCATGTACCCTTCCAGCCAAGTGAGAAACTTTGACTGTGTTCACCATGTGCCTTTCCAGATGAGAGAGAAACCCTGAATATCATTGGCCTTCTTGAACCAGGGTATCTTTCCTTGGATACCTTTGATTGGACATTTCTATAAACTTGTTTTAATTGAACAGTTTCTCGGCCTTAGAACTGTAAACTAGCAACTTATGAAATTCCCCTTTTTAAAAGCCATTCTGATTCTGGTATATTGCATTCTGACAGCTAGCAAACTAGAACACCACCCAACATTGTTGAATTAGGATAGAAGAACATGGCTTTTCTGGGGTACACAACAGTTTCAAACCAGCATATTCCATCCTCTAGATCCCCAAAAGACATGTTCTTTCCATATACAAAATACATTCATTCCATCACAATATCACAAATCCTTAAACTATTTTAGTAGGCATGCAAATACAAATGGTACCAAATCTCATCAAAGTCAGCTACAGGCATTGTCTGTCCTAAGGCATAATTCTCCTCTGTCTGTGGACCTGTAAAACTCAAACCAAGCTATCTGCTTCCAGTATACAAAGGAGGGGCAGTCATAGGATACTTATTCCCATTTCTGTAGGGAGAAATTGAAAGGAACACAGGGGTCACTGGACCCAAACAGTTCCAGAAACCTGAAGCACAAACTCCATTAGATTTCAAAATCTGAGAGTCATTTATCCTCCGGGGTTTAGAAAGCGGCAGTCCTACCCTTCCCAAGGGCCTACACAGTGGCCTTGTTCTCTCCAAATGTAGCCTTGGGGGACACTGGGGAGATTATTTTTTTCTGGGCTCCACCTTGGGTGCATCAGTGAAGCATCCTGGCTCTCTGCCATCCCCATGACACACGCTCATTCTTCTCAGAACAAGGTGGTGGCAGAGAGGCTCTCCCCAATCCTTAAGGAATATGCTCCACCCTCTCCAAGGTCTGAGGCAGCATAACTCTTCCAGAACATCTAGGCAGAAGGCCTGCCCTTTGCCTTCAGGACAACTAACCCTCTCCCAAGTGTATGGGTGGGTCTTTTCTCCTGGTGGGCCGTTTCTTGGCTTCAAACCTTAGCTTCCATGGTTCTGCCTTTGAAGTTATCATTCCTTCATTTTATTCCTTTTCTGTCCCTTTTAGTCCATACTGGCAGTGTTTTCGTTTATACAGATCCCACAATGTTCTTGTTGGTTTTCTATGTAGTATGCAGGGAACATAACCATGAGACAATAGGACTTTCCACAAATCCTCCTGTATAAGTCCATCTCCAGTCCTTGCTTGTCCTGTAATGGCTGACCTGTTCCATATGGGATTAAATTCTCGTGTGGGGCACTGTTCTCTAGGGTCTCCCTTTCAGGAAGCCCAAAGTTTGCCAGACCAACAATTTCTGTTTTCTTTGTACCCAAGAGTTCAGTTCTTAACTTAGCTCTTTCCTTTCACATTTTTCTATGAGCTTTAAGGAGCAGCCAGAGTGCATTTTCCACATTTAGTTTGGAAATTTCTTCTGCTAAGTATCCCAACTCTTAAAATCTGCCTTTCATCCAAAAACAGTAGTCCATTTTGCCAGATTCTTTGCCATGTTAAAACAAGGGTCACTCTCCTTCCATTTTGCAATAATACATACATCATTTCTGTCTAAGGCCTTATGAGATGTATCTTTAGAGTCCATATTTTTACCACCAGTGTCTTCAAAGCATTTTGGGCCTTCTTCATCAAGCTCCTCACAACTCTTCCAGAACCTTCCCTTTATCTGTTTAAAAAGCTGTCCCAGCATGTTTGGTATTTACAAACCACAGCAGCGACCCACTTCTTTGGTACCAGAATCTGTTTTGGTTTGTTAAGCTGCTAGAAAGCAATATACCAGAAATGGAACAACTTAAAATAAAAAGCAAGTTTATTAAGTTTCAAGTTTACAGCTCAAATGTAAGATGAAGATGTGCAAATAAAGACACCAACAAGAGGTTACCTTCACTCAAGAAAGGCTAATGTTGTCTGGAAAACCTCTGTCAGCTGGGAATGCACATGGCTGGCATCTGCTGGGGTCTTTGCCTTCTGGATACCTCCGTCAGCTGGGAAGGCACATGGCTAGTCTGCTGGCTTTCTTTCCCAGTTCTTATTTCATGAGGCTCCCCTAGGGGCATTTTCCCTCTTCATCTTCAAAGGTCTCTGGCTGTGTGGACTCTGTCAGTTCTGTTGGCTCTAAAGCTTTTTCCAAAATGGTTCCCTCTTAAAGGACTCCAGTAAATTACTCCACCTCTAATGGGTGGAGAGGCATCTCCATGGAAACCACTTAATCAAAAGATACCACCCACAATTGGGTGGGCCACATCTCTATGGAAAGAATAAAAAAGATCCCATCCAATAACATTGAATTAGGATTAGAGAACATGGCTTTTCAGGGGTACATGACAGTTTCAAACCAAGACAGGCACCAAGAGCTTTTTTCCATTACTCCCTGAAGCTGAACTTTCTTGACTTGGCCCCCTGCCCAACCAAGGCAGCTCTTCAGCTGTCCACAGCAGGTCTGAAGAAGCTTATGGTCTATAGGTCTTTTCTGCCTTCTTTGTCTGGATTGTGTTGGGACAGTGGCTGCCCTTAGAGCTGGGACCCCAGTGATCTGAAGTAGCAAATCAAAAACAGCATCAGTGATTGAACTGTAACCTCCCCCTGTCCCCCCACACCCCTGAATATTGGGGAAGTGGATTTTTATGTTCCCTTCTGGCACCAGTAAGCTACACCAGGGGCCAAACCCTAGTGCTGCCCACAGCAGAAGTTGGGAATGGGCACCCATAACTTCTGTGGGAAAGCAATATATTAGTATTTGCTATAATTTTCTAGCCATTTCCTCCCACTATTCTCCGGATGGTATACAGTGTTCTCCTAATCTCTGGGTTTTCAAAATAGTTGATTCAGATGGTTCTAATCTCTGGTTGTTACGGTTGAGGGACTGATTTCTTGGAGCGTCCAACTCTGCCATCTTACCCCAATTCCCCAGGATTATTATTTTCTTTTAGTTTTTCAAATAGTGATGTATTTTCACATTTAAGGGCCATTTGTATTTCTTTTACTGTCATATATGAGTTTGTTTCTTTGACCTTTTTTTTTTGTTGTTAATACTGGCATATTGGTGTTTCTGTTATCAATTTTTAGGCATTCTTTATATAGTGGGGTGATTATTTATTTGTAATATGAGTTCCCAAATATTTTTCCCAGTTTGTGTTTTGCATTTATAAAAGGTTCTCATAATGAATATATCAATCTTTTTTTATAGTGTCTTATTTGAGTTATAGTTAGAAAGGGCTTCTGTACTTCAAGATTATAAATGAATTTACCTAGTGTTTATTCTAGAACACTTATAGTTTTACTATTCATATTTAAATATTTGATCGAGTAGAAATTTTTCCATCGTATAGTGTGTGGTATGAATCCAATTTTTTTTTTCAGAGGAGCATCTTAATGTTCAAATGTCATTCATTGTATAATCTTTTTTCCTCCACAACTTTGAGATATTGTTATCATTTTCCATATGCAATGGATCTGTTTCTGGATTCATCATTTGTCCCATTGATGTGACTATTTTTGTTCTACTATCATACTGTTTTGGTATCTGGTAGTGCTAGTTCCCTTCTAATACTCTTCTCATTTGGAATTTTCCTGACTTTTCTTACTTTTTAGTTTGCCCAAAATTAAACCTGTAGATGTGGTGTTTTGCCGGGGAGAGGTGAGGCGTCACTTAATATTTACAGATTAATCTCTTTATGATAACAGAACTAAAGTGTACCTTTAATTTAATCTCTTTTCTTACAGATGATATTAACCGTGTTCCTGAGCAATAATGAACAGATTTTAACAGAGGTTCCTATAACACCAGAAACAACATGCCGAGATGTTGTAGAATTTTGCAAGGAACCTGGAGAAGGCAGTTGCCATTTAGCTGAAGTGTGGAGGGGAAATGGTAAGTTTAAACTCTATACAGATTACAAAGTACATAAAGTTTAATGTTTACAAAATTAAATATTGTCTCTGGTTCTCAGTTATCTGTGATGATTAGGATTTGCATAATTTAAATAAAACAGTTATTTAACATGGGGATGGGATTTTACAGAATGGTTTTGTGTACGTTATGTGAGTTAACTCTTAGAATAGCCATTTCAAATAAGCAGGGAACATGCATCAGCTCTCTTGTGAAGCCATCTTATGATTAATACTACCCAAATGGGAATTCTCAGTCCTCTGAGAACTTATAGTGTTTTTTTTGATATGTCAAGTTTTTCATCTACTTTTATTTTCCCTTCTGATAACTTTATGAAGCTTTTACTCATTTTTGTGTTTCTCTATGAACAAAACCCTGTAAATAGTAGGCCTTCTACAAGTATTTGTTTATTAAATTGAAAGAGTAAAATACTGGCTCTTACATTTGAGGAATTTTTCATCTAGCTAGACAGAGAAGATTAGTGTAGGTGATGTAATTACTGAATACAGAAACTTCTGCAGAATAATTTGCATTACACTCTAAGAAAGGGGTTGAATTTAGATAAGTTAGGCTATACTAAGTATGGGAAGCAATTTGAATGAGAGGAAAAAGGAGAAAACTAGGACAGTGTGCTCCTAAAAGAACTCAGGGGCTGGTGTTGCAAGATAGAAGGCAGAAGTTAGAGACTGGATCCACTCAAAAAGAACCTTCATCCCCTAGCAGGGGAGTGTAGCTTTTATTTGACATGTAGAAAGAAGGAATTTTTGTAGATTTTTGAATAAGATAAGACATGAAAATGATGCTTAAAGGAAATACACCTCATAAGCAAGTGATATGTCTGGGTCTGTGTTGGAAATTAAGACAATGGTTAATTGGAATATATTGAGTTTCAGATGATAAGGAGATGGACATCCAAATGGAAATGTCTAAAGGGCACTTGGGGATGATCAAATAAGTCTTACACGTTTTTAAAAAACAGCTTTATTGAGATACAGTTCATATACCATACAATTAAAGTGTGCAATTCACTGGTTTTGGTATACTCACAGAGTTGTGCAACCATTACCACAATATATTGTAGAAAATTTTTATCATTCCCAAAAGAAACCCCATATCTACTTGCAATCCCTCCCCTTTTCTCTCCAACCCCTTCATCCTTAGATAATCATTAATCACCTTTTTATCTCTGTCAATTTGTCTGTTTTAGACATTTCATGTAAATGAAATCATGCAATATTTAGTAGTCCTTTTTCTGGCTTCTTTCATTTAGCATAATGTTTTTGAGATTCATCCATGTTGAATGATATCAGTACTTACATTCCTTTTTTATGGCTGAATAAATATTCCATTCTGTGGCTTTACCACATTTTGTTTATCTATTCATCAGTTGATGATGATTGGGTTGTTTCCCCTTTTTGGCTAATATGAATAATGCTGTTTTGAACATTCTTGCACAAGTTTATTTATTTTTTTTAACATTTGTTCCCCCTATTATTTATTTTTATTCCATATGTTCTACTCTTCTGTTGATATAGTAGCTAAAAGGAGCATCAGACATAAGGTTTTCACATTCACAGAGTCTCATTGTGAAAGCTATATCATTGTTCAATCATCATCAAGAAACATGGCTACTGGAACACAGCACTACATTTTCAGGCAATTCCCTCCAGCCTCTCCACTACATCTTGAACAACAAGGTGATATGTACTTAATGCATAAGAATAACCTCCAGGATAACCTCTGGACTCTGTTTGGAACCTCTCATCCATTGACACTTTGTCTCATTTTACTCTTCCCCCTTTTGGTCGAGAAGGTTCTCTCAGTCTCTTGATGTTAATTCTCAGCTCGTTCTAGGGTTTTTCTCAGTCCTTTGATGCTGAGTCTCAGCTCATTCCAGGATCTTTGTCCCACGTTGCCAGGAAGGTTCACACACCTGGGAGTCATGTCCCACGCAGAGAGGGGGAGGGTGGTGAGACTGCTCATCATATTGGCTGGAGAGAGAGGCCACATCTGAGCAACAAAAGAGGCTCTCTTGGGGGTGACTCTTAGGCCTATCTTGCACAAGTTTTTATGTGAATGTATGTTTTCAATTCTCTTGGGTATATATACCAGTAGGAGTGAAATTGCTAGGTCATATGGTAACTGTGTTTAACCTTTTGAAAACTGCTGGACTATTTTCCACAGCTACTGCAAGATTTCCTTTTGCGTTAAGATTTTTCAAACTTATTTCCATTTAAGTCCAAGAATTTTGTCACTTGATACTAAAACGTTTTCTGCAGGATCTTGCAGAAACTTGTCCACTGGACACATGTGAGTTAAAAAAAAGTTTGCTAAATAGCCTAGTGACTAATTTATTAATTATTTAAAAAGATAATTTTTGGAAAAGGTGAAATCATGACTCTCATGCAAATAGGAAATGAACATATATCAAAGGATTTATTTAACTCATTATTAATGATTATGATGGGTAGGTTCTAGTGTCACCTTGGCCAAATGATTATGCCTAGTTGTCTGGTCAGGCAAGCACTGGCCTCACTGTTGCTGCAAGGATAGTTAGTGGCTGGTTGATCAACTGTGATAAGCTCGTGTAATAAGCCATTAGTCAGCTGATTGCGTCTGTGTGTCTCCCACAAGCAGCTAATCCAATCAGTTGAAGGCTTTTAGGGGAGAAGAGAGGCTCTTCTCACTGCTTCAGCCAGCGAGCCTCTCCTGTGGAGTTTGTCCAGACCCTTTGTGCTGGTTTGAAAAGATATATGTCCCCTAGAAAAGCCATGTTTTAATGTAAATCCCATTTCATAAAAGCAAAATAATCCCTATTCAATACTGTATGTTTGAAACTGTAATCAGATCATCTCCCTGGAGATGTGATTTAATCAAGAGTGGTTGTTGAGCTGGATTAGGTGACGACAAGTCTCCACCCATTTGGGTGGGTCTTGATAAGTTTCTGGAGTCCTATAAAAGAGGAAACATTTTGGAGAATAAAAACGATTCAGAGATTTGGAGAGAGCAGAACAACATAGCCATGAGAAGCAGAGTCCATGAGCCAGCGACCTTTGGAGATGAAGAAGGAAAATGTTTCCTGGGGATCTTCATGAAACAGGAAGCCAGGAGAAGAAGCTTGCAGATGACACCATGTTTGCCATGTGCCCTTCCAGATGAGAGGGGAATCCTGGCTGTTCACCATGTGCTTTTCCACTTGAGAGAGAAACCCTGAACTTCACCAGCGTTCTTGAACCCAGGTATTTTTCCTTGAATGCCTTAAATTGAACATTTCTACAGGCTTGTAATTGGAACATTTTCTTGGCCTTAGAACTGTAAACTAGCAACTTATGAAACTTCCCTTTTTAAAAGCCATTCCATCTCCGATATATTGCATTCCAGCAGCTAGCAAACTTCATCTGAGCACCCTTCATCAGAGCCGCCAGCTCCACAGCCTGCCATACAGGTTTTGGACTCTTCCATTCCCATGATTGTATGAGATGCCTTTATAAATCTCTTATTTACAGAGCTCCCCTGTTGGTTCTGTTTCTCTAGAGAACTCTGACTAACACAGTGAAGGAATTGGTAAAATGTTACGATGAGGGGTGCCATGGGTAGTTCAGTGGTAGATTTCTCACCTGCCATGCTAGAGACCTGGGTTAGATTCTTCACCCATACACTGAAAACAAACAAAAGAAGATGTTCCAGTGAGTTTAAAGGAGAATCAGGAAAATTGAAATTGCTCAAATACAGTAAAAGCCTAGAATTAGAGACCCTGGAAGGATGTACTATTGACAATGCAAAATTTTTCATTAAAGCAAAATTTCTCCCACAGTGTCTCATCATGAGGCACTTGGTACGCTTTGTCCTACTGTTTTCTTAAAAGCATTCTTAGTTTACTTTTCAGCTCAAGTATCTTGCTAAGACCTTTAGTCTGCTAAACTTCTCGATTTCTGTATGCAGTAGGAGATTTTTCTCTGTGTTTTTTTTTTGCATGGGCAGGCACCAGGAGTCAAATCCAGGTCTCTGGCATGGCAGGCAAGCCACCTTGGCCCACCCTGTATTCTTTTTGTAGTTCCCCAGTGAAGTGGTCTTTGCTTACAGAAGTTAACTATTTTCGTAACATCATCCAGAAATTATTTTACTCATCTCCAATAATTTTTATGGCAGTACCTCACTGTGAAGAAAGCAATATGTTGTGATGTGAAGATTTTATTTTTGTGCAGGAGAGGTAGACATCTCTCATGGAGCACACCATTGAGGGACACCATCAGTATAGATGTCAACACAGTTACTTTACAACAGACCTTTTATTTCCAGATATGATGGCAAAACATTGTCTTGGCCTTTGCTTGTTTCAGGAAGCTGTATGTGGCAGAAAAAATTTTCATCAACTTCACCATTATTTACTGTGGTAGTTAGGTTCAGGTGTCAGCTTGACCAGGTTATGGTGCCCAGTTCATTGCTGGGACTTGAATCATTAGTAGTGGAGTTCATCTATGGCTGATTACATCTGCAGTTGGCAATGAAGTGATATTTAACTTAATTAGCTGGAGGCTTAAAAAAGAGAGGCCAGAAGAGAGCTCAACTCATCGGCAGCCTAAGCTGCTTAGCATACTTCATCTCAGCACTCGCAGTTCAGCCCAGAAGTTTGGCATTACAGAAAGGAATCACCTGGGGGAAAATTGTTGGAACCCAGAAGCTAGGAGAGAAGGCCAGCAGACATCTCCCTGTGCCTTCCTGTGTAAGAGAGAACCTTAGATGAAAGTTAGCTGCCTCTCCTCCAAAGAACTATAAGTTTTTAACTAAATAAATCCCTTTTTATTAAAAGCCAATTGTTCTAGTTTGCTAGCTGCCAGAATGCAATATACCAGAAATTGAATGGGTTTTAAAAAGGGGAGTTTAATAGGTTGTTGGTTTACAGTTCTAAGGCTGAGAAAATGTCCCAGTTAAAGCAAGTCTATAGTCCAATCTAAGGCATCCAGGGAGAGATACCTTAATTCAAGAAGACCGATGAAGGTCAGGGTTTCTCTCTCAAGTGGAAGGGCACATGGCTAACACAGTCAGGGTTTCTCTCTCCTCTGGAAAGGCACATGGTGAACATAGTCAGGGTTCCTCTCTCATTTGAAAGGGCACATGGTGAACATGGTGTCATCTGCTAGCTTTTTCTTCTGGCTTCCTGTTTCATGAAGCTCCCCGGGAGGCATTTTCCTTCTTCATCTCCAAAGTGCTGGCTGATGGACTCTTTGCTTCACGGTGCTGCATCATTCTCTGCTCTCTCTCAATCTCTCTTTCTCCAAAATGTTTCCTCTTTTATAGGACTTCAGAAACTAATCAAGACCCACCCAAATGGGTGGAGACATGCCTCCAACTAATCTAGTTTAACAACCACTTTTGATTAAATCACATCTCCAGGAAGATGATCTTATTACACTTTCAAACATTTAATTCTGAATAGGGATTAGAAGAAACGGCTGCCTTTACAAAATGGGATTAGGATTAAAACATGGCTTTTCTAGGGTACATACATCACTTCAAATCAGCACACCAATCCATCTCTCTCTGGTGTATTTCATTCTGGCATTTTTGGCAGACTAAAACATTTACAAATCTTACAAATACTATAACATGACTTTTTTTGGTGAAATTTGTTGCAGTTGTCAAGCCAGATAAAAAAGCTATTGTTTTTCAATCAATTACAGAACATCTCTTTATTGTACCAGGTGACATGTGATCAGAATGTTGATTTAAAATACCATTACAGGGTGGAGCGTTTTCAATATCTTGTATCTTGTCCTAGCATTTTACACACTATAACATTACATGCTGGCATTATTAGGTTCTCACAAACTATGTGACTTTTCCTTTTCTGGACAATAAATTCTACTAAATAACTTGCTTCCTGGATTTTTCATTAAATGTGACTTTAAACTCTTTAAATTAAGCTTTCCTTTGTTTTGAGATTTTAGAAGCTGTTTAAAATAACCTACCTCTTTACTTGTCATATGGTTGTGATTTGTAGTATCTTCAGTCTTACTGTCACCATTGCTGCATGTGTAAGTTATTTGCCACAGATAGTATGTAGTAGAATAGCACAACTTGAATTGCCACCCAGTGTAAAACTGGTTGATAAAAGCTTTTCTTGTAAAAATAGACATTTGGGGGACCCTTCTTGCAGTAGTGTGTGAAATGATATATGAATTGAAATTTTTTATCACTCACCTTATCAGAATTGAATATAATCCTAGGGCTAGAATTTTTCCACATTGGACTCCCAGACATCTTTGTAAAACTCTGACATTAATAAAATATTAAACAGAAAGGCATAATTAATAACTAAATAAGAATCACAAAAATATGAATATATCACAGTACAATTCATTTATGATTGATTTACACACTGCACGTTTGGTGATGTTAATAACAGCAAAGAGGCGATGAGCCATCTGAGTGATGCAGTGTAAAAATTCCCTCTAAATAAACTAAAAATTTCTTTCCAATTTTCTGTTAGAGTAGTAGAGTTTGTTTGCTCCTATAAGTCAGTCATGTAAGGAAAGGTTGGGGGAGATGTTTCTGAAAGGCTGATGCTATCAGGCTATGTCCTCCCCTCCATGTAGTATAGTGCTCACCAGTTATCAGCTGCCTGATTGAGAAAGAGCATGTTCTGCTGTGCATTGCTGTATGGGGCTGAAAGACCACTATGGAAGCTGCCAGTGGGACTGCTTGGTTACTGTCCTTCAATCACTGCAAGTGCTGGTAGCATTGTATGCCTTGCGAAGTTCAAAAAACGCTGTTTTCTTTTCAGTTGTGGTATCTCATGGAACCATTAGTGACATCTCCTGAAACTGTAAGGTTCTGTAGAACCCCAGTGTTGAAACTCTGCTTTATAGGTCAAGAACATCATGGATTTCTGGTTAAGTAGGCACATAAAACATACATGCATGCATGTTAATCTTTGCCCTTTCCTGAAATTACAATAAAATGACAATAAACAGATAAAATAGCATATATTTACAAGCTCAAAGAACAGGATATGATAGCATATAATATTTTGGAATACACAACACAGACAGACAAGTAGTCAATGACTTTTCAGACTCCAAAAAGCTGAAATCTAAGCTAGCAGTGAGGGAAACCAAGAAAAAACCACATTCATCCAAAAAAGCCAGGAAAGTTTGAAAAATTAGAGGTTCTAGTTACCTTCTAAAATGGTGGGATGGAAAACAGTGTTGTTTGAAATCTGCTAAGCTGTTTAGCCCTCAAATCTCCTTTGGGCTCACATCTAGTTATCTTTCCCTCACTCAACGGCAGATAAGACTGGACTTGAGGTGTGTGCTCTGCAGAGGTGAAACAGAATAACTGGGATGTGGGAGTTCAGGCATTAGCTGAAAGGCTTTTACAGAAATGGAGTTAGGTGAAATCTGTACATTGAATGATGAGGATACCATCCCCCTTACCTACTATCTAAAATAAAAATTTAAACAGAGGTACGTGTGTGTGTGTGTGTGTGTGTGTGTGTGTTAGAAATGAAGAGTTTAATAAAGAAGTTAAAGTTGGAAAAATACCCCAGAAAGCAGAACGGAAAGAGAGATGGAAAACAGGGGAAAAAATAAGAAAATTAGAGAAGCAGCCTAGGAGGGCCAACATCCAAATAAAGGACCTATTAGGGAAGAGAGAGAAAATAGAGGGGAGGAAACTACCAAAGAAGTACTTTAAGAAATTTCCAAAGCTAAAAGGTATGAATGTCTACATCAAAAGGAGGGCCTTATAAACAGCCATTACAGTGAATGTAAAAAGTCCCAGATTATGATGAAATTTTAGAATATCTGGTATGATTTTGGAAGTTCTCAGTGATAGGGGCTAGTGGAGGATTGGTGAATAGGTTTGGGTGGCTGTGGCACAGATCACATGGAAAGCATCAGGCATCAGAAAGCAACAGGTTTCTCACAGCAACACGGGGAACTAGGTGATAAAAGAGAAATTCCTGTAAAATTCTGAGAGAAAATGATGTCCACCCTAAAATTTTCTACCTAGCCAAACTGTTAACCATGTGAAGGTAGAATAAATTCTTTTTCTGACATGTAAGGTCTTAAAACTTTACCTTCTTGGCGTCTCAGGAAGCTGCTAGAGGATGTATTCTACAAAAATGATAGAGTAAATTAAAAAAGAGAAAGATAAGGAATCTGGGAAATAGAGGATCCAACACAAGAGAGATGATAAGAAATAAGTTGAAGAGAAATCCTAAAATGACAGCTAACAGGTCTGTAGGAGTAGTGAAGAGCCAACAGTCCAGATTGGAGCCTAAGGCTGTCTCTAAGAAGCAGTGACTTTGAAAGATTGCCTTAAGAAATGTGGGGTAGGGGTGGGGGGATGGAGAAAACAACTAACTATTGGCCAGGATTTGGGGGATAAACTAGTGATAGGTACACAGAAAAAAAAATGGCTTTGGGGAAAAAGTTACAAGAAAGAAAATAGAATCAATAATATATTACATGATTTAGCTGTAAAAATTTTCATCTTTAGAATAAGATAAACACTGAATTGCTTGAACCTAAACTATGAAATATATTGAGAGGAGTAGTGTGTGGCATATACAAGAAAACAAAACCCTAGTTTTCCATATTTAGAATCAGAATTAGCATGTTTTATAGAAATATGGAAGAAAATGCATATAAATAGTTGGAGTTAGAAGTAGTTTGCCTTTGGGGAACAGGGATGGGGAAGTAGGGCAAAAGACTTTTTTTTGGTAAGCTTATACAATTGTTGACCTTTTAAAACAATATACACATATATCTTCATTAACAGTAAAAATCAAATTAAGCTTTTGAAAAGGCATTGAGATGGGAAACTGCAAACATTTGGCAGGATATGCACAAAAATTTGGGATTGGAGAGACGTGGTAACTTGCAGGAAAGGTGCAAGGAGCCTTGAACATAAGACTAAGGAGCTGACATTTTTCTGCAAGGTGGGAAGCCACTAAAAGGGATTAGAAAAGGGACATATCACTGCGGTTCCAGAAAGATATTGTAGAGAGCAGGGTCTTCATGTAAAATAAATCTGACTGATACAACTGTCTAATGGTTTTTGGTTATATTGAGTTAAGTATATAAAGTGCTGGCCGCAGGGTTGTATATAATAGGAAAAGAATGTCAGTTAGCTTTGTTCTTGGACTCTGTGTTTTCATCATATGGAAAGGGATGACAGTGGGAGGCTGTGGTATATCTCAGACAGGAGATGATGATCTGAAGGAAGGGTTCTAATCATGGACCAGATGTCAGTTTTTGTATGGCCAGTGAGTTAAGAATAGTTTTTACATTTTTAAATGATTGACAAACAAAATTAAAAAGAATATGTGCAACTAGGACCGTTCTAGCCAATCCTAAAGAGCACCTAAGGCAGTTTATAAGATTCCACAAGGGTTCCAGGCACTAGAGTAATTTGCTAGAAACCTACAACCTCCAGATGGGTCCCCGGTCCAGATAAGTCCTGAAACCTAACCCAGCCTCTCCAGAATATCAGATAGTTACATTTCCCTACCCCATGTTAGTGACAGACCCTTCTAATATAAAAAATTTAGAATTGCCATAGCCCACACCCTAAAGAGAGGTATGGCAAGATCAAAGGTGTTGGTGGAATTATACATAGGAGATAGCACTTAACAAATGACTATGAATGCTGAATCATTAAATTGATATCTTAGTCTCCAGTATTTTAGAGCAGCTAGAAGTAAAAACCTAAAATTGTGAAATTGTAACGCATGTCAGAGAGTCTGAAATATGTTCTTCGACTAATTGTGGTGCTGTGCTTGGAAATTTATAGCTTTTTTGTATATATGTTATTGTTCATAAAAAAAGAAGGAAAGAAAAGTCAATTGTGTTAATAAAAAGTATTTAAGCCCTATAGCCTCCTATATTCTGGAGCAGCTAGAAGGAAAAATATGTGAGGATCGTATGATAGCCCATGACAAACTCTGGGATCTATCCTGTAACCATGAAGAGTGCTTTGACAACTATTGCTTTTTTACTTTGCTTTGTATATATGTTATACTATACAATAAAAAAAAGTTTAAAAAAAAATATGACAGACCATATGTTGCCCATAAAGCCTGAAGTATGTATTTTCTGGCCCTTTGCAAAGACAGTTTGCCAACTGTTTCATTTAAGACTTAGTCTTTCTTGATTTAAAAAAGTAAGACTTTTTGGCAAAAGGGATGGACTTAGGATTCTAATTAGAGAGGAACTTGGGTGATATGATTGGTGGGAGAAGAGAGATGGACATCATGATCTTATCAGTGGGCTCAATCTCACAGGTATGAGAGCAGGGAACGTGTTGCTGTTACTCTGTAAGTAACTGGAGGCAGTCTGTTTCTGGGATCTGCCCCCAAGCAAGTTCTCTTTCAACCATTATTTCAATCATTAGCTTGTTTTCTTCTTCTTCTTTTTTTTTTTTGGTATATGTAGGCTCTGGGAATTGAACACAGGTCCACAGTAAATCATTAATATTTTAAATTTGAATGAATTTTAAAAACTTACTAAATTTTGATACCACTGGGTATAAAAGTGGTGAACAAAACAGATTTTTTCACCTTCGTAGAGCTTTCAGTTTGGTAAGGGAGGCAGATATTAGGCCAACTCATATATAGAAATATAATTACAAATTGTGCCAAGTGCTGTGAGAGAGAAAAAACAGGTATTATAGTTTCCATTGCATGAAATGGAAATGATGTCTTTCTGGACCTGAGGGATGAGTAGAAGTGAGGCAACGTAAGGACATGTGCAAATGCCTTAAAGTGTGTTTGAGAATTGGAAGAGTACTGTGACTGCATTATAGTGTGTAAGGGAGAGTTCCACGTTTAAAAGCTTGGGTTTTATTTTAAATGCACTGGAAAAATATGAATTAAAAAATTACTCTGGCTGCTATTGGAATACAGCAGTAGCAATGGGTATACAATTTATGTTATTGCTGCTTAGTCTAGGAAAGAAATCATGTTGATTTTAAACCTCAGAGACAAGGAAGCTGGTCCCCAGAGAGAGGAGTGAAGGTGCTTGCTTAGAGGAAACTGCAGAGACAAGAGTTGGAGAGAAAGTCCCAAGAGTTTTCAGGGTTAGAATCCTAGTCCCTTCCTTAGATCCTGCTGCAGTTTTGCTTATAGAGTCTGTAAGATATCCCATTTTGCTGAGATTGACATAAGTTGATTTTTGTTACGGTACCCTTTGAACCATATCACATAAGTTTTCAAACAAAGCATGTACCCTTACATTTTGGTCAGTATAGTTTTGGTTTTAGCACAGTTGTTAAGAAGTTTGGATTTTGAAACAGCCCTGATTCTAATAAGCTTTGTGACTTTGGAGTCAGGTGCTGTTCTAAGCTTCAGTTTCACTGGTAAAACCTGGCAGGTGGATTAAGGCCCTAATTTTGAAGGTGGGCAGGATTGTTTGTGTGTGCATAGTTAGAAAAGATATATTCAATATTACAAGATAGGATTATTTTAAGGAAAAAGAAAATATCTATTTTTTTGTAATATAAACTACAAAAAGATAACTATTATGGACCAGAGGAGACCAGGGACACATGCCAAATAAATGTGGTGTGGTTTTCCAGAACAGATCCTGGAACAAATATAGGTCATTAGTGGAAAAACTGGTAAAATCCAATTAAAGTCTGGAATTTTAATGAATAGTAGTTAGCAGTGTTAATTTCTTAGTTTGAAAAATATACCAGAGTTATGTAAGGTATTAACATCAAAGGAAACTGGAAGAGGGATATATGGGAACTTTTTGTACTATCTTGGCAATTTTTTTTTTAAACCTAAAATTATTCCAAAATTAAACAGTTATTTTTATTTAAAGACAATATGCACATATACCAAATGTATACAGTATAGAGGAGTAAATTAACAGAAGATATACAAGAGCTCTATGTTGAGCCACATTATTGAAGAACACAAGGTGCTTGGGTAAATGAACAGCAGAACCATGTTCATGAACTGGGAAATGTAATGTTCTAAAGATGCCAGGTATCTTCAAATTTGTTTTTAAATAAATTAATATTCTAGTCAAAAGTTCTTTTAAAAACAAACGTATTGAGGAGGTGGGGCAAGGTGGCAGCATAGTGAGGTGTGGAATTTAGTTTGTCCTCCAAAACAGCTAGTAAATAGCCAGGAATGATACAGAACAACTGTGGGGGGAAACATCAGTGACTGGACACACAGTGTACAACAGTCTGGAATGGGTGGAATGGCTGAGATCCTACACAGAACTGTAAGTCCCCTAAGCCATGGAGGCTGGCAGGCTGCTTCCCCAGGGGAAAGGACTTTACTAGTAGCAAGGGCTAAGCCTTAACCATGCTCCAGTTACAGAATTAATTAGTAAATTCTAACTTTGAAAACAAGTCCCCAGCATAGATAAACCTGGGGTAAACACTAAAGGAGCTAGGAGTTTTTGCCCCAGCAGAGAGGGAGAGATGCTGATGGAAGACAAACAAGCAAACAAACAAACAAACAAAAACAACTAGAGGCTTTTTTGGTTGAACAGGACAAAATGCTGGAAAAGGGCTAGACCCCAAGAAAAGGGGTACACATAGAGCCATGTACCAATTCAAGCTCTTGATTGGCAAACCCAAAGAGCAGAGTCCAGATAAAAAAGGTTTTTTTTTTCTATTTTTGACTTCTTGAACAGCTCCTTAGATAGAACTGCAAGCACTCTCAGGCTCCAGGATTGCCCCAGGCAAAGATAGAATTAAGGCATCTCTGAGAGACAAAGTAACTAGTCAGGTTTGAAAGGGGTTAATTCCCTAAATGGCATATCTTCCCCCAAGAAAAGGGGGTGGGGCCCAGTCAAGGAATTCAGGCCCTAGTGGCTAGAAAACAAAAGCAATCAAAGCCTGCCTGTTGCCTCACCTCTGTCTCAACCAGGCCCTTGGCAGGAAGAATCTGCTGAAATTAAAGGTACTCTGTCACTTTAAGCTGATGGGAAGCTGCAGGCAGACATGCACCATGAACAGGGCAGGATAGGAAAAGCACAAAGTCTAGAGGCTTCATAAGAAAGTCTGATAACATGCTGGGTCTCATCCTAAGGGAAAATTGATACTGGTTATTCTCCCCACCTAAGACATAGGCCTGTCTGGTTTGGGAAAATCTGACTTGTGACTATAATATCTGAGGAGATCCTCCTCAAAAAAAAGAAAAAGAAAGAAAGAAAGAAAAAAGAAAAAAAAAAGGCTCCATAGAAGTAGGGCAAGAAACGGAAAAACAGGAACTGAAAAATTCTGATCAATTAAATAGTACCTATGCTGGAGGTCTAAAATAAGTTGAACTGATTATCAAAGAACAGATAGAGAACAAAGCTATCCAGCAAGAAAACCCTAGGTAAAAGAGTGAAAACAGTGTTCAGAATAAATTAAGGAAATCAAATGCCTAGATGCCAGCAAAAAATAACAAGTCATGCTAGGAAAATTGAAGATATAGCCCTTAGGAACAAAGCAAAACTTCAAATGAGATATAGGAATTGAAACAACTAATTCAGGACATTCAAACAGCCATGCAAAATCTAATCAGAAATCAAATTGGTGAGTTGAGGGAAAATATAAAAAACTTGCACAAACATAAAGTAGGACTCAAAAGTTTGAAAAACAAATTGTAGAACTTATGGAAATGAAAGGCACAATAGAAGAGATGAAAAAAAACAATAGAAACCTTCAATAGTTTTTGAAGAGACAGAATAGTGAACTAGAGGACAGGACATTTAAAATCTAACACACAAAAGAAAATATGAGGAGGGTATCAGGAAATTGAATGACAACAAGAAGCACATGAACATACGTGTTGTGGGTGTCCCAGAAAGAAAATACAGGGAAAAAGAAGGAGAAAGACGAATGGAGGAAATAATCACTGAAAATTTCCCATCTTTTATGAAAGACATAAAATTATAGATACAAGAAGTACAGCATATCCCAAAGAGAATAGATCCAAATAGACATATTCCAGGACACTTACAAATCGGATTTTCAAATGTCAAAGACAAAGGGAATTTTGAAAGCAACAAGAGAAAAACAATCTATCATATACAAAAGAACCTCAGTAAGACTATGTATGGATTTTTCAGCAAAACCATGGAAGCAAGAAGGCAGTGGAATGATATATTTAAGGGATTGAAGGAGAAAAACTGTCAACCAAGAATGCTATACCCACCAAAACTGTCCTTCAAAAGAGAAGGGGTGAGTCCCTGGCACCATCGAATCAATAGTGCCATCTTGACCAGAAGGGGTAAAGAAGTGTAACAAATAAGGTATCAGTGGCTGAGAGAATTCAAATAGAGTTGAGAGTTTACACTTGAGGTCATTCTTACTCATGCTTCAGGTAGATGTTGTTACCTATCAGAACTTGCCAAACCCCAACCAAAACCATTCCTGCCAATCCTAAAGAATACCTAGGACATTCTATAAGATTCTACAAAGGTTCTGTGCACTAGGGTAACTCTCGAAAACCTAAAACCTCCAGATGGGTCCCTGGACCAGATAAGTCCTGAAATGCAAAGGGGCCAGCCCTTCCAAAACATCTACTAGTTCCATCCCCCTATCCCATATTATCAACAGACCCTTCCAACAAGAAAAAGTTAGAATGGGCATAGCCCAAATACCCCTAAAGAGTGGGAGAAAGATCAAAGGTGATGGTGGTATTATACAGAGGAGGTCGGGTTCAACAAAGGAGTATGAGTGCTGAATCATTATACTGATATTTCTTTTAGCCTCCAGTACCTTAGAGCAGTTAGAAATAAAAACCTAAAATTATGGAATTGTAACCCATACCAAACTCTGAAATCTGTCCTACAACTAATTGTTGTGATATACTTTAAAATGTATTGCTTTTATGTATATAATATGTTATTCAAAGAGAAGGAGTATAACAGAGAAGATAGGATTTAACAAATGAGTATAACTGCTGAATCATTATATTGTTATTTCCTTTGGTCTCTAGTGTCTTGGAGTAGCTAGAAGAAAAAAATGAAAAACCATGGAACTGTAACCCTTACCAAACTTTAAAATCTGTTCTATAACTACTTGTTAAAATGTACTTGGAAATTTATGGTTTTTTTGTATGTATGTATGTTATATTTCATAATTTAAAAATTTTCCTAAAATAAAATTTAAGTGTTATAAAAAATGAGGGGGAGATTAAAATATTTTCAGACAAATGATCATTGAGAGAATTTGTGACTAAAAGACCGGATCCTCAAAATTAAATGCTATTCTGTATCAAAGAACTTTCTGAGGAAAGTGAAAAGGCAGCCTACTCAATGAGAGATATTATTTGGAAACCACATATCAGATACGCCTTTAATATCCAGAATATATCAAGAGATTCTACAACACAACAACAAAAAAGACAACCCAATTGAAAAATGGGTAAAAGACAGGAATAAATATTTTCAGAAGTGGAAATACAAATGGCTAAAAGGTACATGAAAAGATGCTCATCTTTGCCTTTCATGTAGGAGACCTGGGTTTGATTCCCGTACCATACACCTCCCCACTCCAAAAAAAGGTGCTCGTCTACACTGGCTATTAAGGAAATGCAAATAAAAACCACAATGAGATATAAACTCACCCACTAGAATGGCCATTAGAAAAAAAAAAAGAAAACAACAAGTGCTGGAGTGGATGTAAAGAATAAGGCACACTCATCCATTCTTGGTGGGAGTGTAAAATGGTGCAACTGCTCTGGAAGGCAGTTTGGCAACTCCTCAGAAAGCGAAGTATAGAATTGCCTTATGATCCAGTAATCCCATTCAGAGGAACTGAATGTAAAGACATAAATGGACATTTGCACACCAGTTTTTATAGCAGCATTATTTATGATTGCCAAGACATGGAGACGACCCAATGTTCACCAATGGATGAGTGACTAAACAAGCTGTGGTATATACATACAGTGGAATATTGTGTAGCTGCAAGAGAGAATAAAGTCATGAAGTGTGTAAAAAACATAGATGAACTTTGGGGACATCATGCTGAATGAAATCAGTCAGAAACAAAGGACAAATACTGTATGGTCTCACTAATATGAACTGATATTAATGATTGAACTTTGAGAGTTAAAGTTAAGAACACAGGTTATCAGGAGATAGAAAGAGGGTTGAGATTGGGCATTTGGTGCTGAAGGAATACAGCTTGTGCCACAAGACTGATTGTAAAAATTCAGAAATGGATAGCACAATACACCTGATGGTAGCATAATAATGTAAATACACTGAATGAAGCTGACTGAGTGTGGTTGAGGGAGAAGGGCTGGGGGCACATATGAAACCAGAAGGAAAGATAGAGGATAAAGACTGAGATGATATAACTTAGGAATTCCTAGAATGGACAGTGATGATGATTGACTGTACAAATATAAAAACGTTTTTGCCTGAGGGAGAACAAATGAATGTCAACTTTGCAAGGAGTTGAAAATGGACAGTCCTTGCAAGCTAGGATCTATAGTTAACAGTAACATTGTAATATGCTTCCACTGAATGTAACAAAGCCTTATGCCAAAACTGAATGTCAACAGGCATGGGGGTGACATGGGAGAGGGGTATGGATTCTAGGTGGAAGAAAAGGAAATGTCTTCATGCAGATTGTGGTGGCAAAGACATGACTATTTACTTAGGTTGAATTATACAATATGTGAATAAAATTGTTTAAAAATGAACAGAGAGAAACAAGTGCTAGAGAAAATATGGAGAGAGAGGTGTGCTTGTTCACTGTTAGTGGGGAATCTGAGCGCTACAGCCCCTTACGAGGCTGTGTGGTGGTTCCACAGGAGACTTGGGGTGAAGTTGCCATATGATCTTGCAACCCTGTTACTGGCTATATACCTGGAGGAACTGTGAGTAGGAACACGAATGGACATTGCATATTGATGTTTACGGCGGCAGTGTTCATGATTTGCAGTGGATGAAAGTGGCCTAAGGGTGCAATGACTGAGGGATGGAAGGGGAAACTGTGGTGTATACATACAGTGAACTACTGAGTGGGTGCAAGAAGGAATGAAGTGAGGCATACAACTAGGTGAATGAACCTAAGGACAGTATGTTGAGTAAAATGTCAGAAACAAGAAGATAAATATTATCATGCCTCACTCATATAGATTAACTGTACGACACAACTCAGAAAATCAAAATCAACAGCAATAGGTTTCTCAACTGGGACGGAGGAGAGGAGGCCAGAACTCAATCAAAGGATCTTTATTGTGAAGTTATGTGCAGGTGGGCTGACGCTTAAGATGGCAACAGCCCTGAGCAGGGGAAAGGGTACAGTTTATATTGGGTGTTTGGCCTGGTTAAGGAAAGGCTTTTCATTGTCTACCTTGGGAGTGAGAAATTGGCAGGCTAAGCAGGGAGTTATTGTGGCTTGTAGCCACTGGGGCTGTACCTACTGGAGTGGGTGGGAGGATGTTGTATAAGGGAAGCTATTGCAAGATTGTAGCTGCCAGGGCTGTAACTACTGGATGGCTGGAGGTTGGATAAGAGGAGTTAGTACAGGAATGCATCTGCTGATGGGTATACAAGGACAATCATGGGACTGCTGCATGAGTGAGACTGAGGCCCCTTGGTTTTGCAAGGGGCCTCCTGAAAGTTATGGGTAGGGGGTGGTTTAGTCAACAGAGAGCATGGACTATCAGGTTGGGGCCTATTGTAAAGGTTCTTAAATTGTAAGCTCTTACAGCACTTATATATATTTAGGAGTTGGAACTGATATTTCTAAATTCTAAGATACCTAACTATTTGTATGTAACCTGATCATTTCCTGAAACTTCTGGTATTTGTGTGACACCTGAGACTCAGATTTAGAGCACTGAAGCTATGAAAGTCAGAATTACCTGGTTCAGCAACTGTTAAAAAAGCAGGAAAAGTCATCAGACTTTGTCTAGAGATATAAATGAAGCTGATTTGGACAGGACTAAGTTAAATAATACTGGGTAAAGGATTATATGACTCATATTTTCAAACTTCAACCTCTGTGCAAGAAAAGGGAGAGGTGTTTATTTGGTTCAAAACTTATATTTTGATAGCACATTATCTGATTTAATGTGTATGGTCAATTTACTTGAACACCGTAATTACATGGAATCTTGAATAGGGTGTGAGATCCTATTAGTTTATACAGGTTAGTGTGAATGCCGTATATATCCCTGAGTAATTTGGGCAGAGAATAAAAAAAGTATATATGCAAACTCCCCTCTGGGGTCCGAAATATATTCTACAACTAATGGTGGTGCTGTGCTTTGAAATTTATAGCTTCTTTGTGTCTATGTTATTGTTCACAAAAAAAGAAGGAAAAAAAATGTAACTATGAGCACTACCACAGCAACAGCAGAAGTAAATAATGGAGTGAGGTACAAAAGTTAATAGGTTTGGATTTCCTATTTGGGGAGGGTGTGTTTATTGGTTTTCTTTCTCTTGGGAACAATGAAACTATTTAAAATTGAGAATGTTAATGGACTGTGGGCTTTGGGCCTTCTGCATGATGTCCAATGAATGCAGTTGGCTGAAGAATTGGCTGGAGGATGCACTGATGGAAAAGTAGATTGGCAAATGATAGTGTATATTTATGAATGAAGGTTGTGCTGCTACAAAAAGGAACACTGTCTTGAGGCATGCAACGATGTGAATAGGAACATGCTGGACATTTGGTGAGACGAAATAAGCCAGAAACAAAAACACAAGAATGGTATGGTCATCTTTAGAAAATGCTTATAAGAAAACAAGGGCCTGGATTGTAAACTATTAGAGCAGACACATTAAGTCCGGAGTGGTGATTATTATTTCTGGATTTTGAGAGGCTGTTTTTTATATATAACCTGATATTGAGAGATAAGAACAAAGCTGAACAGTTTGGGGTTAAAGTAATTCAGAACATAGGGGTAAGGAAGACAGTGTCTATATTTTAGAACCACACATACTCTCTGAGACCAGTGGGAGAAAGGTTCATTTGATCTGGAACTGAAATTTTCTGTAGTGCATAATCTAATTCAGTGTATTTATATAGCTCATTTGAACAATTGTAACACAGAAAGCATAGAATAAGAAAGAGGTCCTTTAATCCTGTATAGATTATTGTAATGCCTGGAGACATCCTAGAGTTTATTAAGCAGATAATCAGAAAGTATTGGCAAAGTCCCCTGAGTAGGGGAGAAAGAATATGTAACTATTAAACCTTACCGTCAGGGAATCCCCGATACTGTGTCAAACTTTAAGGATATCCAAATCAGTAGGCCATGCCCTCAATCATGAGGCTTACTCTTGTGGAGTTTATTTAGGTAGAGGAAAAGCTTAGACTACTTATAGGCATCCCTAAGAGTTACTTCCGGAAGACCTCTGTTGTTGCTCAGTCTCTCTAAGCCCAGCTTTGCAAGTGAAATCATTCCCCTGTCCACTACGTGGGACATGACATCCAGGGTGAAACCTCCTTGGCAACATGGCAGATGACTCCCAGGGATTAATCCAGATCTGGCACTGTGGGATCAAAAATTACAACCTGACCAAAAGGGGGGAAAGAAGTGCAATTAATAAAATGTCAGGGGCACAGAGAGTTCAAATAGAGTCGAGAGGCTACTCTGGCAATTGCTCTTATGCAAGCTTCAGATAGACCTTGCTACCTGTCATAACCTGCCAACCCCCACCCAGGACCATTCTAGCCAATCCTAAAGAACACGTAGGGCAATATATAAGATTCTGCAAGGGTTCCAGGCACTAGAGTAACTTGCCAGAAACCTACAACCTCCAGATGGCTCCCTGGACCAGATAAATCTTGAAACCTGGCCCAACCTCTCCAGAACATCAGATAGCTCCATCTCCCTACCCCATATTAGTGACAGACCCTTCCAATATGAAAAATTTAGAATTGCTATGGCCCAAATCCTAAAGAGAGGTATGGAAAGATCAAAGGTGATGGTGGAATTATACATAGAAGATAGGACTTAACAAATGAATATGAATGCTGAATCATTAAATTAATACATCTTTTAGTCTCCAGTATTTTAGAGCAGCTAGAAGTAAAAAACCTAAAGATGTGAAATTGTAACCCATGTCAAAGTAGGAAGTAGTTCTACAACTAATTGTGCTATGCTTGGGAATTTATAGCTTTTTTGTATATATATTATTTTTCACAAAGAAGGAAAAAAAGTCAATTGCTATGACAAAAAAATATTTAAACTCTCTAGCCTCCTATATTCTGGAGCACCTAGAAGGAAAAATATGAGAGGATCATACAGTAGCCCATGACAAACTCTAGGATCTGTCCTGTAATCACTTCTTGAAGAGTGCTTTGAAAACTATTGCTTTTTTATTTCTTTGCTTTGTATATATGTTATACTATACCAAAAAAAAAAAATCCTCTTTGGGGACAGGAGAGAAAGGAAGAAATGTTCGACTTCCCCATCTGAGGAATTCCTGATATTCTCATATAAGCAGTGAGGACAACCAATTCAATAAAACTTAGCTCTCAATATTGGGACTCACCCCAATGAAACTTAGTCCTGCAAAGGAGAGGCTAAGCCTATTGATAATTATGCCTAAGAGTTACCTCTGGAGAGCTCTTTTGTTGCTCAGATGTGGCCTCTCTCTCTAAGCCAACTTGGCAGATGACTTTATTACCCTTCCCCATGTATGGAACATGACTCCCAAGGGTGTAAATTTTCCTGGCAACGTGGGACCTGACTACTGGGGATGAGCCAGGACTCAGCATCATAAGGATGAGAAAACTTCTTGAACAAAAGGGGCAAGAAAGAATTGAGACAAAATAAAGACTCAGTGGCTGAGAGATTTCAGACAGAGTTGGGAGGTTATTCTGGAGGTTATTCTTACACTTTATATAGATATCACTTTTTAGTTTATGGTGTATTGGAGTGGCTAGAGGGAGATATCTAAAATTTTTTAACTTTGTTCCAGTAGCTTTGATTCTTGAAGAGGACTTTATAACTATATAGCTGTGTGATTGTGAAAACCTTGTGTCTGATGTACCTTTTTCTAGCATATGGTCAGATGACTTTAAAAAAAAAAGGATAAAAATAAATAAATAATGGGGGAGATAAGGTGTAAAAATTGGGTAGATTGGAATACTGTGGGTCAGTGAGAGGGAAGGGTAAAGGGTATGGATGTATGAGTTCTTTCTTTTTCACTATATTTTTCTGGAATGATGCAGATGCTTGTAAAACGACCATCGTGAAGAATACATAACTATGTGATGATATTGTGAGCCACTGATTGTATGATATGTTTGGACTATATGTGCATGGATGTTTCTCAATATAAGTATTTTTAAAACTCTCAAATATAACATTATTAAAAATTTTATTCAAAGTCAAAAAGAAACAAAAAACCAAACATTAAACTGCTCTTAAAATACATCTAACGGAGCAAGAGGCCGAGAAGTACCAGAACAGTTTTTAGGATAAGCCAAATAGAGAGACTTACGTACTGGATACCAAGACCTAATGTAAAATGATGGTGATTAATGAGTGTGTTATTGACACATAGGTAGATCAATAACCAGTAGAAGAGACTGCTCAAAAAAATCCTATGAATGAAAACCTGATTCACACCAGAAATGGCAGTTACATGTTTGTGAGGAAAGTTAGACTATTCAATAAATGATGCTGGGATAATTGACTATTCAAGCAGGAAAAAATGAAGTTAGATCCATAGTTTATCCCATATGTGAAAATAAGTTCATAAAAATGATGAAAAGCAATACTTTACAATTTGTAGGAAAAAGCATAAAAGAATATCTTTTTTACCTTAGAGTAGAGAAGAATTTATTATATAAAAGAATTCACTAAAATTGGAAAAGATTAATAACTGCTTACATTTAAATTTACATGTAACTTTAAAATACATGACATTAAATTTAAATTATTTTTTAAACTATTTTAAAGCCCCTTTTCAATGCAGATGACCAATCTAGGGTTAGTATGCAGAATATGAAGAACACCTTCAAATAGAAAAGAAAAAGCAAACTTCCCAGTTTTTTTTTATTGGGATAGTACGTGAAAAAAGAGGCAATTCACAGAAAAGGACGATGGTATGCCATCGATGGTTTTATAATAAACTTATAAAAGTTATATTTTAAATTTCACTTTCTGTAGTGCTCTGCTCAGATAATTTGTAAAGAAATACTCAGTTTCTTTTAAAATTTGAAGTGATATATATGTATTTTAATATTTTTAATTATAAACAGTGAACAGATGTACAAACATTCTTGACATACAGACATTTTTGACATGATTACAAGCAGTGGCTCACAGTATCACATAGTTGTGTATTCATCACCGTGATCATTTTTTGAACATTTGCATGAAGTGATATATTTTAATCCATAGATTTTAATTTTTATTATTAATTCAGTAACTTTTGGTCCCTATGAATGCTAGCACATATTCATAGTAATTTCACCTGAATTGTCAGAAATTGCCCGAACCAGGCTTTGTACATGTGTTTGCTACTTATAACAGTTTAATGAATGATGTAATCCAACCAGTTTGCATTTTTTTGAGGAATGTGAGGCACACTACTTCATATTGATAAATAAATATTGTAAAGGGTGTTTTTTAAAACTCTGTATTTTATGTTGCAAAAATTGCTTTTAGGTATGCTGCTTGTATTTACATGCTGCCTAAATTATTCCATTTCGTATTTCTGCTTTTTATTGAAATTATAATTCAGTGCTTGCAATATCCAAAAATCCTTATATATATGTATAAGCATATGTGTGTGTGTATTTACTTGTATTTTTTTGTTTTATTTTTCATTTTGGTAGGAATCATGTTGTTTGTTTCTGAGATTGGTGTTTTTATTTTTCCATAGAGCGCCCTATACCCTTTGATCATATGATGTATGAACACCTTCACAAGTGGGGACCACGAAGGGAAGAAGTAAAATTTTTCCTTCGACATGAGGATTCCCCAACTGAGAGCAGTGAACAAGGTAGATAACATGCTTTTCTCCTCCCATTTGTTAATTTTAGCCATTAAATTTTAGAAAAATAAGAATAAATATTAAGTTATTCGCACAGTTTTTTTCCATCTTCACTCGCAAATGTTGAGAGGGAGAGTTGATATTTCATGTTTCTTTTACTTCTGTTATTGTGGTTTGCAACTGTATTAAACTTTTTTAGGCACTAAGCCCTTGTTTCTTCCTCAGGATCCTAATAATGCACCCAGACATACTAGGGGACTTACTATTTAAAGGAATTATTTTGATTATAAATACCTGATGGAAGAAATAACTACTTTTTTAAAAAACAAAAGTATTTCTTTTGGTTTGCTAAAGCTGCCAGAATGCAATACATCAGAAATGGAATGGCTTTATAAAGGGAATTTATTAAAAATTTGCAGTTCTAAGTCCAGAAAAATGTCCAGAATAAGGCATCTAGGAAAAGATAACTTGACTCAAAAAAGCCCTAATGTCTGTCACATGGGAAGGCATATGGCTGGTGTCTGCTGGTCCTTGTTCCCAGTTCATACTTCCAGTGTCTGATGCCAGTTTTCTTTCTAAACATCTGTGGGCCTTCACTTAGCTCCTCCAGGACACAAACTGGGTGTCTTGCTTGTTTAACATCTCATGGGAAGGAACCTAGCGACGTCTGCTGGGCTCTGCCTATGTCTCCTTTCTCTGCCAGCACTCCATCCTTCTCCAAACATCTGTGTCTCTGTCAGTTCTGAAACAACTGTTCTCCAGGCATCTGCATCTGAGGCTTCTCCAAAATGTTTGCCCTTTTAAAAGGCTTTAATATCTTGATCAGAAACCACCTTGAGTTGCTGGAGATAATCTCCGTCTAATCAAAAGACCACACCCAAATTGGGTGTGTCACATCTCCATGGAAACAATCCAAAGTTTCCCACCCTAAACAGTAGGTCTTAACCCCCCAAGATTGAATCAGAATTTTAAAAATGGCCTTTCTGAAATATGAATCGTTTCAAACCAGCACAGGATTAGAGAAAAAAAATGTTTCTAAGTAGAAAACAAAGCCATACATGCAACTAGCTGAATGAACCTTAAGGACACTATGTTGAACGAAATATCAGAAACACAAAAGCAAATAGTATTGTGCCTCACTCATATGGACTAACTATGATATAAAAACTTGGTGAACTGAAGTTGAGAGAATGGCCCCCAACCTCAGGTTGGGGCCTATTGTAAAGGGACCTAGATTGTAAGCTCTTACAGCAGTCACATATATTCAGGAGTTGTAACTGCTGTTTCTAAATTCTGAGATACTAAGCTATTTGAGTATAACCTGGTTGTACCCTGAAACTTAAGATATGTATGTGACACCAGAGACTTAGAGTTAGAGCACTGAAGCTATGAAAGTCAGTATCACCACATATGGCAACTGTTAAAAAAAATTGAAAAAGTGATCAGACTTTGTCTAGAGATATGAATGAAGCTGATTTGGATAGGACTAAGGTAAATCAGAATACTGGGTAAAGGATGATATTACTTCAACATCTGTGTGAAATCAAAGGAAGGGATGTTTATTTGGTGCAGATTTATATTTTGGGTAGCACATTGCCTTACTTAACTTATATGATCAGTTTATTTCAACACCATAATTACATCACATCTTGAATGTGGCATGAGAACCTGTTGGTTTGTACAGGTTACTGTGATGCTGTGATATATCCCAGAGTAATTTGGGCAGAGAATAAAAAAGTATTTGCAAAGTCCCCTTGGAGGACCGGGGAGAAATGAGGAAGTGTTAAACTTTCCCATCTGGGGAATTTCTGATATTCTGACAAGCACGGGGAACAACCAATTCAATAGGCTGAACCCTTGATCTTGGGATTCACTGTTATGAAGTTTACCTGCAAAGGGGAAGCTAAGCCTACTGATGATTATGCCTGATAATCACCTCCAGAGAATTTCTTTTGTTACTCAGATGTGGCCTCTCTCTGTAAGGCAACTTGCCAGGTGGCCTTATTGTTCTCCCCCCCCATGTGGGACATGACTCCATGGCAACTTTGGATCTGACTCCTGGGGATGAGCTGGGACACAGAATCAAGGAGTGAGAAAGCCTTCTTGACCAATAGGGGGAAGAGAAATGAGACAAAATAAAGTCTCAGTGGCTGAGAGATTTCAAATAGAGTCAAAAAGTTATTGTGTAAGTTATTCTTTTGCATTATATGATATCCTTTTTTTAGTTTATGGTGTATTGGAGTGACTGGAGGGATATAACTGAATCTTTTGAGCTGTGTTCTAGTAGCCTTGATTCTTTTTTTTATTAATTTTTAAATTAAAAAATATATATTACAAGAAAGAAACTCAAATATTCTTAACGTGATCATTCCATTCTACATATATAATCAGTAATTCACAATATTATCACATAGTTGCATATTCATCATCATGATCATTTCTTAGAACATTTGCATCAATTCAGAAAAAGAAATAAAAAGACAACAGAAAAATAAAACGAAAACAGAAAAAACAATTATACATACCGTAGTCCTTACCCTTCCCCTTCATGATCACTAGCATTTCAAACTAAATTTATTTTAATATGTGTTCCACCTATTATTTAATTTTATTCCGTATATTCTACTCGTCTGTTGACAAGGTAGATAAAAGGAGCATCAGACACATGGTTTTCACAATCACACAGTCACATTGTGAAAGCTGTGTCATTGTTCAATCATCATCAAGAAACATGGCTACTTGAACTCACCTCCACATTTTCAGGCAGTTCCCTCCAGCTTCTCCACTACATCTTGGATAACAAGGTGATAGCTACTTAATGTGTAAGAATAACCTTCAGGATAACCTCTCGACTCTGTTTGGACTCTCTCAGCCATTGACACTTTGTCTTATTTCACTCTTCTCCCTTTTGGTGGAGGTTTTCTCAATCCCTTGATGCTGGGTCTCAGCTCATTCTAGAGTTTATCTCAATCCCTTGATGCTGAGTGTCAGCTCATTCTAGGATTTCTGTCCCACATTGCCAAGAAGGTCCACACCCCTGGAAGTCATGGCCCATGTAGACGGGGTGGGGGGGGTGAGTTTGCTTGTTGTGTTGGCTGGAGAGAGAGGCCACATCTGAGCAACAAAAGAGGTTCTCTTGGGGGTGACTCTTAGGCCTAATTTTAAGTAGGCTTAACCTATCCTTTGTGGGGTTAAGTTTCATATGAACAAAAACCGAAGACTGGGGGCTCAGCTTATAGCTTTCGTTGTCCACACTGCTTGTGAAAATATCAAGGATTCAACTTGGGGAGGTTGAATTTTCCCCTGTTCTCACCATTCCCCAAAGGGGACTTTGCAAATACTTTTTGCACTCACTGATCAAATCACTCTGGGATTCATCAGGGCATCACTCTGGAAAAACCAACAAAATCTCATGTCCTACCTGAGGTTCCATGTACTTCTTTTGTTCAACCAACTATCTACATAAGTTATATTAGGAAATGTACTAGTCAAAATATAAATTCTGTATCAAATAAATATTTTTTGCTTTAATCTCACACATAAGTTGAAACTTTAAAATATTAGTTACCATCTATTTTCAGCAAACTGCAGTAATGGCATTCCTTTGTTCTTCCTCACGCAAAAACATTTTTTAAATTTGTACATTTAGTCACTGTTATTAACACTCTAGGATTCCTAGATTATACCATCTCAATCTTTATTGTCTATTTTCCTTTGTGATTTCATTTATGCCCCCAGCCCTCCTCCCTCTATCATTCTCACAATCAGCTTCATTCAGTGTTTTAGCATAATTGTATTACAGTTAGGTAGTATTGTGCTGTCCATTTCTGAGATTTTACATTCAGTCCTGTTGCACAATCTGTATCCCTTCAGCTCCAGTTACCCAGTACCTTACCCCATTTCCATTTCCTGATGGTCTTTGTTACCAACGAAATATTCTAAGCTTTTTCACTAATGTCAGTTCATATCAGTGAGACCATACAGTATTTGTCCTTTTGTTTTTGGCTAATCTCACTCAGCATTATGTCCTCAAGGACCATCCAAGTTGTTACATACTTCATAACTTTATTCTGTCTTACAGCTGCATAATATTCCATTTTATGTATATACCGCAGTTTGTTTAGCCACCTGTCTGTTGATGGACATTTTGGCTGTTTCCATCTCTTTGCAATTGTAAATAATGCTGCTATAGACATTGGTGTACAAATGTCCGTTTATGTTCTTGCACTCATGTCCTTTGAGTATAGACAGCATATAGATGGGTCCTGTTTTTTTTTTTTAACTTTTTTTATTAATTAAAAAAATTAACAAACAAAACATTAAGATATCATTGCATTCTACATATACAATCAGTAATTCTTAATATCATCACATAGTTGCATATTCATCATTTCTTAGAACATTTGCATCGATTTAGAAAAAGAAATAAAAAGACAACAGAAAAAGAAATAAAATGATAACAGAAAAAAAAAGATTATACATACCATACCCCTTACCCCCCTATAATGCTTTCATTTACCACTAGCATTTCAAACTAAATTTACTTTAACATTTGTTCCCTCTATTATTTATTTTTATTCCATATGCTCTACTCTTCTGTTGATATAGTAGCTAAAAGGAGCATCAGACATAAGGTTTTCACATTCACAGAGTCTCATTGTGAGAGCTATATCATTGTTCAATCATCATCAAGAAACATGGCTACTGGAACACAGCTCTGCATTTTCAGGCAGTTCCCTCCAGCCTCTCCACTACATCTTGAACAACAAGGTGATATCTACTTAATGCATAAGAATAACCTCCAGGATAACCTCTGGACTCTGTTTGGAATCTCTCAACCATTGACACTTTGTCTCATTTCACTCTTCCCCCTTTGGTCGAGAAGGTTCTCTCAATTCCTTGATGTTAATTCTCAGCTCATTCTAGGGTTTTTCTCAGTCCCTTGATGCTGAGTCTCAGCTCATTCTAGGATCTCTGTCCCACATTGCCAGGAAGGTCCACACCCCTGGGAGTCATGTCCCATGCAGAGAGGGGGAGGGTGGTGAGACTGCTCGTCATGTTGGCTGGAGGGAGAGGCCACATCTGAGCAACAAAAGAGTCTCTCTTGGCGGTGACTCTTAGGCCTAAATTTTAAGTAGACTTGACCTATCCTTTGTGGGGTTAAGTTTCATATGAACAAACCCCAAGACTGGGGGCTCAGCCTATAGTTTTGGTTGTCCACACTGCTTGTGAGAATATCAAGAATTCAACTTGGGGAACTTGAATTTCTCCCCACTCTCACCATTCCCTGAAGGGGGCTTGCAAATACTTTTCAAGTCACTGATCAAATCACTCTGGGATTCATCGGGGCATCACTCTGGACAAACCAACAAAATCTCATGTCCTACCTGAGATTCCAAGTACTTATGACATTCAATCAAGCTATCTACATGAGTTATATTAGGAAATGCTCTAGTCAAAATATAAATTTTGTAACAAATAAACATTTTTTGCTTTAAAATGTCACACATAAGGTGACATTTTAAAGTATTAATTATCATCTGTTTTCAGCACCCTTCAATAATGACATTCCTTTGTTCTTCCTCATGCAAAAACATTCTTAAAATTTGTACATTGTACATTTCACTATTATTATATACTCTAGGCATTCCTAGATTATACCATCTTGATCTTTACCATCTATCTTTCTTTCTGATTTCATTTATGTCCCCAGCCCTCCTCCCTCTATCATTCTCACATGCAGCTTCATTCAGTAATGCATAATTACATTACAGTTAGGTAGTATTGTGCTGTCCATTTCTGAGTTTTTATATTCAGTCCTGTTGCACAATCTGTATCCCTTCAGCTCCAATTACCCAATATCTCACCCTATTTCTATCTCCTGATGGTCTCTGTTACCAAGGAAATATTCCAAGTTCATTCACTACTGTCAGTTCATATCAGTGAGACCATGCAGTATTTTTCCCTTTGTTTCTGGCTAATCACACTCAGCATAATGTCCTTAAGGTCCATTCATGTTGTTACATACTTCGTAACTTTATTCTGTCTTACAGCTGCGTAATATTCCATCTTATGTAAATGTCACAGTTTGTTTAGTCAACTGTCTGTTGATGGACATTTTGGCTGTTTCCATCTCTTTGCAATTGTAAATAATGCTGCTATAAACATTGGTGTGTAAATGTCCATTTGTGTCCTTGGCCTCGTGTCCTTTGAGTAGAGACAGCATATAGATGGGTCCTGTTTTTTAATCCATTCTGCCAGTCTGTGTCTTTTGACTGGGAAGTTTAATCCATTAATATTTAGTGTTATTACTGCGCGGGTAGTACTTTCTTATACTGTTTTGCCTTTTGGATTTTATATGTCATATCTATTTTTCCTTCTTTTTACCTTTACTCATAGTCTTCCTTTCTACACTCTTCTCCACACCTCTCTCTTCTGTCTTTTTGTATCTGTCTTTAGTTCTCCCTTTAGTATTTCTTGCAGAGCTGATCTCTTGGTCACAAATTCTCTCAGTGATTTTTTTGTTTGAAAATGTTTTAATTTCTCCCTCATTTTTGAAGGACAATTTTGCTGGATATAGAATTCTTGTTTGGCAGTCTTTCTCTTTTAATAATTTAAATATATCATCCCACTGTCTACTCGCCTCCATGGTTTCTGCTGAGAGATCTGCACATAGTCTTATTGGGCTTCCCTAGTATGTGATGGATTGCTTTTCTCTTGCTGCTTTCAAGATTCTCTCTTTCTCTTTGACCTCTGACATTCTGATTATTAAATGTCTTGGAGTATGTCTATTTGGATCTATTCTCTTTGGGGTACGCTGTACTTCTTGGATCTGTAATTTTAAGTCTTTCATAAGAGTTGGGAAATTTTCAGTGATAATTTCTTCCATTAGTTTTTCTCCTCCTTTTCCCTTCTCTTCTCCTTCTGGGACACCCGCAACACGTGTATTCATGCGCTTCATGTGTCATTCAATTCCCTGAGTCCCTGCTCCTGTTTTTCCGTTTTTTTTCCCTATATTTTCTGTTTCTTGTCGGATTTCAGATGTTCCGTACTCCAGTTCACTAATCCTATGTTGTCTCTCGAAATCTAGCATTGTAGGTTTCCATTGTTTTCTTCATCTTTTCTGCTGTGCCTTTCATTCCCATAAGTTCTGTGATTTGTTTTTTCAGACTTTCAGTTTCTTCTTTTTGTTCATTCCTTGCCTTCTTTCTATCCTCCCTCAATTCATTGATTTGGTTTTTGATGAGGTTTTCCATGTCTGTTCATATATTCTGAATTAATTGTTTCAGCTCCTGTTGTCATTTGAATTGTTGGTTTGTTCCTTTGGGCCATATCTTCAATTTTCCTTGCCTTATTTTTTACTTTTTCCTGGCATCTAGGCATTTAATAACCTTTATTAGTATATTCTGGAGATTGCTTTCACTTCTTTTACCTAGGATTTTCTTGCTGGATGAATTTGTTGTCTATCTGTTCTTTGACATTCAGTTCAGCTTTTTCTGGACCTCTAGCTTAGGTTTTGTTTAACAGCGGAGAATTTTTTTAGTTCTTGTTTTCTTGTTTCTTGCCCTGCTTGTATGGTGCCTTTTTCCACCCACCCTTAGGAGGGTCTACTTAGGTATTATAGACCCCAGCCGGATTTTCGCTGACCAAACTGGCCTCCTATCAGGGGGAAAGAGTCACCTGCATCAGTTTTCCCTGAGGGTGAGACCCAGCAGGTTGAAAGACTTTCCTGTGAAGTCTCTGGGGCCTTTTTTCTTATCCTGCCCAGTAGGTGGTGCTTCTCTGCCTGTGGGTCCCACCAGCATAAGATGATGCAATATCTTTAATTTTGGCAGACTCTGCCTTCTGGGGGTGTGGTGGAGATAGAGAAGAGGTTGTAGCTGGTTTTAATGTCTTCAAATTACCAAGCCCTGGTGTCTGAATTCCTTGAGGGAGGGAATCCACCTGAGTTGGGCTTCACCTCTCCCCTGGGGAAAGCACAGGCTCCAGGCAAGCCTTCAAACGAGCTTGTTTCTGCCTATGCCTGGGGCAGTTGCAGCCTGAGAAGCCCTGCCACTTTATTCAAAGGCAGTCAAGCCTTTGTAGAAACATAGCCACAAAAACCTCTGTTTCCTTTTTTTTTTTCTCTTTTTCTGTCAGCCCTACCCCCTTGGTGCTGGGGCAAAAATGAGCGACCTCCACTTTGACCAGGTTCACCTGAGCTGGGGGCCTATTTTTAGTAGTCAGGATTTGTTAGTTAATGCCACAATTGGTGGTTGGTTACTTTACCTGCTGCTGGTAAAGTCTCTTTCCTTTCCCCTCTCAGAAACAGCCTGTGGGGGAGGGACGCCGGCTGCCACAACTTGGGGAACTCACAGTTCTGGGGGTGCTCGCAGCCAGTCCAGCTGGTCCAGACTGGGGTACGTTGTGTGTCTGGTACTGACGTGGCTCCAGGAGTTGTTCTATACTGTTTCTGGTAATTTAGTAGTTCTGGAGGACCAACTAAAACGCACCCATTGCTAAGCTGCCATCTTGGCCCGGACAACCTTGATTCATGAAGACAATTATATAACTATATAGCTTTTCCAGTGTGACTGTGTGATTGTGCATCAGATTGTATCTGATGCTCCTTTTATCCAGGGTGTCGACAGATGAGTAAAAAATAAGGATGAAAAGTAAATAAATAATAGGGAGAATAAAGGGTAAAAAAAGGGTAAAAATTTGGGTTAGTGGTCAGTGAGAGGGAGGGGTATGGGGTATGGGATGTGTGAGTTTTTTCTTCTTTTTATTTGTTTTTCTGGAGTGATGCAAGTGTTCTAAAAATCATCTTGCTGATGAACATGCAACTATGTGATGATATTGTGAGCCATTATTTAGTATGGTTGGACTATATGTGTGTGGATGTTTCTCAATTAAAGTGTTTTCTTTAAAAAACCATAAAAGAAAAGACTAATACACTGAATTATTAAAAAGAAACTTTCTATGTGGCAACAACCCTCTCCCACACTAAGAAAGACAAATTAACTGGATAGCAAAATTTGTAGCTCAATATTACAAAGGGCTAGTTTCCTTTATTGATAAAGAGTTCCTGAAAATCAATAAGAAAAAAATCCATTAGCAAAATATTTACAGAAAATGCATAGTTCACAGAAAAAAATGCAGATTGCCTGGGAAATATGAAAAAATGGTCAAACGTACTTTGAATAAGAGAAATACAGAGAAACTATGCTAAGATACTCTACCTTATTTACCATATTGGCAAAAATTAGAACATTTATTGAGTGTTGGTAAGGATGTTGAGAAACAGTCACTCTTCTGCATTGCTGAGGAGA
The DNA here is from genome assembly GCF_023851605.1 of Tamandua tetradactyla. Lineage (NCBI taxonomy): Eukaryota > Metazoa > Chordata > Mammalia > Pilosa > Myrmecophagidae > Tamandua > Tamandua tetradactyla. The sequence continues at coordinate 89,032,893 of NC_135340.1, forward strand.
ATGTCAGTTGGCAGCTTCTGGAGAGGGCAATTTGTCAGTATCAGTTTGGCTTACAAAACCTTACCCAGCAATCTCATTTCTGAGAATGTATCCTAAAACTATAGCTTCACACATACAGGACATAGGTACAGTGTTATTCATTGAGCATTGGTAGTATGACTAACCTAAAGCCTACCAATGGTGTATGGTTAAATAAATTAGAATACATCCACATGATGGAATACTATACAGCCTTAAATAATGAAGAAACTCTGAATACTGAAGTGGAACCAGCTCGTAGATATATTAAGTCAAAAAAGCAAGATGCCAAAAAATGAGCATGCCATTCTATCTGTTAATAACAGAGACAAAGGAATAATTGTGTATTTATATTTTTGCTTGTATGTATTTAAATTATTTTTGAAAGGTGTGCCAGTTTGAAACTACTATGTAGCCCACAAGAGCCATGTTTTAATTCTCATCCAGTCTTGTGGGACCAGCATCATGATTCAACACTATTTATATTGGAAACTTTTTACTAGATGATCTCTATGGAGATGTGACATATCCAATTGTGGGTGTCACCTTTTGATTAGATGGAGATGTGTCTATACCCATTGAAGGTGGTTCTTTTCTTTTCTTATATATTTTTATTTTTATTTTTTTTACTTAAGAAAAGAAGCAATACAGTTAGAACCACCAAAAATGTATATCTTAGTTAGCCTCACCTTATAAAGTATCCGTATAATCATTGTAAAGCCTGTGTTTGTGCAGTAAGTTTCCTGAACCAATTTAAAATTAAGGCAACAAGGAAAACATCTACATGTTCAGATAGCAAAATTCTTAAATTCTAAATATTAAAAACTAATTTAGGCACCATATGATCAGCTGTCAAAACTGTGAATGTTCTCAAATATCAACTAGAAAGTTCTTACAAATATCTACATTGCTATAGTAATGACCTATGTTGACCTATGTTACTAAATATTTTCCTTATTTCAGGAAAATATGAAGTACAAATATTTGTACCATTAACATAGATATCTTAACCTCCTAAAGTGGATATCTTAGCTTATCCATAGGCATAGTAAAAAAATCTAAGTAATCATGATAAAGCCAGTTTTTAAAATTATGAAATATAACCTATACACAAAAAAGCAATAAATTTCCAAGTACATTTTAACAAGTACTTATAGAACAGTTTTTAAAGTTTGATATGGGTTACAGTTTCACGATTTTTTGTTTTTCTGCTACCTGCCCCAAGACACTGGAGACCAACAAAAATACCAAATAATGATTCAGCTGTCATACCCATTTGTTAAATCCTATCTTCTCTGTTATACTCTTCCTTCTCTTTTTTTTAGCTGTAAATTTTTTTTAAAACCTTAACATGTGATCATTCCATCCTACATATATAATCAGTAATTCACAATATCACCACTTAGTTTCATATTCATCATTTCTTAGAACATTTGCATCCATTCAGAAAAAGAAATAAAAAGACAACAGAAAAAGAAATAAAACAAAAACAAAGAAAAGATTATACATACCATAACCCTTACCCCTGCTTTCATTGATCACTAGCATTTCAAACTAAATTTATTTTAACATTTGTTCCCCCATTATTTATTTTTATTCTGTATGTTCTACTCATCTGTTGACAATGTAGATAAAAGGAGCATCAGACACAAGGTTTTTACAATCACGCAGTCACATTGTGAAAGCTATATCATTATACAGTCATCATGAAGAAACATGGCTACTGAAACACAGCTCTACATTTTCATGCAGTTTCCTCCAGCCTCTCTGTTACGTCTTGAATAACAAGATGATATCTACTTAATGCGTAAGAATAACCTCCAGGATAACATCTCGATTCTGTTTGGAATCTCTCAGCCATTGACACTTTTGTCTCCTTTCACTCTGTCCTCTTTTGGTGGAGAAGGTTTTCTCAATCCGTTGATGCTGAGTCTCAGCTCATTCTAAGATTTCTGTCCCACGTTGCAGGAAGTTCCACACCCCTGGGAGTCATGTCCCACGTAGACAGGGGGAGGGTAGTGAGTTTGCTTGTTGTGTTGGCTGGAGAGAGAGGCCACATTTGAGCAACCAAAGAGGTTCTCTTGGGGGTGACTCTTAAGCCTAATTTTAAGTAGACTTGACTTATCCTTTGTGGGGTTAAGTTTCATATGAACAAACCCGAAGACTGGGGGCTCAGCCTATAGCTTTGGTTGTCCACACTGCTTGTGAGAATATCAAGAATTCAACTTGGGGAAGTTGAATTTCTCCCCACTCTCACCATTCCCCGAAGGGGGCTTGCAAATACTTTTTGCACTCACTGATCAAATCACTCTGGGATTCATCAGGGCATCACTCTGGACAAACCAACAAAATCTCATGTCCTACCTGAGATTCCAAGTACTTATGACATTCAATCAAACTATCTACATGAATTATATTAGGAAATGCTCTAGTCAAAATATAAATTTTGTAACAAACTTTTTTTGCTTTAGTCTGAGACATAAGGTGACATTTTAAAATCTTAGTTACCATCTGTTTTCAGCACCCTGCAATAATGACATTCCTTTGTTCTTCCTCATGCAAAAACATTTTCAAAATTTGTACATTTAGTCACTATTATTATACACTCTAGGCATTCATAGATTATACCATCTCAATCTTTAACATGTATCTTCCTTTCTGATTTCATTTATGTCCCCAGCCTTCCTCCCTCTATCATTCTCATATGCAGCTTCATTCAGTGTTTTAACGTAATTGTATTACAGTTAGGTAGTATTGTGCTGTCCATTTCTGAGCTTTTGTATTCAGTCCTGTTGTACAGTCTGTATCCCTTCAGCTCCAATTACCCAATATCTCACCCTATTTCTACCTCCTGATGGTCTCTGTTACCAATGAAATATTACAAGTTTATTCACTAATGTCAGTTCATATCAGTGAGACCATACAGTATTTGTCCTTTTGCTTTTGGCTAATCTCACTCAGCATAATGTTTTCAAGGTCCATCCATGTTGTTACACACTTTATAACTTTATTCTGTCTTAAAGCTGCATAGTATTCCATCATATGTATATACCACAATTTGTTTAGCCACTCATCTGCTGATGGACATTTTGGCTGTTTCCATCTCTTTGCAATTGTAAATAATGCTGCTATAAACATTGGTTTGCAATTGCCCATTTGTGTCTTTGCCCTTATGTCCTCTGAGTAGATACCTAGCAATGGTATCGTCGGGTCATATGGCAATTTTATTAAGCTTTTTGAGGAACCGCCAAACTGCCTTCCACAGCGGTTGCACCATTTGACATTCCCACCAACAGTGAATAAGTGTGCCTCTTTCTCCACATCCTCTCCAGCACTTGTCATTTTCTGTTTTGTTAATAATGGCCCTTCTGTTGGGTGTGAGATGATATCTCATTGTGGTTTTGATTTGCATTTCTCTAATGGCCAGGGAAGTTGAGCATCTCCTCATGTGCGTTTTGGCCATTTGCATTTCCTGTTCTGAGAAGTGTCTGTTCAAGTCTCTTACCCATTTTGTAATTGGATTTGCTGTCTTTCTGTTGTTGAGTTGAACAATCTCTTTAGAAATTCTGGATACTAGACCTTTATCTGATCTGTCATTTCCAAATATTGTCTCCCATTGTGTAGGCTGTCTTTTTACTTTCTTGATGAAGTTCTTTGATGCGCAAAAGCGTTTAATTTTGAGGAGTTCCCATTTATTTCTTTCTTTCTTCAGTGCTCTTGCTTTGGGTGTAAAGTCTATAAAACTGCCTCAAAGTATAAGATTTATGAGATATTTCCCTACATTTTCGTCTTACTGTTGTATGGTCTTATCTTTTGTATAAGGTGTGAGATATGGGTCCTCTTTCATTCTTTTGCATATGGATATCCAGTTCTCTAGGCAACATTTATTGAAGAGACTGTTCTGTCCCAGGTGATTTGGCTTGACTGCTTTATCAAAGATTAATTGTCCATATATAAGAGGGTCTGAATCTGAACACTCTATATGATTCCATTGGTCAATATATCTATCTTTATGCCAGTACCATGCTGTTTTGATCACTGTAACTTCATAATATTCCTTTCAGTCAGGCAGTGTGGGACCTCCAACTTCATTTCTTTTCCTCAGGATACTTTTAGCTATTCAGGGCACCCTACCCTTCCAGATAAATTTGCTTATTGGTTTTTCTGTTTCTGAAAAGTAAGTTGTTGGGATTTTGATTGGTATTGCATTGAATCTGTAAATCAATTTAGGTAGAATTGACATCTTAACTATATTTAGTCTTCCAGTCCATGAACACGGTATGCCCTTCCATCTATTTAGGTCTTCTGTGATTTCTGTCAACACAATAATCAGACATTAACAAAAGATCAATTTGGAAATACTAAGTTAGGCAAGCATGGAAAATTCAGAGTATAAAACAATACAAGGCTGGTGGCCAAAGAAAGACACTCCTCAGGAGAAGGTGGATTTGAAGATGCTAAATAGAACTATATAGTAGGAGCAGAAAGGGATGCCTCAGAGATCAGTGAATCAGTTCCTTTATTTTATAAATGAGGAAAGTAAGCAGACATGATTTGGTGAAGCTCACACGCAGCTAGTGCTATTTGCATCTGCTACACATATCCAAAGTACAGGATAAATACCTAGAACATGTTAAGCCCAACATTTAAATAAAACATTTCACTAAACCTACTGATTTAAACACAGTATTATCAAAATTGACATAAAGGGTAGGGAGAAAGTTAATAAAGCACAGCAGCATGTTTCACGTATATATTTATGTTTGAAAGATTAAATGGGAAAAATCATCTCAAAGATTAATGCTCAGGTTTGATAAACAATCAAGTTTTCATACAATTTTCTGATACACAGCGAAATGTATTAGCTTTTAAAAAATGCACGTTCTTCGGCTTTCTCCTATACTTTTTTATGCCTTATCTTTAAAAACTGAGCACTAGGGCAGGCCATGTTGGCTCAGCAGGTAAAGTTCTCACCTGCCATACGAAAGACCTGGGTTCGATTCCTTATGCCTGCCCATGCAAAGAAATAAAACAAGACAAAAGACAAAAAGAACAACTGAGCACTGGGTACTTTCAACCCAGGTATTGTTACATATATGTACATTTTAGGAAGAAACAAAATCCATGATATTTTAGTTAACTCATAGTGTATTTATAAAATGAAAAATACTTGTCAAAATACACTTTTCACTGGGAAAAATAAATAAAACAGACAATTGCATCTACACAAAGTAAAAGTTAACTTTGGCAGATTTCAGTGTGGTACAATCCATCTCAAAGCGTATTTGCCCCTATAACTCCAGAGCTGTTCATCTTCCAAGTTAATAATCTTTAAAATATTTTAAATTGAGATTTTATTATGGTGATATTTGTTTTTCATCCCCCATCATCCTGGGATGAGACAGGACCTGGCATCAGGGAATTAAACCTTCTTGACAAAAAGGGAGAAGAGAGAAATGAGACAAAATGAATTGTCAGTGGCTGAGAAATTTCAAACAGAGTTAAGAGGTTATTCTTACACATTATATAGATATCTCCTTTTTAGTTTATGGTGTATTAGAGTGGCTGGAGGGAAGTTCCTGAACTGTAGAGCTCTGTTCCAATAGTTGTTTCTTAAAGATGATTGTATAATGCTATACTTTTATAGTGTGACTGTGTGATTGTGAAAACCTTGTGTCTGATCCTCCTTTTAACCAAGATATGGACAGATGAGTAAAAAATATGGATAAAAAATAAATAATAGGGGGAACAAAGGTTGAAATAAATTGGGTAAATGGAAATATTAGTGGTCAATGTGAGGGAAGAGTAAGGGGTATGGTATGTATGAGTTTTTTCTTTTTTCTTTTTTTTTCTGGAGTGATTCAAATGTTCAAAAAAACAATCATGGTGATGAATATAGAACTATGTGATGATATTGTGAGCCACTGATTGTATACCATGTATGGAATGTTTATATGTTAAGAATGTTTTTGTGTTTGTATGTTGTTTTATTTTTTACCAAGGTTTTTTTCTATCTTTTTTCTTTCTTTTTACATGGGCAGGCATCGGGAATCGAACCTGGGTCCTCGGGCTTGGCAGGCAAGCATTCTTACCTGCTGAGCCACCGTGGCCCGTCCTGTATGTTGTTTTATTAATAAAAATATTAAAAAACAAAAAAAGATTCAGGGTTCAGGCTGTTTAATTGGTTGTCCCCACTGCTTGCAAGAATATGAGGAATTCCCTAGGTGGGTATGTTGAATATTTCTTCCTTTCTCCTCAGTCCCCCAGTGGCATTTTGCAAGTAGTTTTTTATTCTTTTCCCAGAATACTCTGGGATATGGCGGGGCATCACATTAACCTGTGCATATCAAAAGATCCACCCCCCCTTCCACATTCCATGTACTTATGATGTTCAAGTAAACTGACTATATGAGTTAAATTAGAAAATGTGCTACCCAAAATATAAATTTTGTCCCCAATGTACATCTCTCCCTTTGATCTTGCACAGAGGTTGAAGTTTGAAAATATGGGCCATATCAGTATTCTGATTTACCTTAGTCCTATCCAGATTAGCTTCATTCATATCTCTATATGAAGTCTGAGTACTTTTTCGGCTTTTAAACAGGTGGGCATCAGCCTTTTTTGAGTGAAGGTAACCTCTTGTTGGTGCCTTAGTTTGGACATTTTCTTGGCACTGGAAATGTGACCTAGTAACTTATTAAATTCCCTTTTTAAAAGCCATTCTATTTCTGGTATATTGTTTTCTAGCAGCATTAGCAAAGTAATACATAAAGGCACATAAGAAACTAGTAATATTGCTAGCCTGGAGTGAGCACAACAGGTGGAAGCAGGTCAGGGGTGGGAAGGAGATTTTTAATTGTTACATTTTTGTACCTTTTGAAATTTGAACCACTGGAATATATTTCTTAAAATGTTTTATAATTAAAATTTTAAAAGATTAAGGATTTTTTTTCCTGGAAGCACATACACTGTACAGTTCCCTGAGGACAGCCTTAACTTGTTATTTTATATACTTTAATTTTATATGGATTTTTAGCAGTGATAACAGTGTTAATGGATTACATCTCTATTTTAAAAGAATACAGTAAACTCAAACAACAAAGGTACATCAATGAAATATGTGTATATATCCCTAGGTGGAGGGTGAGATATTATTTCATTCTCATACGATAGATAAAGTTTAAAAATGCTATGCATAGTTAAGAGAACTGTCCAAAATCATAAAGATGGTGATAAAGCTTATATACAAATTTACTTTCTTTTTTTTTTTTTTTTGGAAAAAATTTTTATTTTCAATTTATTGAAGTTATGAATTCAAATATTGAATTCTTCCTTAGACTTTTAAGTTTAGCCTACAAATCTTTCTGTTCTATTTATAATTCTAGAAAAATTTTTTGAAATTTCACTGTTATGCTTTTTTTGTTTTTTTGGCTTTTAAAAAGGGGAATTTATTAAGTTACATGTTTACATTCCTTAGGCCATGGAAATATCCCAAGTCTATAAAAATGTCCAAATTAAGGCACCTAAAAGAGGTTACCTTCACTCAAGAAAGGCCAATGATGTTCAAGTTTTCTCTCCCAACTGAAAGGGCACATGGTGAACATGGCAATGCCTGCTAACTTTATCTCCATGCTTCTTGTTTCATGAAGCTTCCCCAGGGGCGTATTCCTTCTTCATCTCCAAAGTTTCCGCCTACATGGGCTCTTGTGGTTTTCATGGCACTGTCATGGCTCTCTCATCCTTCTAAAGCTTTCTCCAAAAATGTTCCCTCTTTTAAAGGATTCCAGTAAATTAATCAAGACCCACCTGGAATGGGTGGAGTCACATCTCCATCTAATCAAAAGTTAATACCCACAGTTGGGCACACCACATCTCCATGGTGATAATCTAATCATAATATTTCAACCTGCATTATTGAATAAGGATTAAAAGAAATAGTTGCTCCCTCAAGATTGGATCAGGATTAAACCATGGGTTTTCTAGGGATAATCCTTTCAAACCAGCACACTATAAAACTGTTGGAATTATTATAGTTGGGAAGACAGATTTTTGGTCTGAAAGTCCATCTGATCTCCTGCTTCTTGCCTAGCAATAAACTCCTTCCCTTTTTGAAACCCCAGTGTCTCAGGAATTGGTTATTTGAATGCACTGGGGGAGAGAATCCACTGCCTTTGTCTGATAATAAGGTTTTGGCCTACATAATCTTCTTTCTTGTAACAGCCAGTCATTTAGGATAAATTACATTACTCTTTTTTTCTTTAATAAAAACACATCCTGTGTACCTTACATACTTAAGTTACCAGAGTGATTCTGAAAACTGTTTTCAAGTAAACATTTTACAACATATTACCATCAAAATTAAACTTGTTAGAATAATGCTAAATATTTAAAGCTCTTTGGTTAATGCAAAGTTGAAAGAGACATATACAATTTTTAACAAGAATCGATGGTACTGTCCTCTTCATTCAAGAAGGGCTGATGAAGTTCAGGTTTTTTTTCTCTCAGGTGGAAGGGCATGTGGCGAAGTCTCTCAGCTTTTTTCCTGGCTTCTTGTTTTATGAAGCTCCCTGGGAGCCGTTTTCTTTCTTCCTCACCAAAAGTTGCTGGCTGGTGGACTCTCTGCTCCATGGTTCAGTGTGTTCTTGCTGTGGCTTGCTGACCCTAAAAAGGGTCACCTTTATTCTTTAAAAAAAAAAAAAGTTTTTTTTATTGTGAAAAATAATGTATATATATAAAAAAACCCACTATAATTTTCAAAGTATATTTTAACAAGTAATTACAGAAAGATTTCAAAGTTTGGTATGGGTTACCATTCCACATTTTCAGGTTTTTCCTTCTAGCTGCTCTAAAACCTTGGAGGCAGAAGAAATATCATTATAGTGATTCAGCAGTCATACTTGTTTGTTAAATCTTATCTTCTCTGTTATAACTCCTCCTTCTCCTTTGATCCTACTCCCAATCTTCAGTGGTATTTGGACTATGTCCATTCTAACTTTTTCATGTTGAAAAAGGGTATCCACAATATAGGATGGGGTGTCGATTAGTAGATATTCTTGGAGAGGCTGGCCCCTCTGGATTTCAGGATTTATCTGACCTAGGAACCCTCTGGAGGCTATAGGTTTCAGGAAAGTAAACTTAGTATATGAAACTTTTGTAGAGTCTCAGTTACAGCCCTAGGTGTTCTTTAGGGTTAATGGGAATGAGGCTGGTTGAGGCTTGGCCAACCATGGCAGTTAGGAGTATCTAGCTGAAGCTCAAGTAAAAATAGCCTCCATAATAACCTCTTGACTCAGTTTGAACTCTCTGAGCCACTGATACCTTTTTTTGATATGTTTCTTTCCCCCCTTTTAGTCTGGAATGTGTTGTTGGTCCCTTGGTGCCAGGGTAAGGCTCAACTTTGAGAATCATGTCCCCTGTTATCAGGGGACTTTCATCCCTGAATGTCATGTCCCATGTAGGAGGGAGTGCAATCATTTCCCTTACAGAGTTGGACTTAGAAAGAGGCCACCTCTGAGCAAGTAAAGAATTCTCCTGGGAGCAATAGGTCGTCTTAGCTTCTCAGCTACAGAAATAAGTTTCATTAAGGACAAGCCTCAAAATCAAGGGTTTGTAGAGTGTACAATATAGGGACTAAATGTGCAAATTAAAAAATGTTTTTGCATAAGGAAGAACATAGGAATGTCATTACTGCAGGGTGTTGAAAATTGAGAGTAATTAATAGTTCAAAATTTTAACTTATGTGTGAGACTAAAGCAAAAAATGTTTATTTGGTACAAAATTTATATTTTGACTAGTGCATTTCCTAATACAACTTATCTAAACAGGTTAATTGAACACCATAAGTACATGGAACCTTGAATGGGGTATAGGTTTGTCCATTGTGATGCCCAGTAAATCCCAGAGTGATAAGAACAGTGAATAAAGAACTATTTGCAGAATCCCCTTGGGAGAATATTGAGAAAGGGGGAAAATTCAATTTCCCCATTTGGAGTATTCCTGATACTCTCACAAGCAGTGGGGACAACCAAATCAATAGGCAGAGCCCTCAATCTTGGAGTTTGTTTATATGAAACTTACCCCTGCAAAGGATGGACTAAGCTTACTTAAAATTAGACCTAAGAGTCACCCCCAGAGAGCCTCTTTTGTTGCTCAGACGTGGCCTCTCTCTCTCAGCCAACACAGCAACCAAACTCACTGCCCTCCCCTTCTCTATGTGGGACTTGACTCCCAGGGGTGTAAACCTCCCTGGCAATATGGGACAGAAATCCTAGAATGAGCTGGGACTCAGCATCAAGGGATTGAGAAAATCTTCTAGTTCGAAACAGGGAAGAGAGAAATGAGACAAAATAAAGTGTCAGTGGCTGAGATATTTCAAACAGTTGAGAGGTTATTCTGGAGTTTATTCTTATGTATTATATAGATATACCCTTTTTAGGTTAAGATGTATTAGAGAGGCTAGAGGGAAGTGCCTGAAACTGTAGAGCTGTGTTCTAGTAGCCATGTTTCTTGAAGATGAAAGTATAATGATATAGCTTTTGCAATGTGACTATGTGATTTTGAAAACCCTGTGTCTGATGCTTTTATCTACAGTATGGACAGATGAGTAAAACATATAGATTAAAAATAAATAAATAATAGGGGGAACAAATGTTAAAAAAAATATCAAGGATTTAGCCTGTTTTTGGGGGGGAGTCCTTAATGTTTGGGAGGGTACCAAGGGTTTCCTATATGGAAAAATTTAACATTTCCATATATTTTCTCTAGTTCCTCAAGAGACTCTATCAATACTTTTCTTTTAATTGTGAAAAATAACATATATACAAGAAAGCAATGCATTTCAAAGTACATCACAACAGTCAATTATAGAACAGATTTCAAAGTTTGGTATGAGTTACAGTTCCACAATTTTACATTTTTCTTTCTAGCTGCTCCAAGACACTGGAGATGAAAAGAAATATCGATACAGTGATTCAGCTTTCATAGTCATTTGTTAAATCCTATCTTCTCTGTTATAACTCCCCCTTCTCCTTTGGTCTTTCTCCCGTTCTTTAGGGGTGTATATATTATATAAAACAATGTGAATGCAGTGGATTTTTCATCAGCTAACATGGAGGGCAGAAGGCAGTGACACAATGTTTTCCATGTGCTGAAAGAAAAGAATCATCAACCCAGAATCCTATACCAGTGAAACTGTTCTTCAGGAATGAAGAAGTCTCAGAAGAAGAAAAATTAAGAATTTGTCACCCGTACAACTGCTGTAAAAGAATGGCTAAAGAAATTTCTGTAAACATAAAGGAAACAACAAGAGAAGGATTTATGAAACATCAGGAAGAAAGGAAGAAGATGGCAAGCAAAAATATATTAAATACAGGAGTTTTTCCTTCTTCTCTTGTGTTTTCTAAATTGTGTTTGACAGTTGAAGCAAAAATCTTGACACTGTCTCATATGGTTCTAAATGTACATAGAGGAAATATTTGACAATTATAAACAAGAGAAGGTGAAGGGACATAAAGAGAAGTAAGGTTTCTGTTCTTCATTTGAACTGGTACCAGTGTGATGTTATGTATATATAATGTAATACCTAGAACAGCTACTAAAAAAACCTATACAAAAACACTCACAAACACCAAAGATAAATTAAATGGAATTCGAAAAATATGTTCAAGTAACCCATATGAAATCAGGAAAAGAAAACAGAAATTAAAAAAAGCAAAGAACAAAGAGAAGACCAAAAAAAAAAAACAAAAACCAAACAAACCAGATTTAAGCCCTAACATGAATAACTACATTTAAATGTAAATAGTTTATACCCTTTAAAACATAGAGATTGGTTTTGTGGATTAAATAATATGACCCAACTATATGTGGTGTACAAGAAACTTATTTCAAATGTAATGTAGGCAAATTGAAAATAAAAAACAATACATCATGGAAACAAATCAAAGGAAAGCTGGAGTGACTATATTAATATCAGAAAAACCGGACTTAAGAGCAAAAGAAAGGTAGGGAAGAGACAGAGAGTGAAATCATATAATGATGAATAAACAAACCCATTAGAAGACAAAGTATTCTTAAATGTCTAAGTACCAAGTAACAGAGTCATAAAAAATATGATGCAAAAGCTGCTAAAACTGAAATGAGAAATCAACAATTTACAATTATAGGAATGTTATCACCCCTCTCTTAACAATTTATTAACTACACTGAATCTTACCAAGAATATAGAAGAACTCAATAACACCATCAACTAATAGGATCTAATCAACATTTGTAGAGCACTCCATCCAGAGTGTACATTTTTTTTAAAGTTCCCAGTATACCAAGATAAGACAATATCCTGGGCCATAAAATAAACCTCAACAAATTGAATATTACACAGAGGACACTCTTTAACCATAGTGAAATCAAACTAGAAATAAAGAGAACAATAGCAGGAAGAAAATGTCTAAATACTTGGAAACTAAAAATCACACTTCTAAATACAGACATGCTTCAGAGATATTGCAGGTTTCAGTCCCAGACCACAGCAAGAAAGTGAATATCACAATAAAGCAAGTCAAACAAGTTTTTCATTTCCCCAGTGTATATAAAAGCTATGTTTACACTATTCTGTAGTCTGTTAAGCGTGCATTATGTCTAAAAAAAACAGTGTACATACTTTAATTGAAATGTGACACAGAAGGTACACGGGTGGTTCCGTGGTAGAATGCTCGCCTTCCATGTGGGAGACTCAGTTCAATTCCCAGACCATGCATACCACCCCCCCCCCCCCCAAAAAGTGACACGGAAATACAAAGTGAGCAAATGCTTTTGGAAAAATTACACCGACGAATTTGTTTGATGCAGAGTTACTGCAAGCCTTCAATTTTTAGAAAGGATAACATCTGCAAAATGCAATAAAGCAAAGTATGATTAGACAAGATGTGCCTGTAGTCTGTGAGTCAAAGAAGGAATCTTGAGGAAATAAAAAAATACTTTGAACTGACTGAAAATGAAATTACGATGTATCAAAACTTGTGGGGGCACTGCTAATATAGAAGTGAGAGGAAAATTTATAGCACTAAATGCTTATGTTAGAAAAGAGGAAAAGTCTCAAATCAATAATCTAAGCTCCCAACTCAAAGACCTAGAGAAAGTAGAGCAAAGATTACCCAAAGCAAGCAAAATGTAGAAAATAATTAAAAGCTGAGCAGAAATCTGTGAAATTTTAAACAAACAAAAAAAAAAAATAGAGAAAAAAGGTCAGTAAATTGACAAACTTCTAGCAAACTGACAAAGCGAGAAATGAATTGCGAGTATCAGGAATGAAAGAGGACTACTATAGTCTACACAGGTCAGTTTGACAACTTAGGTTAAATGAACCATTTCCTTGAAAAACAGCAGGTACTGCAATTCACACAATGTGGAGTAGGTAATGTGAATTACAAAGGAAATAAAATTTGTGTTTTAAAAGCTTTCAAAAAAAGTCTCCAGGCTCAGTTGGTTTCCCTGGAGAATTCTACCAACTATTTTAAGGAAGAACTAATTTTACACAGTGTCTTCCAGAAAATAGAAGTGGAGGGAGCAGTTCCCAGTTGACTTTATGAAGCTAGATATTACTCTGATCTTTCATGAATACGGATAATGTGTAACATAATATTAGTAATTAGAATTCAGCAATATGTACAAAGAAGTAGGTACTGTGACCAAGTTAAGGTCTATTCCAGGGATGCAAGTTTTAATATTAACTCAAGCAATGTAATCCATCAAATTAACAACCGAAAGAAGAAAAATCACATGATCTTACCAGTCAGTGCAGAAAAGCAGTTAATAAATCCAACAACCGTTTATAAAGAAAAGAAAGATCTCAGAAAAGTGAAAGTAGAGAGGGAACTTTCTCAACTTGATAAAGAACATCTATAAATAGCCTACAACTAGTGTTATGTGTAATGGTGAAAGACTGAAAGCTTTGCCCCCCAGAGGTTGGGATAAGGCAAGGATGTCCATTCTCACCACTAGTATTCAGCATAGTTCTGGAAATTGTAGTTAGTGCAGTAAGGTAAGAAAGGGAAATAAAAGACAAATAAGAAATGAAGAAACATAACTGTTTCTATTTGTAGATGACAAATTGTCTACAGAAAAAAAAAAAACCAGGGAATCTAAAAAATGAAAAAAATCCTCTAACTAAGAAGTGCGTGCAGGAGGGTTGCAGGGCATATGATAACATGAAAATCAATTCTATCTCTTTCAGCCAGTCTTAAAGAACACCTAGGGTATTATATAAGATTCTAAAAAGGATCCATGCACTCATTCCAAAAACCAATAACCTCCAGATGGGTCCCTGGACCAGATGAGTCTTGGAATGCAGGGGGGCTAGCCTCTCCATAGTATCAACTAGTTCCATCCCCCTATCCTATGTTGTCAACAGCCCCTTCCAACAAAAAAATGTTGGAAGAGCATAGCTCAAGTGCCTCTAAAGAGTGGGAGAGAGATTAGGGGTAATGATGGAGTTATACACAGAAAGATAGACTATAACAAATGAGTATGATTGCTGAATCATTATATTGGTATTTCTTTTGGCCTCCGGTATCTTGGAGTAAGAAGACCTAAAATGGTGAAATTGTAGCTGATGCCGGGCTCTGGGATCTGTTCTGTAACTAATTGTTGCAATGTGCTTTGAAATTTATTTTTTTTTGCTTTTTGGTATATGTGTTATTTTTCGCAAAAAGGAAAGAAAATATTTCTTGTAACCTCTGGTGTTTCTGTTATAAGAAAGATCCAAAATGGTGGAATTTTAGCCCATGACAGACTCTGAAGTCTGTTCTGTATCTGTTTATTGAAGTGTGCTTTGAAAATCATTGCTTTTTTTTACTTTGTATATATGTTATATTGAGCAGTGGAAATCTTTCTGTGCTTTGAAATTTATTGCTTTTTGGTATATGTGTTATTTTTCACAAAAAAGAAAAAAATATTTCTGGTAGCCTTTGGTATTTCTGCTATAGGAAAGATCCTAAATGGTGGAATTTTAGCCCATGACAGACTCTGAAGTCTGTTCTGTATCTGCTTACTGAAGTGTGCTTTGAAAATCATTGCTTTTTTTTCCTTTTCTTTATATATATGTTATATTTAACAGTGGAAATCTTTCCAATAAATAAATGAATAAACAAAAAAATCAACTGTGTTTCTAAATCCTAGGCTTGACTTGCTCATTTGTGGTCCATAAATATTTGAATAAATGAAAGAAATGGTCAATATATATTTCTAGTATGTCTTTTTAAGCTTTTTATATTGACATAATCTTATGTTGCAATTTTTTCACGTGTTCCAATAATATTCCTTTGAGCCTTTTCTTCTCCCTTGATAGATCCCATGTGTTGTGATCTATCAGGAACATGTATTGCATTTAATTGTCATTGTCTCTTTAGTTGCCTCGCTTATTTAATTTAATTGTGAGATTATTTATCCAGTTTAAACTTTCCCATTTCAACCACTCTCAAGTATATGACTCAATAGATTAAATCACAGTCACAACATTGAGGTTCCTGTACCACTTTCCATTACTAAAACTTTCCTATCTCCCCAAACAATGCTTTACCCATTAAGCATTAACTCCCCATTCTCCTGCAACCTGTACTCTAATTTCTGTCTCTATGAGCTTGCATATTCTCCATATTTTCTTTATCGTTACCATGCGCCTTAAATTTAACAATCTAAGTCTACAACAATTTCGTATGCTTTGATACTTTATGTATTTGTCACAAATTATATATTTATTCAAGTCAAAACCCATCAATTTATAATTACATTTTATGCGTTTTATGCATTTCCCTTTTAGATCATGTAGGAAGTAAAATGTGGAGATAGAAGCCGAAAATACAATAGTACTGACATTTATATTTACACCTGTCATAACCTTACTGGATATTCTTAATGCAGCTTCAGTCTGTTGTCTGTTATCCTTTCCTTTCAGCCTGCAAAACTCTCTTTAGTGCCTCTTGTAGGGCCAGTTGAGTAGTGACAAACTCCCTCAGCTTTTGTTTATCTGGAAATATATATATATATATTTTTTTTAATTAATTAAAAAAAAATTTTTAATACCAAACAAACGCAAACATTCTTAACTTTTGATCATTCTGTTCTACATATATAATCAGTAATTCACCATATCATCACATAGTTGCATATTCATCATCATGATCATTTCTTGGAACATTTACATCTATTCAGAAAAAGAAAACAGAAAAAAGTTCATACATACCATACCCCTTACCCCTCCCTTTCATTGATCACTAGCATATCTTTTTTTTAATTAAAAAAAAAATTTTTATTAATTTTAAATAAAAAATGACAACAAAGAAACACATTCTTAATATACAATCATTCCGTTGTACATATATAATCAGTAATTCACAATATCATCACATAGTTGCATATTCATTATCATGATCATTTCTTAGAACATTTGCATCAATTCAGAAAAAAATAAAAGATAACATAAAAAGAAATAAAATGAAAACAGAAAAAAAAATTGTACATGCAATACCCCTTACCCCTCCCTTTCATTGATCACTAGCATTTCAATCTAAATTTATTTTATTTTATTTTTTTTTTATTAACGGAAAGAAAAAAGAAAAAAAAAAAGAAATTAACACAACATTTAGAAATCATACCGTTCTACATATGCACTCAGTAATTCTTAACATCATCACATAGATGCATGATCATCGTTTCTTAGTACATTTGCATCGGTTTAGAGGAACTAGCAACACAACAGAAAAAGATATAAAATGTTAATATAGAGAAAAGAAATAAAAGTAGTAATAATAGTAAAAAACAACAAACAAACAAACAAGCAAACAAAAACAAAAAAACCCTATAGCTCAGATGCAGCGTCATTCAGTGTTTTAACATGATTACTTTACAATTAGGTATTATTGTGCTGTCCATTTTTGAGTTTTTGTATCTAGTCCTGTTGCACAGTCTGTATCCCTTCAGCTTCAATTACCCATTGTCTTACCCTGTTTCTAACTCCTGCTGAACTCTGTTACCAATGACATATTTCAAGTTTATTCTCGAATGTCCATTCACATCAGTGGGACCATACAGTATTTGTCCTTTAGTTTTTGGCTGGATTCACTCAGCATAATGTTCTCTAGGTCCATCCATGTTATTACATGGTTCGTAAGTTTATCTTGTCTTAAAGCTGCATAATATTCCATCGTATGTATGTACCACAGTTTGTTTAGCCATTCTTCTGTTGATGGACATTTTGGCTGTTTCCATCTCTTTGCAATTGTAAATAATGCTGCTATAAACATTGGTGTGCAAATGTCCGTTCGTGTCTTTGCCCTTAAGTCCTTTGAGTAGATACCTAGCAATGGTATTGCTGGGTCGTATGGCAATTCTATATTCAGCTTTTTGAGGAACCGCCAAACTGCCTTCCACAGTGGTTGCACCCTGTGACATTCCCACCAACAGTGGATAAGTGTGCCTCTTTCTCTGCATCCTCTCCAGCACTTGTCATTTTCTGTTTTGTTGATAATGGCCATTCTGGTGAGTGTGAAATGATATCTCATTGTGGTTTTGATTTGCATTTCTCTAATGGCCAGGGACATTGAGCATCTCTTCATGTTCCTCTTGGCCATCCGTATTTCCTCTTCTGGTAGGTGTCTGTTCAAGTCTTTTTCCCATTTTGTAATTGGGTTGGCTGTCTTTTTGTTGTTGAGTTGAACAATCTCTTTATAGCAATCTAAATTTATTTTAACATTTGTTCCCCCTATTATTTATTTTTATTCCATATGTTTTACTCATCTGTTGATAAGGTAGATAAAAGGAGCATCAGACACATTGTATTAGTATACAATCATCTTCAAGAAACTATATCATTATACAATTATCTTCAAGAAACATGGCTACTGGAACACAGCTCTATATTTTCAGGCAGTTCCCTCCAGCCTCTCCATTACATCTTGACTAACAAGGTGTTATCTATTTAATGCGTGTGAATAACTTCCAGGATAACCTCTTGACTCTGTTTAGAATCTCTCAGCCATTGACACTTTGTCTTATTTTACTCTTCTGCCTTTTGGTCAAGAAGATTTTCTCAATCCCTTGATGCTGAGTCTCAGTTCATTCTAGGATTTCTGTCCCACGTTGCCAGGAAGGTCCGCACCCCTGGGAGTAATGTCCCACATAGACAGGGGGAGGATGGTGAGTTTGCTTGTTGTGTTAGCTGGAGACAGAGGCCACATCTGAGCAACAAAAGAGGTTCTCTTGGGGGTGACTCTTAGGCCTAATTTTAAGTAGGCTTGACCTATCCTTTGTGGGGTTGAGTTGCATATGAACAAACCCCAAGATTTATTTGGGAATATACTAATTTTTTTTTCATGGCCAGACACTAGGGATCAAACCTGGGTCTCGAGCATAGCAGGCGAGAATTCTGCCACTGAGCCTGGGACTGTATTAATTTTGCCCTCATTTTTTAAAGACGCATTTGCCAGATACAGAATTCTGAGCTGGCAGTTTCTTGCTTTCATCACTTCAAATATGTCATCCCATGGCCTTCTTGCTCATGGTTTCCTTGCACATGACACTTTGGCTTCTCTTGCATGGCTTTGGAGAGTACTCTCATCTTTGGCATTTGGCAGTTTGATTATAAAATGCTGTGGTATGTAAAGAGAAGTAGGAATATAACAGAGGATATAAGTTTTAACAAATGAGTACGACTGTTGAATCATTATATTGATATTTCTGTTGGTCTCCAGTGTCTTGGAGCAGCTAGAAGAAAAAAAGAAAAATTGTGGAACTGTAACCCATACTAAACTTTAAAATTTGTTCTATCAACTACTAGTTAAAATGTACTTGGAAATTTATTGCTTTTTTGTATATATATTTCACAATTAAAAACATGAAAAAAAAAGTACCTGGCACATGATGAATAGGTGCTCAGTTGAAAAGAAATGTTGTGGCATGGGTCTGTTTGGGTTTATGCTGTTTGGAGTTGTTGAGTGTTTTGGATGTGTATATTCATGTCTCTCATTAAATGTGGGAAGTTTTCAGCCATTACGTCCTTGAATATTCGTTCTGTCCCTTTCTCTCTCTGTGACTCCCACAATGGGTTTATCAGTATGCTTATTGGTATCCCACAGGTTCCTCAGGCTCTGTTTACTTTTCTTCATTTTTCTTCTTTCCGCCCCTCAGACTGAATAACTTAAATTGTCTTATCTTCAACTCTACTCATTCTTTCTTCTTCCAGGTCCAATCTTCTATTGAACCCCTCTAGGGAATTTTCAATTTCTGTTACTGAGGTCTACAGCTCTATTAGTTTGTTTTCATAATTTCTGTCTCTCTGTTGATATTCTCTTTGTGTTCCTGTATCATTTCCTTGATTTCATTTAGTTCTTTGTCCATGTTTTCCTTTAGCTTTTTGAGTATGTTTAAGACCTTTATTTTTTAAATCTTTCGTCTAGTGTGCCCCAGTTCTGATCTTCCCCTTTGATGGTTTCTAATGCTTTAATCTTCGGATTTGCCCAGACCACTGCTACCTGTTTCTTTGTATGTTTTGTGATCTTTTGTGAAAGGCTGAACATGTTGATATTTTAGTGTATTATTGCTGGGATTTAGACTCTTAAAGGGTCTGTTCCTTAAGCTTGTATCCAGCTAGTATTATGACAGAGCTTTCCTTGAGTGCCATGAGCTAACAAAAGAAGAAGGAAGAGAAAGGGAAAAAATAACTTTTCAGTCTTTGCAGATTGACTTGTGCCAGTGCTCTCCTTCAGGGCCAATCCATATAATGAATTTAGAGACTATCTCTAGGCCAAAGCATAGGAGCCTCACTGATCTTTTCTCCGCTGGGCCCTATCTTGGGCATATACATGTGACCCCAGGAATTCCCCCATTTACATGAATGCAAATGCCCCCTCTTCCCTAGGGAACAGTTTTCTCACAACCCTGGGCACAG
Organism: Tamandua tetradactyla; assembly: GCF_023851605.1. Lineage (NCBI taxonomy): Eukaryota > Metazoa > Chordata > Mammalia > Pilosa > Myrmecophagidae > Tamandua > Tamandua tetradactyla. The sequence continues at coordinate 89,052,850 of NC_135340.1, forward strand.
CACTGTATGTTCTACAGCCAGCAGTCCTTTGTCCCTGGCAGTTTGACTTGCCTGCTTTCCCACAGCATTCTGTAGGAGAACTCATTGAGGAGCCTTCCACAGGCAGGGCAAGTTCTGGGATGGAGAGGCTGTCAGGCCACCACTTGATGAAATGAGTGAGACGTACCTCCTTCTGGTATGTGCATGAGGGTTACTCTTCTCCATTTGAGACTCAGACCAGGGATGTGGACTGGGAGTTCAGGCTGGCTCCCTGCTGTACTGATGAGGAGTGGGGGAGGAGCCAGTCTGGACACCACAGGATGCTACCACTTTTAAGTAGCCTTTTTATTCTTTGGGAAATATAGCATATATAGAAAACAGCAACAAGTAGTACAGAAACAAGTAGTTATAGAACAGATTTCAGAATTTAGTATGGGTTACATTTCCACAATTTTAGTTTTTTCCTTCTAGCTGCTCCAAAACACTGGAGGCTAAAAGAAATATTTGGCAGTCATACTCAGTTGTTAATCCTATCTTCTCTGTTATAACCCCTGTTCTCCTTTGATCCTTCTCCTGATCATTAGGGGTATTTTGGCTATGCCCATGCTAACTTTTTCATGTTGGAAAGGACTATCAACTTATGGATAGGGAGTTGGAAGTAGTTGATATTCTGGAGAAGCTGGCCCCTCTGGGTTTCAGGACTTATTTGGCCTAGGAACCCATCTGGAGGTTGTAGGTTTCTGGAAAATAATCATAGTGCATGGAATTTTTGTAGAAGCTCAGAGTCCTAGGTGTTCTTTAGGAATGACTTTGGTTGGGATTTGACAAATCATGGTAAATAGCAATATCTAGCTGAAGCATGCCAGAAGAGTAACCTCCAAAATAGCCTCTGAACTCCATTTGAATGTTCTCAGCCATGATATCTTATGCTTTACACTTCTTTTGCCCTGGTTGGTTAGGCAGGCATTCTTGATTCCATGGTGACAGGGCCAGACTCATCCCTGGGATTAAGTGGCCTTTTTCTTGATTTGGTGATTGCCCTCTTATTACAGTCCTTTAACTGCTTTCTGGAGCTTTCAGAAAAATGTTTCTGCTAGTTGTTGCTGATAGTTCAACAGTCCTGTGGGAGGACAGATCCTTGAAGCGTCTCACCCACTCTGCCATCCTAATATTATGTCTTTTAATAAATTCAGTATTTTAATTTCTGTAGGTGGCCGTCAGACCCAAGAGCAACGATCTCAGAGAAATATCATAAATATGCCTGGAGAAAAACGCACTGAAAATGGGGTAAGTAATAGTGAATTAATTTTACTCTTTTAAATTGCTTTTTATGGATATTAGTAAGTTTGGATTATAATTTATTTTTAAAGATTATCTTGGGGGTTAAAAACTGTCATTTCCATTGAATGTTTCAAAACGTTTTATGAAGTCATGAAAAAGTGATCACTGTTTTACCTGCCTGCTCAGTGGTCCATACATTGGATAGACTCTTGAGCAGAACAGTGCCATGCAAGTCTTCCCTTCACACACTGCTGCCCACTTCATATTCTGGAGCAGATAGCTGTGTGCCTCTGTACATCTGACAGTGGCTCTTCCATGTAGAAACAGGTGGGTTGGATTCAAGTCTCTAGACTAAGAGTTGAGCAAGCAGACTTTCTTTTTATCTTTTTTTTATACCATTTTTTAATTTATTAATTTAAAAAATAAGAAACAAAATAAAACCACATACATAATCAGTAATTCACAATATCATCACCTAGTTGCATATTCATCATTTCTTAGAACATTTGCATTAATTCAGAAAAAGAAACAAAAAGACAATAGAAAAAGAAATAAAATGAACACAGGAAAGAAAAAAAAAGATTATACCTATCATACCATTACCCCTTGCCTTAATTGATCACTAGCATTTCAAACTAAATTTATTTTAACATTTGTTCCCCCTATTATTCATTTTTATTCCATATGTTGTACTCGTCTGCTGACAAGGTAGATAAAAGGAGCATCAGACACAAGGTTTTCACAGTCACACAGTCACATTGTTACAGCTGTATCATTATTCAATCATCCTCAAGAAACATGGCTACTGGAACACAGCTCTACATTCTTAGGCAGTTCCCTCCAGCCTCTCCATTACATCTTGAATAACAAGATGATATCTACTTGATGCATAAGAATAACCTCCAGGATAACCTCTCAACTCTGTTTGGAATCTCTCAGCCATTGACACTTTGTCTCATTTCCCTCTTCCCCCTTTTGGTTGAGAAGGTTTTCTCAATCACTTGATGCTAAGTCTCAGCTCATTCTAGGGTTTTTCTCAATCCCTTGATGCTGAGTCTCCGCTCATTCCAAGATCTCTGTCCCACGTTGCCAGGAAGGTCCATACCTCTGTGAGTCATGTCCCATGTAGAGAGGGGTAGGGTGGTGAGACTGCTCGTTGTGTTGACTGGAGAGAGGGGCCACATCTGAGCATCAAAAGAGGCTCTCTTGGGGGTGACTCTTAGACCTAAATTTTAAGTAGACTTGACCTATCCTTTGCGGGGTTAAGTTTCATTTGAACAAACCTCAAGACTGGGGGCTCTGCCTGCTTTATATCTTTAAGTATTGATGTCTGCATCCTTCTGTCAGGTTTTGGAAGATAAAGCAGATGGTAGCTTAAAGTCCTTTTTTACAGTTCACTACAGGAGAAATAGCTTCCTTTATCACTGTGGCTTAGAGTTGGAGAAGAGGTTAATTACTGATCATTGATGAGGAAGTAAGTATGTCTAAGGGGAGAGCTTTTTTTTTTTCTTTTTAACTTTTGTTATATAATATAACATATATACAAAGGAAAGAAAGAAAAAAGCAATAGTTTTCAAAGCACTCTTCAGCAAGTAGTTACAGGACAAATCCCAGAATTTGTCATGGGCTACCATACCATCCTTTCAGGTTTTTCCTTCTAGCTTCTCCAGAATATAGGAATAAATATAGGCTAGAAGGAATAAATATTTTTTTATCACCACAGTTGACTTTTTTTGTGTGTGAAAAATAACAAAAAATAACAAAAAAGCAATAAATTTCAAATCACAGCACCACAATTAGTTGTAGAACATATTTCAGAATTTGGCATGAGTTACAGTTCCACAATTTTATGTTTTTACTTCTAGCTGCTCTAAGATACTGGAATCTAAAAGAGATATCAGTTTAATGATTCAGTATTCATATTCGTTTGTTAAACCCTACCTTCTTTGTGCAACTCCACCATCACATTTGATCTTTCTATCCTACTCTTTAAGGGTATTTGGGTGATAGTCATTCTAACTTTTTCATGTCTGAAGGGTCTGCCAATAATATGGAGTAGGAGCTATCTGATGTTCTAGAGAGGCTGGGCCTTCTAAGTTTCAGGACTTATCTGGTCCAGGGACCCATCTGGAGGTTGTAGGTTTCTGGAAAGTTACTCTAATGAATGGAACCCTTGTGGAATCTTATATATTGCCCTAGGTGTTCTTTAGGATTGGTGGAATGGTTCTGGTTGGGATTTGGCAAGCTATGATAGGTAGCAATGTTTAACTAAAGCTTGCATAAGAGCAACCTCCAGAGAATGTTCTTGACTCTATTTGAACTCTCTCAACCTCTGATACTTTATTAGTTACACTTCTTATCCACCTTTTGGTCAGGATGGAATTGTTTATCCCACAATGCCAGGGCCAGATTCATCCCTGGGAATCATCTCCCACACCACCAGGGACACTTTCACCCCTGGATATCATGTCCCACGGAGGAGAGAGGGTAATGATTTCATTTGCAAAGTTGGGCTTAGAGAGAGTGAGACCTAAAGTGAATTTTGTAGACAGCATATAGATGGGTCCTGTGTTTTAATTCAGTCTGCCAGTCTTTGTCTTTTGATTGGGGAGTTTATTCCATTAACATTTAATATTATTACTCTAAAGGCAGTAATTTCTTCTACCATTTTGTCTTTTGGATTTTATATGTCATATCTAATTTTTTTTCTCTTTTTACCTTTACTGATAGTCTTCATTTCTACATTCTTTTCCAGACCTCTCTCTCCTGTCTTTTCCTGTCTTCCTGTGGAATACCTTTGGTATTACTTTTAGAACTAGTCTCTAGTCATAAACTCTCTCAGGGACTTTTTGTCTGCAAATATTTTAAACTTTCCCTCATTTTTAAAGGACAGTTTTGTCAGGTATAAAATTCTTTTTTTTTTTTTTTAACATGGGCAGGCACCGGGAATCGAACCCGGGTCCTCGGGCATGGCAGGCAACCATTCTTGCCTGCTGAGCCACCGTGGCCCAGGAATAGAATTCTTGATTGGCAGTTTTTCCCTTTCAGAATCTTAAATACATCATACCATTGCCTTCTTGCCTTTACGGTTTCTACTGAAAAATTTGCACATAGTCTTATTGAGCTTCCCTTTTGTGTGATGGACTGCTTTTCTCTTGCTACTCTCAGGATTCTCTCTTTGTCTTTGATATTTGACAATCTGAATAGTAAGTGTCTTGGAGTAGGTAAATATGAATCTGTTCTGTTTGGCGTATGCTGTGCTTCTTGGATCTGTAATTTTATGTTTTTCATAAGAGATGGGAAATTTTCAGTGATCATTTCCTCCATTATTCTTTCTGCCCTTTTACCCTTCTCTTCTCCTTCTAGGATACCCATAACATGTATATTTGTGTGCTTCATGTTATCATTTAATTCCCTGAGACCCTTCTCACGTTTTTCCATTCTTTTTCCTATCTATTCTTTTGTGTGTAGGATTTCAGATATCCTATCCTCCAGTTCACTAATCCTTTCCTCTGCTTCTTAAAATCTGCTGTTGTAGATCTCTCTCCATTGTGTTTTTAATTTCTTTTGTTACGCCTCTCATTCCATAAGTTCAGCTATTTGTTTTTTCAAGACTTCGAGTTCTTCATGTTCACCCACTGTCTTCTTTATATCCTTCATCTTTCTCCATATCTTCCCTCAACTCATTGATTTGATTTTTTATTTGATTTAGCATATTTGATTGAACATTAATTAGTTGTTTCAACTCTTGTGTCTCATTTAAAGTGTTAGTCTTTTCTTTTGACTAGAGTATGATGATTAAGCAGATAAGTGTATGTTCCAGTTTTGGTGTTTTTTTGTTCTCTGTAGGTTGGAAATCCACGTGTTGAACTTACCCTCTCAGAACTCCAAGATATGGCAGCTAGGCAACAGCAGCAAATTGAAAATCAGCAACAAATGTTGGTTGCCAAGGTAAATTGTAAAAGCAGAGCTAGGGAGACATTGTTCAGAAATTATGCCCTTCAACCATTATTTTAGATGGAATTTATATATGCATGGGTAATCCTGGTAAAATAGGACCATGCCACGGAAGTGTTAAACACATTGTCTTTCACTCTTTGTTGTCACTTCGGTAGTAATAAATGCATGCTTTAACTTCTTGAAGTGGAGACAGTATGAGAGCAAGAGCATATGTTCTTGTGCACACACACACACACACATTCATACACGTACCAGGACAGGAAATGGTTGACCTTATTCAAATTGTAGATAAAATTTGGGGAGAAAATGATGTTTTCTCTTTTTATCTCCCTTACCTCTGAGTGTGTTCTGAGCTGGTGTAACTTATGTTGATGCTCTAGAGTAAGCCAACAGTCCAATATGGGAGACTGGTAACAGGCCCTGTAAACAATGGCAGTTGGTTATCGGGCTCCCTTTATGCCACTATCTGATGAACTTGTTTGGTTGATTAAAGTTCTGTGCATGGTTTATGCTCGTTATATATAGTGAGTTCGACATTTATTTGACGTTGCAGGGTTTGAAATCTTTGTCAGTAATTTTTCGTAGTCATACTTGAGAGACTAAAAAATCAGACCTGTCACCCATGCCTGCTGCAAATGATTCATGTTGTAAGTGATTTTAATATGTTTTGAAACTCCTGTAAAGAGAATCTATAAATATTATCAACTGGGTTCTTACTACTTTCTTCTGTAGGTAACCCAATGTTCAGTTTTTTCCACTAATTGTGTAGTTCATTGTATAATCCACTTATTATGTAAATAATAGTTTAATTTGGACTTGTTTTTAAAAATTGTCTTATAGTTGACAAGATTTATAAGAATAAAAAAACAATTAAAAGATAAATATATTGAAAGTATTTTACCCCAGTAAGATTTCTAAGATGAAATGTAGGAAACGTTATGCAATTGTAAAATTTCCTACTTCTATTTTTTATTTCCTTTCCAAATATTAATCTAAGAATTTGTTATTAAAAATAACTTCTTAGATATTTTCATTAAAGCAAATCACAAACTAGGGATATTTTAACCTATTTAAGCGCATATTTCCTTATCTTACAGTGTTGTGTGTAAGCCTGCATAATCACACCTTAAACCTCTCCTAATTTAGATATATTTTATGAATACATATGGGGTCATGAATTTTTAACTTATTCTTAAGGTATGTGTTCATTTTAAAACGGTAAAAGTGAGAGGGGGCCAAGATGGCGGTTTAGTAAGGTGCGCACGTTTCAGTTCGTCCTCCAGAACAACTACTAAATAACCAGAAACAGTACAGAACAGCTCCCGGAACCACGACAGAGACCAGACACACAGCGTACCCCAGTCTGGACCAGCTGTACCGGCTGCGAGACTCGGCAACAGTGAGTTCCCCGAGCGGCGCGCACTTCCCCAAGCCGTGGCGGCCAACGGCCGGCGCCCCTCCCTCACAGGCGGCTTCACGGACCGTCTGCGAGTCTCGGAACAGCGAGTTCCCCAAGCCGCGGCGACCGGCGCCCCTCCCCCACAGGCGGCTTCCCGGACCAGCTGCAAGTCTCGGAACACCGACTTCCCCAAGCCGCGGCAGCTGGCGCCCCTCCCCCACAGGTGGCTTCCCGGACCAGCTGCGAGTCTCCGGACCGGCTGCGAGTCTCGGAACAGCGAGTTCCCCAAGCCACGGTGGCCGGCGGCTGGTGCCCCTCCCCACAGGCAGCTTCCTGGAGGGAAAGGAAAGAGTCTCCAACAGTAGCAGGAACTGAGTCCAACCAAACACCAATAGTGGCATTAACAAACAAATTCTGACTACTAAAAATAGACCCCCAGCTCAGGCGAAACTGTTCAAGGGTGGAAGTCGCCTATTGGGCTAACTGAAAAAGAGGAAAGGGGACGAAACAGAGCCTTCTGCAGCTGTTTCTATGGAGGCTTGGTTGCCTCTGGACTCAGCGCCGGAATTACACAGGCTGCAACTGCCCCAAACGCAGAAACAGGCTGTTTTCAGGGCTGTCTACCACCTGAACCTTCCCCACAGGAGGGGTGAAGCCCAACTCAGGTGGAATCCCTCTCTCAAGGAATTCAGATCCCAGGTCTTCGCAGTTTGAAGCCATTAAAACCAGCCTACAACCTTTCCTCTGTCTCCACCACGCCCCCAGCAGGGAGAGCCTTCCAAAGTTAAAGGAGCCACAACATATTTTGCTGGTGGGACCCGCAGACAGACAAGTGCCACATACTGGGCAGGATAATAAAAACAGAGCCCAGAGACTTCACAGGAAAGTCTTTCAACCTGCTGGGTCTTACACTCAGGGAAAACTGACGCAGGTGATTCCGTCCCCCGCGAAAGGAGGCCAGTTTAGTCCGGGAAAACCCGACTGGAGTCTGTAATACCTATGTAGACCTTCCTAAGGGTAGGGAGGGAAAAGGCACCTTACAAGCAGGACAAGAAACAAGAAAATAAGAACTGAAAATTTACCCTCTGTTAAACAAAACTTAAGCTAGAGGCCCAGAAGAAGCTGAACTGAAGGTCAATGAACAGATAGACAACAAACTCATCTAGCAAGAAAACCCTAGGTAAGATAAGTGAAAGCAATCTCCAGAATAAAATAATTAAGGTAATTAAATGTCCAGACGCCAGCAAAAATAACAAATCACACCAGGAAAATTGAACATATGGCCCAGTCAAAGGAACAAACCAATATTTCAAATGAGATACAGGAGCTGAGACATCTAATTCTGAATATACAAACAGAAATGGAAAACCTCTTCAAAAACCAAATCAATAAATTGAGGGAGGACATGAAGAAGGCAAGGAATGAACAAAAAGAGGAAATGAAAAGTCTGAAAAAACAAATCACAGAACTTATGGGAATGAAAGATACAGTAGAAGAGATGAAAAAACAATGGAAACCTACAATGGTAGATTTCAAGAGACAGAGGTTAAAATTAGTGAACTGGAGGATGGAACATCTGAAATCCAAAAAGAAACAGAAACTATACGGAAGAGAATGGAAAAATTTGAGCAGGGGCTCAGGGAATTGAATGATAATATGAAGTGCACAAATATACGTGTTGTGGGTGTCCCAGAAGGAGAAGAGAAGGGAAAAGAAGGAGAAAAACTAATGGAAGAAAATATCACTGAAAATTTCCCAACTCTTATGAAAGACGTAAAATTGCAGATCCAAGAAGTGCAACGCATCCCAAAGAGAATCGATCCAAATAGGCATTCTCCAAGACACTTACTAGTCAGAATGTCAGAGGTCAAAGAGAAAGAGAGGATGTTGAAAGCAGCAAGAGAAAAACAATCCATCACATACAAGGGAAACCCAATAAGACTATGTGTAGATTTCTCAGCAGAAACCATGGAGGCAAGAAGACAATGGGATGATATATTTAAATTACTAAAAGAGAAAAACTGCCAGCCAAGAATTCTATATCCAGCAAAATTGTCCTTCAAAAATGAGGGAGAGATTAAAACATTTTCAGACAAATAGTCACTGAGAGAATTTGTGACCAAGAGACCAGCTGTGCAAGAAATACTAAAGGGAGCACTAGAGACAGATACAAAAAGACAGAAGAGAGAGGTGTGGAGAAGAGTGTAGAAAGAAGGAAAATTAGATATGATATATATACTACAAAAGGCAAAATGGTAGAGGAAAGTATTACCCAAACAGTAATAACACTAAATGTTAATGGACTGAAATCCCCAATCAAAAGACATAGACTGGCAGAATGGATTAAAAAACAGGATCCTTCTATATGCTGTCTACAGGAAACACATCTTAGACCCAAAGATAGACATAGGTTAGGAAAAGATATTTCATGCAAATAACAACCAGAAAAGAGCAGGAGTAGCTATACTAATATCCAACAAATTAAACTTCAAATGTAAAACAGTTAAAAGAGACAAAGAAGGATACTATCTACTAATAAAAGGAACAATTCAACAAGAAGACATAACAATCATAAATATTTATGCACCAAACCTGAATGCCCCAAAATACGTGAGGAATACACTGCAAATACTGAAAAGGGAAATAGACCCATCTACCATAATAGTTGGGGACTTCAGTTCCCCACTCTCATCAATGGACAGAACATCTAGACAGAGGATCAATAAAGAAACAGAAAATTTGAGTATTACAATAAATGAGCTAGACTTAACAGACATTTATAGGACATTACACCCCACAACAGCAGGATACACCTTTTTCTCAAGTGCTCATGGATCATTCTCAAAGATAGACCATATGCTGGGTCACAAAGCAAGTCTCAACAAGTTTAAAAAGATTGAAATCATACACAACACTTTCTCAGATCATAAAGGAATGAAATTGGAAATCAGTAATAGGCAGAGTGCCAGAAAATTCACAAATACGTGGAGGCTCAACAACACACTCTTAAACAACCAGTGGGTCAAGGAAGAAATTACAAGAGAAATTAGTAAATATCTCCAGGCGAATGAAAATGAAAACACAACATATCAAAACCTATGGGACACAGCAAAGGCAGTGCTAAGAGGGAAATTTATTGCCCTAAATGCCAATATCAAAAAAGAAGAAAGAGCAAAAATTCAGGAATTAACTGTCCACTTGGAAGAACTGGAGAAAGAACAGCAAACTAATCCCAAAGCAAGCAAAAGGAAAGAAATAACAAGGATCAGAGCAGAAATAAATGAAATTGAGAACATGAAAACAATAGAGAAAATCAATAAGACCAGAAGTTGGTTCTATGAGAAAATCAACAAGATTGATGGGCCCTTAGCAAGACTGACAAAAAGAAGAAGAGATAGGATGCAAATAAATAAGATCAGAAATGGAAGAGGAGACATAATCACTGACCTCACAGAAATAAAGGAGGTAATAACAGGATACTATGAACAACTTTATGCTAATAAATGCAATAATGTAGATGAAATGGACAAGTTCCTAGAAAGGCATGAACAACCAACTTTGACTCAAGAAGAAGTAGATGACCTCAACAAACCAATCACAAGTAAAGAAATTGAATCAGTCATTCAAAAGCTTCCCAAAAAGAAAAGTCCAGGACCAGACGGCTTCACATGTGAATTCTACCAAACATTCCAGAAAGAATTAGTACCAACCCTGCTAAAACCCTTCAAAAAAACTGAAGTGGAGGAAAAGCTACCTGAGTCATTCTATGAAGCCAACATCACCCTCATACCAAAACCAGGCAAAGATATTACAAAAAAAGAAAACTACAGACCAATCTCTCTAATGAATATAGATGCAAAAATCCTCAACAAAATTCTAGCAAATTGAATCCAGCAACACATTAAAAGAATTATACATCATGACCAAGTAGGATTCATCCCAGGTATGCAAGGATGGTTCAACATAAGAAAATCAATTAATGTGATACACCATATCAACAAATCAAAGCAGAAAAATCACATGATCATCTCAATCGATGCAGAGAAGGCATTTGACAAGATTCAACATCCTTTCCTGTTGAAAACACTTCAAAGGATAGGAATACAAGGGAACTTCCTTAAAATGATAAAGGAAATATATGAAAAACCCACAGCTAATATCATTCTCAATGGGGAAAAACTGAAAACATTCCCCCTAAGATCAGGAACAAGTCAAGGATGTCCACTATCACCACTGTTATTCAACATCGTGTTGGAAGTTCTAGCCAGAGCAATTAGACAAGAAAAAGAAATACAAGGCATCAAAATTGGAAAGGAAGAAGTAAAACTCTCGCTGTTTGCAGATGATATGATACTATACGTCGAAAACCCTGAAAAATCCACAGCAAAACTACTAGAGCTAATAAACGAGTACAGCAGAGTAGCAGGTTACAAGATCAACATTCAGAAATCTGTAGTGTTTCTATACACTAGCAATGAACAAGCTGAGGGGGAAATCAAGAAACGAATTCCATTTACAATTGCAACTAAAAGAATAAAATACTTAGGAATAAATTTAACTAAAGAGACAAAAGACCTATACAAGGAAAACTACAAAAAAACTGTTAAAAGAAGTCACAGAAGACCTAAATAGATGGAAGGGCATACCATGTTCATGGATTGGAAGACTAAATATAGTTAAGATGTCCGTTCTACCTAAATTGATTTACAAATTCAACGCAGTATCAATCAAAATCCCAACAGCTTATTTTTCAGAAATAGAAAAACCAATAAGCAAATTTATCTGGAAGGGCAGGGTGCCCCGAATTGCTAAAAGTATCTTGAGGAAAAAAAACGAAGCTGGAGGTCTCACACTGCCTGACTATAAGGCATATTATGAAGCCACAGTGGTCAAAACAGCATGGTACTGGCATAAAGATAGATATATCGACCAATGGAATCGAATAGAGTGGTCAGATACAGACCCTCTCATCTATGGACATTTGATCTTTGATAAGGCAGTCAAGCCAACTCACCTGGGACAGAACAGTCTCTTCAATAAATGGTGCCTAGATAACCATATGCAAAAGAATGAAAGAGGACCCGTATCTCACACCCTATACAAAAGTTAACTCAAAATGAATCAAAGATCTAAACATTAGGCCTAAGACCATAAAACAGTTAGAGGAAAATGTAGGGAGATACCTTATGAATCTTATAATCGCAGGCGGTTTTATGGACCTTACACCTAAAGCAAGAGCACTGAAGAAAGAAAGAAATAAATGGGAGCTCCTCAAAATTAAACACTTTTGTTCATCAAAGAGCCTCATCAAGAAAGTAAAAAGACAGCCTACACAATGGGAGACAATATTTGGAAACGACATATCAGATAAAGGTCTAGTATCCAGAATTTATAAAGAGATTGTTCAACTCAATAACAAAAAGACAACCAGTCCAATTACAAAATGGGAAAAAGACTTGAACAGACACTTCTCAGAAGAGGAAATACAGATGGCCAAAAGGCACATGAAGAGATGCTCAATGTCCCTGGCCATTAGAGAAATGCAAATCAAAACCACAATGAGATATCCTCTCACACCCACCAGAATGGCTATTATCAACAAAACAGAAAATGACAAGTGCTGGAGAGGATGTGGAGAAAGAGCAAACTTATCCACTGTTGGTGGGAATGTCAAATGGTGCAACCACTGTGGAAGGCAGTTTGGCAGTTCCTCAAAAAGCTGAATATAGAATTGCCATATGACCCAGCAATACCATTGCTAGGTATCTACTCAGAGGACTTAAGGGCAAAGACACGAACTGACATTTGCACACCAATGTTTATAGCAGCATTATTTACAATTGCAAAGAGATGGAAATAGCCAAAATGTCCATCAGCAGATGAGTGGCTAAACAAACTGTGGTATATACATACAATGGAATATTATGCAGCTCTAAGACAGAATAAACTTATGAAGCCTGTAGTAACATGGATGGACCTAGAGAACATTATGCTGCGTGAGACTAGCCAAAAACTAAAGGACAAATACTGTATGGTCTCACTGATATGAACCGACATTAGTGAATAAACTTGTCATTGGTAACAGAGACCATAAGGAGATAGAAATAGGGTAAGATAATGGGTAATTGAAGCTGAAGGGATACAGACTGTGCAACAGGACTGGATACAAAAACTCAGAAATGGACAGCACAATACTACCTAATTGTAATGTAATTATGTTAAAACGTTGAATGAAGCTGCATGTGAGGTATAGTTTTTTTTTCTCTCTATTATCGTTTTATTTCTTTTTCTGTTGTCTTTTTATTTCTTTTTCTAAATCGGTGCAAATGTACTAAGGAATGATGAATATACAACTATGTGATGATATTAAGAATTACTGATTGTATATGTGGAATGGAATGATTTCTAAATGTTTTGTTAGTTAATTTTTTTAATTAATAAAAAAAGGGTAAAAGCTATTGAAGAGTTTTGCATATATTTTTATTTTAGGGTTATCCTGTTACTGTTTTATTGTAAAATATATCACTAGTTTTTAAAGAAGCCGATTGTGAAGAAAGCAAAAACTTTTTTGATTGTTCAGTGTTACTTAGATACTGAAAGTTTATCTCCTGCTGATCACCTTATCTTTTCAATAGAAATCCTCTGCTGGTTAGCATTCATTTCCTTTGAGAAGTTAAATAATGGACTTCTGGCAAAGCTGCTTTGTAGCAGCAGGAAACCTGTTATTAACAGCAGGAAACTTAGGCTGATTCAAACAAAATAGATGCCATAGAATGAAGGTGAAATTGTGTTAGGACATGTGAATGGACAGGCTCCTGCTTGCCTTATCTTCAGGGCTTCTGCAGGAGTGCTTCTGTTAGCTGAAAAATGTAGAGCAGTTTGCACAGTGAAACCTGTGTTTACATCTCACTTAGGTGCCCTCACTAATTTCATTCTTGAGTGGTTTGATGTGTGCAAGATTCCTCTAGTGTTTCTTTAATATTCATTAAGGAGGTGATACTGTGGTATCCACTGACATTTTATTTAGTGTATAAAAGTAATTGTATGCTTCAATTTTCAGAGTTAGATTTTTTCTCTTTTGTTAGGAACAGCGTTTACATTTTCTAAAGCAACAGGAGCGCCGTCAACAGCAGTCTATTTCTGAAAACGAAAAGCTTCAAAAATTGAAAGAGCGTGTTGAAGCCCAGGAAAATAAGCTGAAGAAGATCCGTGCCATGAGAGGGCAAGTAGACTACAGCAAGATTATGAATGGCAATCTGTGTAAGTGTACACATCTCCCTTGGCACCCACTCTTGTCAGGCACAGAAAAAGGGAAATGAAGTACAGCTTCCTGACAATTGCAGTCACAAATTAATGTTGGATCTTGCTGTAGAAAGTGTGCTAAAGCTTTGTTCTGTCATCTATGCTTAGAGGAAGGGGTGGTTAGAATAAAGAATCTTTACAGAACTTCTTTCAGCTCTAGCAACACAATAGAAAAGATCCTTTTGTTAACTGTTAACAGCAGCCCTCTGAATTGGGACAGGGTGCGCCCCAAGATTCATGGATACCATTATGAGGGTCTGTTTTAATTGAATGGCTTAAATATTATCTGTGTGGAGTATTTGTGATTTTATTCATCGTGTCAGTTAGTGCCTACTTTATGCTGGGGTCACAGTGATGCACAAGACAGACACAGAGGTCCTGCCCTCACAAAGCCTGTGGTCTGGTGTTGCACTTTGATCCCTAGGTTGGATTGGCCAAGCCAGCTTTTAGGGTTTTTGCCCTGATTAAAGGGTATACAGTCATCTATTCAAACGAAAGTGTTTACTGAATGAGCAATCCCATGTTATATTCCAAAAGCTTGTTGAAATGTGTTTTGGATTATGCATACCACAGTTTTCTCCAAGGTTTGATGCTAGATGATGTCAAAGTTGAGTTCTGTATATTGAACTAAAGAAGGTAGCATAGCAACTGAGTGATGTTTATTCATGATCCATACACTTACTAATCACCTTTACCCATTCCCAATAGATTATATTATTCTTTATTACATGGTTAGTACATATTGTCTTCTCTTCTCTTTCTTTCTTTCTTTTTTTTTTTGGGGGGGGGAAATTATAGCTGCTGAAATAGAAAGGTTTAGCGCCATGTTTCAGGAAAAGAAGCAGGAAGTACAAACTGCAATTTTAAGAGTTGATCAGCTTAGTCAGCAACTGGAAGATTTAAAGAAAGGAAAGCTGAATGGATTTCAGTCATACAACGGCAAGTGGACGGGTCCAGCAGCTGTGGAGTTAAAAAGACTGTACCAGGAGCTACAGGTAATTCATCTGAGCCTAGATCTGTGATTGTTATGTTAAAATATCCTCATATTTCTGGCTTTCTCCCTTAGTGTGGGCAGGAAACCTCAGGAACTGGAAGCAAATTAATGGATTCTAGTTTAATGGTACAGGCACAAAATGTATTTAGTACAAAATAATTTTTTTCTTTTTTTATTAATTTTTTAATTAAAAAAAAAGTAACAACAATCAAATGCAAACATTCTTAACTTTTGATCATTCCAGTCTACATATATAATCAGTAATTCACAAAATCATCACATAGTTGCATATTCATCATCATGATCATTTCTTAGAACATCTGCATCAATTCAGGAAAAGAAATAAAAAAACAACAGAAAAAAATTCATACATACCATACCCCTTACCCCTCCCTTTTCATTGGTCACTAGCATTTCAATCTAAATTTATTTTAACATTTGTTCCTCCTATTATTTATTTTTATTCCATATGTTTTACTCGTCTGTTGATAAGGTAGATAAAAGGAGCATCAGACAAAAGGTTTTCACAATCACACAGTCACATTGTGACAGCTGTATCATTATACAATCAACTTCAAGAAACATGGCTACTGGAACACAGCTCTACATTTTCAGGCACTTCTCTCCAGCCTCTCTATTACATCTTGACTAACAAGGTGATACCTATTTAATGCGTAAGAATAACCTCCAGGATAACCTCTCAACTGTGACAAAATAATTTTTTAACAGCTTTATTGAGATATAATTCACATAGCATACAATTCACCTATTTAAAGTGTATCATTCAGTGGCTTTTGGTATGTTCAAATAGCTGTGCTCCATCCACCGCCACAATTATTTTAGAATATTTTTGATCACCCCAGAAAGTAACCCTGTGCCCCTTAGCCTATTACCACCCAGTCTCTTCATTGCTTCTAGCCCTGGCAACCTCTAATCTTTTTTCTGTCTCTATAGATTTGCCTATTACAGACATTTCATATAAATGGAATCATGCAATATGTGGTCCTTTGTGATTGGCTTCTTTCACTTAGCATAAAGTTTTCAGTACAGAATAATTTAATTGGTAAAATAATGACCTGGTAAAGAATTAAGCTTTAGGTGATATCTAAAGGCTTTGTGTAAACTGTATTTTGGTGAGATCCATGCCTATTGTTAAATCCTCAAGATTCCATCACTCAGAAGTTGTCATTCAGCAGGTGATTTTTCAAGCCAGAAACAAATTTCTCAATTCTACTAGCATTTAGTAGAAAAGTATTATATCGTTTTGTGAAATGAGGATTTTTAACTATGGTGAGTGGGTTAACTTGCACTTAAATTCTTTAACATAAATGCGTAGAAATAATAAAGTATAAGAAGAATGACTTCTTTTGCATTTTAAGATGCTATACAAGTACAGGATTGTTTTGTTTTGTTTTGTTTTTTTCTGGATCAATGTACATTAATAATTTTTTTTTTATTAATGGAAAGAAAAAAAAGAAATTAACACAACATTTAGAAATCATACCATTCTACATATGCACTCAGTAATTCTTAACATCATCACATAGATGCATGATCATCGTTTCTTAGTACATTTGCATCGGTTTAGAGGAACTAGCAACACAACAGAAAAAGATATAAAATGTTAATATAGAGAAAAGAAATAAAAGTAGTAATAATAGTAAAAAAAAAAACAAAACCCTATAGCTCAGATGCAGCTTCATTCAGTGTTTTAACATGATTACTTTACAATTAGGTATTATTGTGCTGTCCATTTTTGAGTTTTTGTATCTAGTCCTGTTGCACAGTCTGTATCCCTTCAGCTTCAATTACCCATTATCTTACCCTGTTTCTAACTCCTGCTGAACTCTGTTACCAATGACATATTTCAAGTTTATTCTCGAATGTCCGTTCACATCAGTGGAACCATACAGTATTTGTCCTTTAGTTTTTGGCTGGACTCACTCAGCATAATATTCTCTAGGTCCATCCATGGTATTACATGCTTCATAAGTTTATCTTGTCTTAAAGCTGCATAATATTCCATTGTATGTATATACCACAGTTTGTTTAGCCATTCTTCTGTTGATGGACATTTTGGCTGTTTCCATCTCTTTGCAATTGTAAATAACGCTGCTATAAACATTGGTGTGCAAATGTCCGTTTGTGTCTTTGCCCTTAAGTCCTTTGAGTAGATACCTAGCAATGGTATTGCTGGGTCGTATGGCAATTCTATACTCGGCTTTTTGAGGAACCGCCAAACTGCCTTCCACAGTGGTTGTACCATTTGACATTCCCACCAACAGTGGATAAGTGTGCCTCTTTCTCCGCATCCTCTCCAGCACTTGTCATTTTCTGTTTTGTTGATAATGGCCATTCTGGTGGGTGTGAGATGATATCTCATTGTGGTTTTGATTTGCATTTCTCTAATGGCCATGTTTTGTATTTTTGTGTGTGTGGTATGATGAATATAATATAAGAATGCAATTTATTTCCAACATTTTTTACTACAATCCAGAATTTTTTAAAAGTTCACTTATTTCCAACATTTTTTACTGCAATCCAGAATTTTTAAAAAGTTCACTTAATCTCATGTCTAGTAGACACATAGAAGTGTGTTCTATACTAGATATGTGTATATCTGAAAAGAAGTGAAACAAAACGACTCTTAACTGTCTACATGCAGTATACTCTGGTATTTTCTATCCTCTCCTGTTTAGTTTTTTTTAAAGGCTAGTTGCAGCCCACTAAAATGATTTAGCTCTGGCAATTTGGTTCCTCCTGTGTGAGTGTCCTGGCATCTCTACAGCAACATGCCTTGCTCGGGAGCCCCTGGTAGGGCAGACATGTGTCCTTAGGGACCAGGTGGGCCTGTTCTAGGCTAGCTGTTGCTGAAACATCATTCCTAAGGACCAGATCATGTGAAAATTAGAAAAAAATTTCACATGATCATTATTTGCTCTAGTCATTTTGAATGTTTTGTAGAAGACTGACAGATATTTGAGCTTTCTTTTTTCCATAGGAAATTAGTTTTGGGTTCAATCCGTGGTATACCTATAGAATATTGAGTTCACAGGTGGCAATGGCTGAGTGTCATTACAAGAATTTAAGGCCACTTTTTGTTTAATCTCCCTGGCAATGAAAATTTGACCATAAGATTTTCATGAAAATTATATGTTCTGTTTTACAGATCCGTAACCAGCTTAATCAGGAACAAAATTCAAAACTCCAGCAGCAGAAGGAACTTTTAAATAAGCGCAACATGGAGGTGGCCATGATGGATAAACGAATCAATGAGCTGCGTGAACGTCTTTATGGGAAGAAGATTCAGGCATGTGAAAAAGAAAGTATTTCCATGAGATAAACTACCAAAAATGGTGATCTCACAGTTACACATCTTCATTAAATGGCATTCTGCTCCCTGTTCACCATAGCTGATGAAATATAAATTGGCCATTAACCATCAAAAATTACAGTTGAAGAAAGTCCACTTACCCAAAGACTCATTTGTTTGCTAGCTTTGGAGTCAAAACCATCACCACGCTGTAGCCAGTGGACTTTGCAGTCCTCACCCTCCTTTTTCCCTGTGTGGCTCCATCTCTTCTGCTCTGGTAGGAAGCTCTTTGCTTCTGGGGTCACAGGACCTGGTTGCTTCATGTCCTGGTCTGTAAACTTACTTGCCATACCTACTCTGGGAGTTATAAGGATTCTTAGAGATAACCTAACTGGAGGTGTTTTGGAGCAAAGTGCTATATAAGCAATTAGATTTGTGTGTGTGTGTGTGTGTGTGTGTGTGTGCAAGCACTGGGAATCGAACCCAGGTCTCCAGCATGGCAGGCAAGAATTCTGCCATTGAGCCGCTGTCGCACCACCCTGTTCTTTACTTTTTTTAATTATCTTAATTTGGTAGTTTGAATTTCAAAGGTAGTAAATACTCATTAAAAAAAAAAAAGAAAGAAAACTGTACAGAAATATTTGAAGGAAAATGTGAACATCCTTTCCACCCTGTTCTTGTTCTGCATAGTTGATAGTTGTTAATGCTTTCAGTCTTGGGCCATGGTGGTTCAGCAGGCAGCATTCTCGCCTGCCATGCTGGAGACTCAGGTTCGATTCCCAGTGCCTGCCCATGCATAAAACAAAAAAACAGCATAGTCCTGGCACAGAAACAGATATATAGACCAATGGAATCTAAATGAAATGTTTACAGTCTTTTGCTTAATGTAGACACAATGTTTTTTAAATGAAAATGGGATTGCAAGAATTATATTATTTATACTGTTTTGCACCTAGCCTCTTTGTTGTTTTTAAACTGTTCCTGGGGTGTTTTTCCAGGTCATCAATGTACTCTTTTAACATTTGCATAGTATTCTGTGCCCAGGGCCCTGCAATCATTTCCCAGCCCTCTTTTTAGGAAGGTGTCCCCCAGTTCCCATTGCTTCTTTGGGTGCCTCCTGCATGTCACTGCAAGCTGAGTGAGAATAGGGCTACCGGGTGCTGTCCCCTCTGGCTGGATGCAGTGCCTGACCTGGTTTTTTCGCTTGGGGGTTGAGGGAAACAGCTGCTTGATGCTCTGAGCAGGTGGCTAGCACAACCCTCCACAAAGTTCCAGTTTCAATACTCAGTCATTGGTGAGTTCACAGTTTGGTGACAGAAGGATGTCCTTGTGTGTCTGCTCTTGCTGTCCTGGAGGTGGCTATCAGATGGCGAGACCAGGCCGGGCCTCAGAAGCTTGGGGATGCAGCCCCATTCACCTAGAGAGATTAGGTGGATGGCAGAGGATGCAGGCAACTGCCTCTTCCTCAGGGGTTATAATCAGTGATCCTAGGTGGAAAGGGCTTTTATTTACAAATCTACACTGTATTTTAGACCAGTGTGCTTAAGGTCAGTGGTTAATAACTCTGATTTCAGGTGATGGTTTTCTTTTCTCTTTCTGGTTAACAGAGACCATGAGAGAAGAAGCACGCACACAGTCCGTGTGTGCTTATGGTCACAGCCTTTAGTAACTGCGTGGTAATTATTAACTTTCTCTGCCTGAGGCCTCAGAGCACCTCCTTGAAAAAGTGGGGGCTTCTGCAGGGATGTTTCTCCACCTGAAGGTCCTGGGCTCTTGTGAATGCCACGGACCTTCTCTTCCTCTGCCCACAGTGACATATCCTTGTACTTACAGAATCTTGCAAAGAATTGTAGGAGTTCATGGGCCCTGCCCCCTCAGAGCCTATCTGGGACCTCTCGTTAGAATCCGTGCTACCGATCCTCAGTTCTTTAGCAGTTGTGTGGCCATTGTCCTCCATCTGCACCTCTCTGACCTTGTTGGGCAAGGCAGTGCCACCTTCAGGAAACTGGGCTAATTGCTGAATCATGGAGCCTTGTCTGGGTGCCAGGGCCTGTTGCCACACACCACTTTTCTCTTTCAGCCCTTGCAATAGCTGTTCTAGTTTGCAAGCTACCAGAATGTGGTATATTAGAAATGAAACAACCTTTAAAAAGGAGGAATTTATTAAGTTGCAAGTTTACAGTTCTAAAGCCATGAAAATGTCCAAATTAAAGCAAGTCTATAAAGATGTCCAAATTAAGGCACCAATAAGAGGTTACCTTCATTCAAGAAAAGCCAATGACATTCAGGGTTTCTTTCTCAACTGGCAAGGCAAATGGTGAACATGGCAATATCTGCTAACTTTCTTTTCAGGCATCTTGTTTCATGTAGCTCCCCCCTGGGGGCATCTTCCTTCTTCATCTCCAAAACTGTTTGACTACATGGGCTCTGCAGTTCTCGTGGCTCTCATTCTCTCTCTCTCCAAAATTCTTCCTCTTTTAAAGGATTCCAGTAAACTAATAAGACCTACCTAGAATGGGTGGAGTCACATCTCTGTCTAATCAGAAGTTAATACCTAGGGCAGTGCAATGGTGACTCAGTGGCAGAATTCTCACCTGCCATGCCGGAAACCTGAGTTTGATTCCTGGATCCTGTCCATGTAAAAAAAAAAAAGAAAAAAAAAAAAGGGTAATACCCACAATTGGGTGTGCCACATCTCCATGGAGATAATCTAATCAAGTTTCCATCCTATAGTGCTGGATAAGGATTAAAAGAAATGGTTGCTCCTTCAAGATAGGTACAGGATTAAAACATGGCTTTTCTAGTGCACGTAATCGTTTCAAGCCAGCACAGCCCTTATCCTCCCTTTTTAAATCTTTTATACAAGGTCAGTGAGCAAGTGGCGGAGCAGGATTTGGACCCAGGTTCAGAGCCTAGACGTTGACCAGTGTGCTCTGCTTCTGCCCAGTGGAGGGAGAGCAGCCTGCAAGGAAGAAAGAGGCTGTTTTGGGTCACATGGGAGTGTTTGGGAAATTTACACATCACAATAGGCATATGTCTTATCATTTTTATAACTTGCAAATGGGCAGGTTTTATAAAGAAGATGGGGCTTTTGGTTGACATCCCTTTAAATTCTTTTCCTTTCTAAATACTGTTTTTTCAGGATGTGGAGCTTCATCAATACAAAAGATTGAGGGATTCAACTGGGCTTAGGCTTTCTTTTCATTTAGGAGAGTGTTGACTCCCATTTCTTCCCTTTACTTGCAGCTAAACCGTGTGAATGGAACGGCATCCCCACAGTCATCCCTGAACATGCCTGGCAGGGTCGCCGCAGTGGGGCCTTACATCCAAGTGCCCAGCGTGGGCAGTGCTTCTGTCCCAGGGGATCCTGTGAAGCCCCAGTCACTTACTATTGCCCCGGGTGCTGCACATGCACGATCCAAATCTGGTGAGTGGCGCTGGCCCTCTGCCTTCCTATGGGGCAGTGGGGGACATGGGAGGAAGGGCCTTTAGGAAGACAGCCACAGCACAGACCAGGGGTCCCCAAGCCCCAGAAGAGGCCTCACCCCGTGTGCCAGTCTGCCTGCCCCCATCCTTTGTCTCACTCTGAGGCACTCACACTTCTAGGACAGCATCTAGAGGCTGTGTGCCAACATGCAATGATGTTTTAAAAACAGGACGTTCTCTTTATTGAACTGAAAGTCTTTCTATGGCTTTTCAAAACTCAGAATACTAACCGATCCTCATGTGTGCTCATATTCACCCAGTGTTGAAGTGGATGCCTCTTTGCACCTTGGGGGTGCCACTGCCCTGGCACAGCCATGGCCCTAGCAGAGGAATGTCTTCCCTGTAAACAGGGTGGGGTCGTTAATCTTTGTACGGCCCCCTCAGCGTGGTCTTCATATCTCGCATTGTCTCAAATCTGTTACCCTCGCACTTGACCACACTGGGCCAGTTGGTGAGACTGGACCTGAGCCTTTTCTGGCATCCATGTTTGTATGGGACTAGGAAGCCCAGGCCCTTTTCTTGTGGCTGAGGAGCCCTGCATTTCTCTGCCCTGCTGCCTTCTAGGAGCAGTGTGTTCTTTCCCATGGCATCTGTTCTTCCCCTGCAGATCTGGTGACTGTTTTATTTAAATGACATCATTAAAAAGCAAAGTTGCTTTTTAATATGAATTTCTTTACACTTGGGGTTGAAAATTTTCCCTTACAACACATAGAATTATGGAAGCCATGTATTAACATACTGAAATATTCCTTCCTTTATGGAAATAGTGCTACTGGACTCTCCTTCAGCCAGGCTGACATTCCAAGTACTTCTTTCAGATCGATGATAGATTTGTGCTGAGTTTTGCTTGTTTACCTCATCTTCTCTTGCCTAGCACCTACTGTAGCAGGGATGCATCTACTTTCCAGCCATGGAGGTTGGGACTTGTTCTGAACCAGGCAAGAGGAAGAAAGAGCCACCAGCCCTGGTGGGCTACGAGCCCCTGACTCAGATCCCTCTACAGCCTACTCTCAGCAGCCTCACCCTCCCGTTTCTGTGAACCTCTAATTACAGCTTTCTGTGATAATATGCTACTTTTAGTTTGAACCACCCTATGGCAGGAGGAGATATTCATCTGTTTCCAATGACATAATTAGCACAGCTGGCTACTTCTATGCTGACTTCATTTTTAAAACTTGCCAAGCTGAGAATGTCTCCCATTCTTTACCCTTCCTTCTCTGTGGGTATATGCTGTGCTGCCTTGGGCTGCAAGGAGAAAGACACCCTTACTGAGCCCAGAAAAATTTGTCCTTCAGAAGTTAAGCACTAGCCTTAATCTTTTCATTATGGTTTAGAGTATGTGGATACAGGAAACCGAAGTTCAGCCCCAAGGCGGAGGCAACCTGTTGGCCCACATATGGAGCTGTGGTATGAAATCTTGCTGGTAGGGGATTCTAACCTCACTATTGGCTCTTCTTCTGATTCTTGTGTCACACAGATGGTCCTGGTAAACCCAGAGTGACCAGTTCCTGGACAGTGTCAGACCTCGATGTTGGGCCTGATTGCGGCCCCCCCCAGCCCTCTGCAAGCCCGTTTGTAAACTGTATGTTTCTGACAGGTGTACGGGTGTTTATGATTCTCTACCATGTACTAAACCAGCAATCCTTTTTTTCCAAACTGTTAAAAGTCTATTCATTGCATTACACTTGAAAAGATACCATGAAAAATTAATTTGTCCCTTCCTTCAACAGACGTGTTAAGTTTGGGCTGGGCCACACAACAAATCAACAAAAGGTCATCATGAGAAAAGGCTTTAAGACCAAATGACATGCTGGCAAAGAAAGGGGAATTTTTTTAAAAAATTAAAATGTTCTGAATTCATTTTGAGGCTTTTAGTTTTATCTTCAGTGCAAGAATCTCCTATCATACTTGAAATAATTGTCCCTTTTTAATAAAAATACACGATCTTCCTTCTCTACCTTCTGCTTTATTGCTTCCCAGTCCCACTGTGCCTGATCTCCATAAAACCACCTATCACTGGGGCTTTAAGAGGCAGCTGGATGGCCACAATCCTGTGATCCTGAGAGGGTGCTGAGGTCCTGCTCTAGCAGCACCCGGCCTCCTGCCCTGCTTTAGAGTCTCTTGTGGGTTCTTCTTTCTTGACAGCCAGGAGTTTCACTTTGGTGTATCCTTGTGAACCTGGGCTTGTCTGGCCCACACATCCTCAGGGCCTAAGAGGGAAGGCTGGGAGCAGCTGACAGGCGACAAGCAGTAAGGCAGTGGCTTATATTGGGACCCTAGAATGCCTCACTAGAGCCCATGTGACTTGGCCAGATCTGTTTGGATCCTCACAGCTAGGAGCCTGGAATGATTTTAGTGATGGAGTGTTGTGGCAATGACCATGGCCAGGGGGCAGTGGTTGGACCTGGCTTAGAGGTAAATAGTGAGCATGTGGCCAGGGTGCTCAGGGCAGCTCTGCTGTCCTCCCTGCATATGTGCTGCCTCATGCAGTGGTGCTCAGTGCAGATTGAGAAGTTTCCTCTTGTTTTGCGAGTTGAAGATTTCGGCTCCATCCATTGTTCTTGTGAGGAAGGTTCATTTCCCTGCTGCTTCTTAGTCAGTCACCCCTCCTGCCTGTGCTGGCAGAATAGAATGTGGGGACAGCGTCCACTGATCTTTTCAGAAGGGCCCCAAAACGTTCTCCTCGGATTTTATTCAGTCCCCTACAGCTAATGTGTTGGGACCATTTTCCACATTAATCCAATTTTGGGATTGGATTGTTAAGGACTAAAACAAAAGCCTGAGTCTGGGGTTCTAAATCTGACACTGCAGATCTTGCGATATACTTATATCACCATCAGTAACCCCTTGTTACAGGGATTGTGTCTAGACCTTTTTTTCAGTTTGGAAAATGCTCTAAAAACATTTAGAATTGTTTTTCAGTGACTTTCCAGAAAATTGGAATTGATGATGGCTTTCTAATCACAGCAACATAATGATAGCCTACTAGTCCTGCTGGTCAAATCAGTGGAAACTCAAACTCACCTCCTGTGATTGCAAATTATTTCAGGTTTCTAACTGATTATTAGACATTTTTTTTCTTTTAGTAATGGAAGCAGTACAGGTCAAACCTAGTCATGAAGTCAAAAGATAAATGCCTTTTATTGTGTATGCAATTGTATTAAATACTGTTTGAAAAGTAAGTACCCATGCTTATTTTCCTCAACACTATTTATTGATGGGATAGGTTTGACCTGTATTGAAATGGGGACCTCAAGAATTTGTCTCCTATCTTCTGGTCTCTGCCCTTGGTAGCACCTTGGAGGCCTGATTTGGTCATTGAGCCTCAGGATTCACTGACGCACTGTTAGCTTGGCGATTCTGGTAAGGCTTAAAGGAAATTGGGTAGTGATAAGGACTTGCTGGCCAAATCTTTCCGTAGTTCTTGTGCACAGGTTTTCAGACTTTTAAGCATTAACAGCTTGGCATGCTGGGTGGCGGTCGATGATTTGGCTAATTGAGCGCCATCAGAACTTGTCATCTCCCAATGCTCTTTTTGTTTCTGTCATGGTGTTATTGTTATCCTGATTCAACTGATTTCAAGAAACAAATTACTTAAATTCTATGTTCTTCTCCAGCTAATGATGGAAACTGGCCAACATTAAAACAGAGTTCTAGCCCTTCAGTGAAACCAACGCAGCTAGCCATCACAGGCCGGAAGGACTCGAGCATGGAGGCGGCTTTAAAGCAGGGGACCATTTCAAGCCAGCCTCTGCCCTTGTCAGCTTTAGGAGCCACTGAGAAGGTGGTAAGCCATTTGACTCTATCACAAAAAGCAAAAACAAACTCTTAACTATGTTGCTTTTCTGACTTCAGACTTAATCTAAGAGATTAAGTCTAAATCTGAGAGAAGTAGTCAATCCTAATATGTTCTAAATTATTCCCAAAGTCCTGGAAGAATTAACAAGCCTTAGAATCTTGGGCAGCGTCCATAGTCTATATGCCTTTTGGTTCAACACTGTGCCCTGTTTCTTGGTCAGCAAGCTGGCTTGAAGGATTAGATAGAGCTCTACTTTGTTTTCTCTTTTGATAGGTGGAATTAGGCTTAACTTTTCAAAAGGTGATTTTGTTTTTCTTCACATCTGAATGTAGGGCTCTGAAATCGGTAAAGTGCCACCACCTATTCCTGGTGTGAACAAGCAGCTGCCTCCAAGTTATGGGACATATCCGAGTCCTACTCCTTTGGGCCCGGGATCAACAAGTTCCCTGGAGAGGAGGAAAGAGGGCAGCTTCCCTAGAGCTGGTGCAGGTCTGCCGAGTCGGCAGAAACCTGCCCCTCTGCCGCCAGGAGGCAGCACGCACCAGCCGGGCTCTTCACAGCAGATCCAGCAGAGGATTTCTGTGCCTCCAAGTCCCACCTACCCACCAGCGGGGCCGCCTGCATTTCCAGTTGGAGACAGCAAACCTGAGCCCCCACTGACTGTGGCCATTCGGCCATTTCTGACTGACAAGGGGTCAAGGCCACAGTCTCCCAGGAAAGGACCCCAGACAGTGAACTCAAGCTCCATATACTCCGTGTACCTGCAGCAAGCCACCCCACCGAAGAATTACCAGCCGGCGGCACACAGCACCTTGAATAAGTCAGTCAAAGCAGGTATAGTAGGCTTACATTCTTCTTCTCTTGGGGGCTAGAAAATTACACGTTAATTAAGAAAATACTAATCTAAATCCCTGTATTTGGGCCACATGCTTTTTAGGATTAAACTTTTTTTAAGTGTGGCCAGGGTGTCGGCTTGAGGTGGGAATAAAAGATGAATTTAGAGCAGTTTTGCAAATGCTGTCAGTTCTCCAGCTTCCTGTCTGAGTATCTGTCTCCCTGCGTTACTTAGAAATACAGCTCCTGGAACAGTGAGTTTTTGGAAATTTCATCATTTTCTTCCTGCTTCATGGTAACACATGACAGGAGATTTCTAATAAGCAGGTAGGGAGAGAACTCTGCCTTCATTGCTGGTCCTCCTGATCCTTCTGGCTGTCTGTGGCAGTGGCTGAACCAGAACCCCTGGGAGGGTAGGCAAAGCAAGGAAGGTATCTGCTACTTAAGGAGCTTTCCCCCAGGCTCCAAAGGGGAGAAAAGTCCAAGTTTAGGTCAGAAGAAATGCATCCTGGAAGTTCAGATGTTCTAGAAAGCAGGTGGAAAAGGCATGTGAGAGAAGGCAGTCTAGTTCCATGAGTACCAGTGAGGCTGGTAGTGTTTCTAACCTTTAGAGTAGGATCCTGAAGGTCAGGTCTAGCCTGGAGCCTCTTAGGACAGTCTTGGGCATTGGCTGTGGCTACCAGACTCATGGTTGCGGGTCTCCTGTGGGTGCCAAGATGCTCATTCCGGGGAGCTCCTAGACTGAGGTGCTCCCTGGAGGCAGGGTGCTGGCTGTGGAAAGATTGCCTGCTGAGTTGGCTCCTGACCACTGGGGAGAGTCTTCCTGGACTGAGGAAGCAGGTGTGTTTATGCCATTTGAGCTTAGCCCAGGGGTGAATTGCAAATTTCATAGTCACATCTTTTTCCTTGAAAAGAAAACAGGGTTTGCTTGGGGCAAGAAAAGTCAGGTCTGCAACCTTCCTTTAATATGAAAAAACTCCAATTCTGGAAACCCAAATATAAAAATCAATAAATTAGAAAACTCCACCTTTCAAAAGAATCAGTGGAAGTTCTTTGTATGGAGTATTTCCTTAGGGATTTAAAATTAGAACTTAAAAACAACAGCAAAATTTATTTGCATATCTCTTTTTAGGAGCCCATTTTTTGTGTAACCAAAGATACTTAGTGACTAGACCCCATGTTAGGCAGCTGCATTAGTCCCAAACAGGAAATTTCCCTCCCTGTCCTTTGTGTCTCCTCCAGTGTATGGGAAACCCGTTTTACCATCGGGTTCGACGTCTCCATCACCGTTACCATTTCTTCATGGGTCACTGTCCACAAGTGCTTCACAGCCTCAGCCGTCCTCAGAATGTACTGAGAAAGATCTCGAGCAGGACAGCCCTGCCCCACCTGGAGAGAATAGCAATGTAGAGAACCTCCCACGGCCTCTGAGCCCCACCAAGCTCACACCCATCGTGCACTCACCACTCCGCTACCAGAGTGATGCGGACTTAGAGGCCCTCCGCAGGAAGCTGGCCAACGCACCCCGGCCCCTGAAGAAACGCAGCTCCATCACAGAGCCCGAGGGCCCTGGTGGGCCCAACATCCAGAAGCTGCTGTACCAGCGCTTCAACACACTGGCTGGCGGCATGGAAGGCACTCCTTTCTACCAGCCGAACACCTCGCAGGACTTCATGGGCACCTTGGCCGATGTGGACAATGGAAATACCAACACCAATGGGAACCTGGAGGATTCCACCCCTGCCCAGCCCATAGCCCCACTCACTGTTGAGCCTGCCCCATCATCAGATGCCAATGACAATGAGTTACCTTCCCCTGAGCCAGAGGAACTCATCTGTCCCCAAACCACTCACCAAACTTCTGAGCCTGCAGAGGACAACAACAACAATGTGGCCACCATCCCCTCCACAGAACAGATTCCAAGCCCTGTGGCCGAGGCCCCTTCTCCAGGGGAAGAGCAAGTTCCTCCACCACCTCTTCCCCTCTCTGTCCCCCCTCCTGCAGCCTCAACGGTGGGTGTCTTTGCTAGACCAGTGCCACTCCTTTCTGGTCATTCCTTTAGCCAGAATTATTGAGTACTTAGTGTGCTGGGATTTGAAGACACAGTGGAAAGCCAGCCCAGACAGTTCCCTGCCCTCATTGAGTTGGGCCTGGTAGGGATAACAATCATGTAATCACACAAGCACATGTAAAACGACAAGGGTTCTGAAGGAGAAATGCACAGTACCATGAAAACCTTTTCTCAAGGACATAGTCTAAAACCTGAGGGACAGACAAAGGGGGGAAAAAGGATCTTCTAGGCAAAGGCCCAGTTGTGAGAGGGAGCCTGATGAGTACGAAGGACTTAAAGTTGGAGGAGATGGAGAAGAGATAGAGTTGGGAGTTATCTCAGGAGAATTGTCAATAAGGTTCTCTTGCCAGGTAGCTGTATGTCCTATCAGCATGCGTCCCATTGAGTTTTGATGGGAAATCTCTAGGAAGTGAGTTGCTAATGTCTTGAAGGTTGGAATTCTAGTTAAGAAGCTTGATTATCATGTAACCACACTCTCTCCCATGGTGTCTTCTAAACAGGAGAGTCTAGCAGTGCAAGCATACCAGTGCTTCTCTGGGAATCAGGAGTTTGGTCCCCAAGGCAGGGCTCTCCCTCTGGGGTGTGCCTGGTGAGCACAGGTGGCCAGGCCTTCCCCAAAGTGATTCAGTCACTGGGTCTGGGTGGGGCCTGAGAATGTAGTTTCCAGCACATGCTCTGGAAACTACACAAGTGATGCTGATGTGCTCTTTGAGAACCACTGCCTTAAGGCTCTGGTTCCTGCTGCTCTTTCCACTTGGGTGTTGGTTCTTGAACTTGTCATCACTTTTGTAGACCACCTTTAATTCAAAAGCATGCTTCCTTCCCAACAGACCAAACGCACCAACCTGAAGAAACCTAACTCAGAGCGGACAGGGCATGGCCTGCGAGTCAGGTTTAACCCCTTGGCGCTGCTCTTAGATGCTTCTCTGGAGGGAGAGTTCGATCTGGTGCAAAGGATCATCTATGAGGTGAGCAGCAGCCCCCACCAGTGGGTTACTGCCAAGAGGGGGTGTGGGTCAGGCTCATACAGGCCATTGTGTCCTAGGTGGATGACCCCAGCAAGCCCAACGACGAAGGGATCACCCCTCTGCACAACGCAGTCTGTGCCGGCCACCACCACATCGTGAGGTTCCTGTTGGACTTTGGGGTCAACGTGAACGCAGCAGACAGTGATGGATGGTGAGGGCCCCAGAGCTTAAGAGTATATTTTCTTCTCTATGTTACAAGAGGAAAACATGCATATTCCAAAAACTTGGAAAGTACGGAAGAGAGAAAAAGAACAAGACCACCCATCATTTCATGCCTGAGGGGCAGCCATTGCCAGCGTTTCATTGCCTATCCTTCCAGTGTTTTCTCTTAAGTATTAATAATGTAACTGTGATTGTATTCCTCACGTACCTCATTATTAACATTGCATCCTAAGTATCCTGCTCGTTATCACACATTCTGTTTTTTTGGCTGGATAATATTCTCCATGAAAAATAACCTCACCACATCCCCTTCTGTTGGACATTTTAGCTTGTTTGCATTTTTTGTTTTCATTTGCCTTCAGGATCAGGGATCTGCCACAGTGCAGGACCTGCTGTTAGATGTTGGTTAGAACTTCAAAACAACTGTCACTTCTGCTGTATGTGGATATCTATCTTATAGGTCATTTCTTAATCCACTTCCCCCTCTTTCAAAACTTCGTATGGTCCAAAACAGCTTATTAGTGGAAATGAAAACAAAAACAACCTGTTTGGGCACTAAGGCCAGTCCCTACCATGAAAGTCCCTTAAAGAGTCATATCTCACTGGAACCAACCACCCTGGGCTCTTTGAAGGCCTTGGGCAGTGCCAGCATCTTCAGCCCCTGTCTGATTTTAGGACGCCACTGCACTGCGCCGCCTCCTGCAACAGCGTTCACCTCTGCAAACAGCTGGTGGAGAGCGGGGCCGCCATTTTTGCTTCAACCATTAGTGACATTGAGACGGCTGCAGACAAGTGTGAAGAGATGGAAGAAGGCTATATTCAGTGTTCCCAGTTTCTCTACGGTATGTAAGAGGCCTTGGGGCTCACCTTAGATTCTTTCCCTGTGCCTGCAATTGATGACACATACCGTGGTGCTGGCCTTTGCCACTACCCTCCTGGCCCAGAGAGAAACCCAAGTGGGGCCTCATGGACAGTGTTCCTGAGCTGCTCCTGCCTCCAGCAGGATCAGTCCACAAAGTCTTGTTAGAATGGAGGTCATACTGCCCATTACTCTCAGTCTTGAAACCCTTCTTGAAAATTCATCTTGTCGGAAGATGTTGCAGGTGGCTGGGCAGTGTCCTAGCTGTCCCCTTGCTACTGGGATGCCCCAGCCTTGAAACAAGGCTGACAAGAGGCCTCCTCAGGCTGAGGCTGGCTCCCAGCCACTCTCCTCCTGTGGTGGCTGGTCTTCCTCAGGAGGGCCCGGGGCTTAGCTCTTATTCCCATAAGCCCTTGGATGACTGAAACTCAGGCCCTCACCCAGCTGCTTTACCCAGGGTTGCGTTTTCCAATAGGTGGAACATCTCTTCTATCCAAGGGTTAAACAGTCAAAGTCATTCACTCAGCATGTAACTTGAGTGCCTACTCAGTGGCCCCCCTATGCTGGGTCCCGGGCATGCATGATCAACAAAACCCGGTGCCCATAAAACAGAGAGACAAGCAATGCCCTCTGTTCCCTGAGCTCCCAGTTTGGTGGGACAGAGACAGACTCCAGTCTCCAGGAGCCTCCAGAGGACCTGGCTGGAGCTATATAGCAACCCCTGGCAAGTGATGGCCATGGAGCAGGGAGAAGATGTGGGGGCACAGGGCTTGGTAGCTTCCTGTATCCAGACCGAAGGCCCTTCTTGGGATGCCCACAGTGGCCACGTGGCTGTGCAGTTGCCCGGTGACCATGGCCCCACATTTGTGCCTCCCATGTGGCCATGGGAAGACTCTGCATCAAGGAGCAATTGCAGTTTCTTTAAGTATTGATTTTTGGAAGTTAGTGCTGGATGTGAATTGCAAGTTTTCACTCTTAAGAAATGCCCTTTAGAACAATGCACCTTTGCCTACAGACTCAGAATTTCAGAGTAGAAGTCCTGTCTTCCTGGGACATAGAGAGGGCTGTTGATGTAAAAGCAAAGGGGCAGTAGCTGACCTGGGAACACATCAGACCCTGTGTGGCCCCTGACTCCTCAGCCACCTATCCCTGTGTATGTGCCTGGCCTGAGTGTTCACAGCCTCAGCCGGCGGTGGCTCCGTGCTGCCTCTTGAGACCGAGCATCTCTTCTCTGTAGACTGCTTTTCTGGGCCTGACCATGTGCTCTCCTGTCCCAGGGGTGCAGGAGAAGCTGGGTGTGATGAACAAGGGCATGGTGTATGCCCTGTGGGACTACGAGGCCCAGAACAGCGATGAGCTAACCTTCCACGAGGGAGACACCATCACCATCCTGAAGCGCAAGGATGAAAGTGAGACCGAGTGGTGGTGGGCTCGCCTTGGGGACCGGGAGGGCTATGTGCCCAAAAACCTGCTGGGGGTAAGCATTCTGAGCCTGTACACCTGTACTGAGGTTGTGGGTTGAGAAATGGTCCTTTTCTACCTGCCTGTGAGTTAAGTCATGAACACTGGCTGGTATGGGAAGAATTATTTTCCTTCTCTAGGCCTCAGAGAGCCCTCTATAAATGGGCAAATGCTACTCTGCAGAGTTGGTGAGCCCAGGACCCACTCCCTCTCTGGGAGCATCTGGGCCCTCTGCTGTTGGGGAGGCCTGGGTGGAGCCTAGAGGCGCACCCCAAGGAAGGCTTTCACGGTACACTGTTCATGGTGGACCTTGACAAGCTTCTCATCGCACCCCAGCCCAGACTTCCCCAATATGAGGTTCTCTGCACCTCAGAAATTTTTTTACTGAGGGGGATGGTGGGGAACATGGCAGTTGGTTGCATTTAGGAGGAGAGCGCTCACACTTGGAGGCTCCAGTCTCCTCCTCCCCAGGGAGCCTTGGGGGCACCTGGCCGATGCTCTACCTCTGCCCTGCTCCCTCCCTCCAGCCCCGCCCTGGCCAAATGCTGATGGGGGTGGGCGGGGGCACAGGGAGGCAGGCCTGCCTTCTTGGAGTAAACACATGGCACACAAGATGAAGCTGTCATACACAGTCTTTTAGGTGGCATGAAGTGCTGAGTACACTTGTAAAGGGGAGGTTGGGGCAAGTCTGGTTAAGGTGTTAGCTGAGTAAAGGCTTGGAGGTGAGGGGCCCTGGCCACTGTCTGGGGAGGGCCGGGTTCCCTTCATAGCATTTCCTTTCCTCCCACCAACCCGCTCCCATTGCTTCCCAGTTATATCCGCGGATCAAGCCCAGGCAGCGAACCCTGGCCTGACTCTACTGCAGAGCAGTGCATGGTGTCGCCAGCTACCAGGAGCCCCCAGAGAGATGGAGTGTGCAGGTTCACCGGGAGAGCTGAAGCTAGAAACGGTTGTGATGTTGTGCACTTGGTGAATAGCAGCCCAGTGGGGAACCCCTGCAGCTTTAGGGGGGCCCCTTCCCAATCTGCCAGTAACTGGGAGAAGTGCTGGTCTCAAAAAAGACTGAACTTTGCCAATTACTGTAAATCCAAATAAATACCCAGCTTTCCACCCACCACCCCTGTTGCCAATTAGAAGCCCTATAATTAACCACTGGTTGGTTGCCAACAAAGACAGAAGCTCTGACTGACTTGCCTAGTGCTGTGTCTCATTCTAGATGTTCTCCCCCACCCCCCACCATGAACACTTCCAGCTACTGTGAGGCAGACTCCCCTGCTAGTCCTTCCCTCCTCTCAGAGCTGTCAACCACAGGAACCTCCCTGTCCTTCCTCATCCTGTTACCAAAGGAAGCCCTGTATGGAAACTTCTGTATAGTGTCCTTGCCCAGTGCATGTGCAGTGACGTTCTGTTCCCTGGTGAACACTCTGCTGGGGTTCCAATGCCCATTCCAAGTGCTGGGCTGGGAGGGTTGTCACACCTCAGACATGGGGAACCTAAGACCTGGTACCGCGCAGTACAGAGGGTTTAGTTCATCTGCAGAATCTCAAACACTTTCCTCCTTGACTCCATGGCACCCCCTTCCTCCAGCTTCTCTTGCTGCACAAGTGTAGTTCTTCTCCCCCTCACAGCTTGAGCTTATTTCTGCCCTGACAGCAGTCAGGACACCGGTGTCCATGCCAGGCCATGGGTGGGCCAGGTCTGTGGGGCAAGGCAGGGCCAGATGAAGGATGGCTGGGGGTCAGGAGCGGCTGCTGCTGGTGGGACCCTTGGGTGGGTGCAGTTGCACTGTGACATGACTGCCGTCCACATGCTGCCATCTAAAGAGGTGCCATGCTCCACCCACTTGGGAGCCATCCATACAGGCTTTTTATAACCCAAACTATTTTTGACATTACCATTCACAACTACAGAAAACTATGTTGGAAGTGTTTTTTTTTCCTTCATTAAAGTACAGGCCCTCAGGCTGTATTTTTCATGTCTGAGTCTTGTGTGTACCTTGTGTGTTAGTGTGTGTGGTCACTGGTGCGTGCTGTGGCCGGCAGCTTGTCAGCAGTGACTGCAGAGACGGTGGTGAGGAGACAGTGGTCAGTGGTCTCTGGAGCAGCCTCTGCCTCTGCCCCCAGCCCCGCAGACCTCACATGTAAGTGTGCACAATAAACCCTGTCTCACAGCGGCCTCGGGGGCTCTGCGTCTTGTATTCTGCAGCAAGGACTTAGCTGTAGCATGAACGCTCAGTCTATCTGGACACAATACAGCCACGGCCTGATCGGTATTTTCAAAATAGGTTTTAATCATAAGCTTTATATACAAATTGCTGTACATTTAATAAAGAGAAATATTTAGTGAAAAGTACAAAACAGAAAGCTAGCTCCTTTTACTTAGCAAAGTATCAAAAATTTGTTCCTGGCCCAAGATTAGTGTTACGGTAAAATGGACAGTCTATAAACAGGCTAAGGCAGACTTTGTAAACCAGCAATTAAAAACCGAATGGACCCAGTACAAGCAGAGACCCAGGTTACCACCACCCAGATGGTTTCTGTGGAAGAATCAATGTAACGAGCACTGATGGGTCAGAACCTTCTAGTAAATCTGGGAACTCATAAAAACATGGTATTGATTATGCTGGAAATAGTTGGGCAGTATTGTAGCTCAGTCTCCCACCCCCATCAAGGACCACAAGATAACACAAGGATTCTAAAACGCAAAGCAGTTCACAGGGCTGCTAAGCTGGGCGTGCTGCACTAGGTAAGCCAACACCGCTGCTGCTCTGGATGCGTCTGCTGCGTCTCCCAACACAGGAGGAGCTGCTGCCGGTCCTCCCAGGCTCACGCTGGCTCATACATGGAGTTACTGGTCCCGTGACTCATAGAGGAGCTTGGCGGCCTATGGCACAACCCAGAGAAAGCCCAGGAGAGCCACGATTGGCTCCAGTGCCTGAAAGGTGCTTCTTAAACAAGAACGTTTCAGGTGGGAGGTCAGGACAGGAGGCAAGTGGAGTGGGAGAGGCAGCGCTTCCTTCGAGGAAAAGGCATGTCTGCACCAGTCCCCTGTCCCCTCCCAACCTCCCTGTCCCAGCATTACCTTGTGCATGGCCACCAGCCACGCCGCTGACTGCCTCTTGCTAGCATGGGCGTCTTCCTCAGCCGTCAGCTTCAGCTGGGCCACACCCTCTGCCCCTGGCACTGTGTATTGCAGGAGCATACCTGTAGCCCGTGGGTTGCCTCCTGGAGGATGGAGAGGTGAGAGGTAAGAGGGCCCAGAGAGGCAAGCCATGGCTCCTCTTCCCAATACCTGCTCTGGTCTGCAGCAGCCTAAGGCCTCCTAAAAGTCTGCCCTTAGGAGGCACCTAGTCTCAGGACTTCTATGATCTACTGCAAGTTCAGCTGGTGGGAAAGGGACCGAAGCAGCCGGTTGGTGCTCTGGGGGACAACCAGATCAATCAACTCCCCTTGCTGAGAGCAAAGTGGCAGGCCTTACTGAACCTCACCCTTGCCGCAGGTGGATCCTGGCCTTCTGAGACCCCTACCCGAAGCAAAACCAGCACCCTTGTAAGCACTGGCATCCCACTTGTCTACTACCTGTGCTGGGGAAATAGGGCCTGTGCCCAAAGCACCCCCCTGAACAGCTGCCTGGGTGGCCAATGCCCAGAGCATGAGCAGACCAGCAGGTGGGATGAGCCCATGTCCCCATCACACCCAGTGTTGAGAGCCAGGGTGAGAGCTGAGAAGGCTGCTAGGCAGGCAAGGGCCCATCTTGAGGAAATCCCACCCATCCTGGTACCTAGAGGCCACACGTGCCACGGGCATGGCCCATGCGCTGGGCTGAGATGGGCAGCTCTGCTGACAAAGACTCAGCTCGAGAACAGGCTAGGGCAAAAGCAGCCCTTCAGGGTAGAAAACAGCATCAGGGACCAAGCCTCTTGCTAAACCTACATCTTTTCATACTCTGTGACTTTGGAAAGAAAATACCATTCTGAGCAATACTATGCCTTTGGTAAAGGAAAAAATCCACCTCTTCACAGCTCCTGACAATCAGATGCAGGTTTCTGAATCAGAACCCAGGGCTTGCCAGTTCCAGCAGGTGAGCTGAGTGAAATGGACCTAGTGCAGCTGGGTGGGCACAGTGCTGGCTTGGGAAGGGGTCTGCCCCACCCTGGGGAGTATACTGGC
Organism: Tamandua tetradactyla; assembly: GCF_023851605.1. NCBI lineage: Eukaryota > Metazoa > Chordata > Mammalia > Pilosa > Myrmecophagidae > Tamandua > Tamandua tetradactyla. The sequence continues at coordinate 89,088,947 of NC_135340.1, forward strand.
TGAGGGCCTCTAGTCCCAGGAGACCACCTACACTAAACCTGCAGAAGCCAGGCTGATTTAGAGGCACAGGGACATGCATCCAGACTGTGCCCTTACCTTGGGTGTCAGCGTGACCTGGCCCACCTCCTATTTTTGTAAATAAAGTTTTCTTGAAACCCAGCCATGACATTTGCCTTTGTATTGTCTGTGGCTGCTTTGTACCTTGCACCACAAGTCACATGGACTACAGAGACAAATATATTTACTATTTGGTCTTTGGAAGAAAAAATGTGCTGACCCTGCCCTAGGAGTCCTCAGGGTGGCAGACAGGCTCCTTTGGCTGTGTCCGGCTCAAGTAACTGTTCACACATTGTGTCACTCCTCTACCCCAAGGACAAATGAGGTTCTGGGATTTAAAAGCTAAAACCTTGGCAGAGCAGAGAGCAGTGTCCTCCCCAAACTGCCACAATGTTGCAGCAGGGGCCAGAAGCCCCAGGGGATGCTGAAGCCGGGCAGGCTGCATTCACTTCTATGAGAAACAACCAGAAACCAAGGCTAGATGCTGCCCCAAGGCGGGCCTGCAGGCCACTGCCAAAGCAGACCCTGGGTAGGAGAGGGTGGGGCACCAGGTCGGACTCCTAACTCTCAGGCCCAGAGTGTGGGCAGGACCCCACGGAGAGGCAGGCAGCAGGGGCGGGGGCACTGAGCCACCTTCATCTGTTCACCAGGTGGCTCTGGCCATACTTGACACCCAGGCCTCTTGGACTTGCAGCTCAGTGTGCCCACACACATCCCTGTGCTCAGGAGACAAGGCCTTGAGATGGGGGTGGCCCTCTCAGAACTCTTCACTCAGGGGACTGAGGAAGGGTTCTCTGAGAGGAGCACAGCACACCAGGACCCCTGCTCCTCTCAGACTCCTAGAAGGCCCGGCAGGTCTCTGGTTGCACGTACCCTGGCTAGCCCTGCTCGTTGCTGGGAGCAGCTCCACCCACCTGTGGCTGTAAAGTAACGGGAAAGGCCTTCTCTGGACGGAAGAATGGAGCAGATGAGCTAGACCTTCTGCTGGGATACTTTCATTTCTGCTCTGTATACCCAAGTGCCGAACTCACCCCTCTCTCTAAAATAGACCCAGGGTGCATGTGAGTTTCACAAAGACCCTTTAACAGATCACCCCCAGGGCCGGCACCAAGTGGCACAGGACGGAGCAGGGCTCAGCGCACGCTGGGTGGCGGCTGGCCTGGAGGACGTGGCTGACCTTCCGAGGCAGGTGGGCTCTCCAGGAGGCTGGTGTAAGTGTGAATGTCTTTTTCTACATCAACAAGGTAGGCAGGCAGTGGAGAGAAGAACAGTCAAGAGCCAGTCAGAAATCGGAAAGCAAGATGGACTACATCACGTGGATTTGTTCCGCCGCACAGGACAGAATGCACACTCCATCTCAGCCTACTGCAGCACAGAAGTTTAGTGCAAAGACCCACCTGGATTAAATGGTAGCAGCTCACCAAGGAAATGTAAAAAGGGATACAGTTTACACAGACACTTGACAGGCAAAAGAGGAGAGGAGGGCTCAAATGCTGGTTCCCAGTTAGCAACCACGTCACACCTTCTTGGGAATCTGAGTTGTGCCAATTGAATTGGGAGCTTTATCATGGTTTAAATCCAACAGGAAATGAAATGGCAGATAGCATTTGTACACAGAGAATATCATGACTGCTATGTAAGGCATATTTTCCTTCCATCTTAAGACCCCTGCAAATGTGGCTGAGGAATGAGATCCAACAGATGCCAGATCCTGCTCCTCTACTTGCCCAGAAAGTGCATACTCCCCACCACCCACTTGTGGCACCAAACCCTTCTGCATCACAGAGGCACCCCACACTTACCTCCAGAGGGGAGTCCCTCTGTGAGAATCTGTACGGTTGAAATACGTACAACTTCAATTTCATGGTGGCTGTCGCCATCCAGAACCAAGTATCTACAGAAAACAACCATTTTCAAAGAAGGTGGCTCTCCGTGCCATGTTTTACTTAATTCTCTAATGTGTGATATAGCTACCCAGGGCCCAATAGTATCCTGTTCTTACCGTTGATTGCTGGAAAGACGACAGACCATCGTTGCAGATTTCTCTGATTTTCCCAAAGTCACAAGGAAGGTGGCTCCTTGGGATACAAAAACAAATGCTGCTTTGGTACTTGGCCCTGGCCATGCACAGGAAAATTGCCCTGTCCCAAAGTTCCCACCAGAGCTGCAGAAGGCAACATGGCAAGATCCCAGCAGCAGCTTTCCAAGGATGCCTCTGGCTGAAGCCTGTGGGCTGTGGAGGATGAGGGCTGGAAAGCACCCCACCCAGGAATTTGTCTGGCATCCTTCAAAGAAATGACCCAAACGGTCCACTCCCACCCACGACCTCTGAGAGCCCCTGGACAGGACACCCATGCAGCAGGATGGACATCCGACCTCGCCCTCCCTGCTAGGAAGCTGAGGCCAGGCTCTGCAGCAGGAGAAACCGGGGAGCAGAGGGCTCAAGCCCCCAAGTTAGCTGGGGCACCTGCAGGGAAGGTGGCAGGACAGCGATGAACCAGGGAAAGTGACTGCACAAGGCTCAGGCCCTCCCTCCCCGCCAACATCCCCCCACCTTTCCAGCAACCTCCCCAGAGGGCAGTGCTTGGTGGAGGTGCCCGTCCGCTCTTGGGGCACTCGTTTCTGAATCTCTTCTTCCTGGTGCCAGGCATGCTGCCCCTTTATGAAAACAAGGGGCAGGAGAACTGGGACTGGCAGGAAGTGATGGCCAAGCAGCCCCCACAACCAGCCTGGCAGAGGTACCTAGGCATCTCTGTTTCTAAGGAAAGCCAGCAAGCAGGGACCTGAGGCAGAGGCAGGGGCGGGGGCGGGGGCAGGCCCACCCTCAGGAGAATTCCCAATGCTTGGGTGCCCAGGGCCTCGCTCACCGTTCAGCAGCACCCTGAGCTGCTTGGTGTAGAACTCAGCCTCCTTCTGGGACACCAGGCCGCACTCGGCGCACTGCCGCACTGGGTCCACGAAGCACATGCGCGGCAGCGGCAACTTCTGGCTGCAGCACCTGTCACAGAAGCACCTCCCGCACCGGCGGCAGTGGTGCTGCAGGAGGGGGGGAGGGCAGGGTGTGAGTGCTGTCCCCCACCCCCGTGGGACCTGCCACATGAATCCACAAGCAACACCAGCTTACAGCACCCTCCAGGCATGAGTCCTGCTTCCCATCAGATTCCTGCCCTCTGCACATTTTCTCAACAGGAAGGGCCTGAGGGCCGCACCCCCTCCCCACCCCCTAACCCGCACTCTGCAGTTCTTAACTGCTCTAGGCACAATGACAAGTGGAGTCATTCGCCACCCATCCCTTCCCAGAAAGAGGAGATGCTGCCCATTTGTTCCCAGCCCCAATCCAGGTCAGTCCTCCCACCAGGTCACATCTCACCTTCCTGGTGATAAAGTCAAACTTGGTGTCACACTGCATACATCTGGGACACTAGGAGAGAAGATGACAAGGAGGGGTGTCAGGCTCTGTCGTCTAGGTCAACAGCGGGGCAGGCTCAGGGACAATGGGCAACTAGCCCTCCCCACGCGTCACCCCCCCCATCAGAAAGGCTCCTCCCCCACCCTCCAGCATGATCCCCAATGCTGATAAGCCCCGAAATCACACGGCCTGGGCCAAGTGCACCTACCATGTAGCCCGAGCTACTCGCAGAGTGCCAGTGCCAGGGTAGACTGCCCAGCACCCCGGCAGACTGCCCAGCACCCTGGAATCCCATAAGCTGGCAGCCCAGGCATATGCATCGGCCTCTGCTGGGCCAGCGCGTTCTGGGCAGCTCATTTTAGCAATTCCGGCTTGGCCGGGAAGACCCCATCAATCCGCCTTGTTACCAGGGATCGAAGCTGGGCAAGGACGAAGTTCACGGCAGGCATGGGCCCACGCATGGGATGTGGGCTCTCGGCCCCTTTGCCAAAGGAGGAGTTGCAAGGAAACTACTGGGCTAGAGGCTTTATTTTGTTTTTAAAGAGCCCCCTCTTGGCGGAAGCCCACATGCTTGGGTCCACGAGTGTCCAGGCTGCCTCGAGGGCGGCGTGGGGTCAGCTGCGCTCGGAGAGCATTGGCGGAGGACGCTGCTCCCGAAGCTTCCCCGCGGGAAGGGCCCGAAGGGGAAGAAATGATGTGGGCCGGCTCGAGGGGAGGAGGGCCAGGCAAACAAGACTGAGGCTCGAGCAAGGGCGGAGCAGGCGCCCTGGAAAGACCGGGGCGGGAGGTGGGGCAGGAGCCGGGTGGGCCGAGCTCCTGAGCCCCTCCCTCGGCCCGAACCCTGCAGCCCTGCCCCAGAGCCCTCCGGGTTTCCTCTAGAAGTGAGTCTCGGGTCATTTGGGGTCATGAACCACGTTGGGAATGTGAGAACTACAGATGGCCTCTCTGGAGAAAGCCCCCCACCAACCCCGGTGTCACGATGGCTGTGACAGCCATCCGCCCGGAATCCGCCGCTTCGGCCGGGTGTCACTGCCACGCTGATTCAAGTAGTCCAACCCATCTTCCTTCAGAGTTCCCACGCCACCCGGGCAAGGGAGGCTCCAGAGCCACCTCCCAGCTCAATTCCTCGATGAGAGCCACAGAGGCGATTTCGGAAAACAGAAACCATTGCTACAGCAATGCCAAGGCCGGGTGAGACAGGCACTGGGAGAGGGACCTAGCGGCTAATAAAGAACCACGTCGGGATCATGGGGACAGCTTGTGCACTGCACTGGAGGGAAAGTGCGCCACCACCAGCCACACTGCCCCGTACTTCTGTGTAAGCACACAGGGTCCCTGTGGGGACACTTCACAAGGGAAAACATCCGGAAAGACCCCTCCGCAGGGCAAGGATGGAGAAAGGCTGCAGGGACACCTGTCCCACCTGCTCCTATGAAGGCAGCTTCACAACTCAGCCGATAGTAGAAGGGATCTGTGGGCTGCCCGGCTGGGTGCGAGGGTCAGTGCCCCACCAACCCCCTGGAGGAGCCCGCTTCTGCCTCGGCCCGCACCCCCACTAGGCCCATACCCCTACTCTGCCCGTGCCCCCATTCGGCCTGTGTCCCCACTCGACCCGCACCCCGACTCCGCCCGCACCCCCACTCCACCGCCGACCCCACTCGACCAGCATCCCGACACCGCCCGCACCCCAACTCCGCCCGCGCCCCCACTCGACCTGCATCCCGACTCCTCCTGTACCCCCACTGGGCCCGCACCGACTCTTCCCGCACCCCAACTCCACCGGCGCCCCTAGTCCGCCTGCACCTCCACTCACGTCCACAGCTGCCCGGGTCACGGCTCGTTTTGCATCTGGGTGAGAGCCAAGACGTTGCCTTTTTAAAATTACCTTTTAACACCATTAACCAAGGAGGCCAAGGGAAGGAGCAGCACGTTGTCAGCGCCAGGAGAATTAGCGCCGGGGGCGAAGACGCAGAAAGAGGACAGACTGGACAAGCCGGGGCTGGGGGCCAGGGCGAGCCCCCGCCGCCCTCCTCTGGCCCTCACAGCGCAGCTGGGAAGGGGCGGCCGACGCCCAGGACACCCCAACGGGGGCGCAGGCCCATCTCTCAGGCCGGGGGAGGCGCAGGCGGGAGGGGTCTCCGGACCAGCCCACCCGCGCCCACCGCCCTTTGGTTTCCCCAGACTCAGCGCGGGGTGGCGCGGAGGCCTCGGACTGCGGGCGGGGCCAGTCACCGCCCCCAGGCTCGGCAGGTGCCCCTCCCGACCCCAGGTGCGCCCCAGGCTGCAGCCCCCACCCGGCCACACCAGGGCGACGGTTCTGCAGAGCGGTGCGAGCCATCAGGAGGCCCCGGCGCCAGGAGGGCAGAGCCCTTGGGGGGCAGCCCGCGGGGGTGTCGAGAGGAATTGCGCGAAACGCGGGCGAACCCGGGGCTGCGCGGGGGCCGCAGGGCGCACAGGGGCCGGGGGGTGGGGCAGCCCGCCAGGGGCCGCGGGAGGTCGGGATCCGGGTCACGGGGTCCAGGGTGCGGGGTGCCGAGGTCGGGATTCAGAGCTCCTGGTTGGGGTCAAGGATCGGGTTCAGGGATTGGGGTAATGGGGTCGGGCCCGGGGTCCAGAGGTGGGAGTCGGCCGCGGGGGACGCCCGGGTCGGGGTAAGGTGTCAGCTTCGGGGTCCCGAGACCGGGGTCAGCTGTCAGGGCTGACGTCGGGGTCAGGTGTCGGGTCGGGCCGGGGACCCACGCAGGGCAGGGCGGGTCCGAGGCGGCCGGGACGCACCTCCTTGTCCGGGACCCACTGGGGCTCCTCCAGGCCGAAGGGGCTGCCGAAGGCGCGGTGCTCGGGCACCATGCGCAGGCCGCTGGGGGAGCGCACCAGCTTCTTGGCGTCGCGGCGCGCGGCCACTTCAGAGGACATGACGCCGCCTCCGTTGCTCTCCAGCCGCCGCGCACTTGGGCCCCTCGCCCCTCGGGGAGACCCCGCCCGACCCGACCCGCGAGCCTGCTGACAGCTCAGGTGGCCAATCGCCAAGCCCGGCTCCGAGCGCGGACCAATGGGAACCCGTGTCCCGCCCCATCGCTACCTTCTCCAATCCGTGCTAGGCCGCGCCCTTGCCAGCCTCGCTGTCAGTCACCAATCGGCTATTGAGGGCCTGCTGGGGCGGGTTCCGCCCCTCACGAGGAAGCGGGGACTTTGGGTAGGCCAGTTAGCCAGTGACGTAGAAGATGCTTCTCCTCTGATTGGCATAGCCGGCTCAGGCGCCGGGCTCTGATTGGAAGAGGCTACTTCATAGGGCCGGTCGACGAGAAGTAGAATGTGGAGCGCGCGGGATGTGAGAGAGGCTGTGCGGAAGAGAACCGGCGTGCGAGGGGCACCCTAGGGCGGAGGCCGGGGTGCGGGGACCGGGGGCTGCAGCAGAGCCGTGGTCTCAGGCAAGAACTAGGGCGCCTACGGGGACTAAGGGTTAGAGCTGGAGGAGCTCTTCCTGGGATCCCTCAGGGAGGCCAGGTGGGAGGTGGGAGCTGAGAGGAGGGAGATGGGAGGAGGGAGGTGATTGGAGGTGGGAGGTGGGTAGGTAGTGGGAGGAGGGAGATGGGAGGAGGGTGGTCATGTCTTGCTGGTGGAAAGCGCTCCGGAGCTGGTGCCTGGACCAGGCCGCTGGCTTCTTCCAGCCCCGCTGTGTGACCTTGACCGGCTGTTTCACCCCTCTGAGCTTGGGACTCTTGGGCAGTGTGGACTCCTGGGCTTCTTGTCGAGAGGCCTGAACAAGTTCCGGCGTCGGGGTGCAGCGGGCCCCAGGGCGCGTAGATGCCTAGTCAGTGCTGGGCGCCCTCCTGCCTCTGGTGGTTTTGGGGAGCGCCTAGTGGGGCTGCAACCCTCGGCAGCGCATCCGAATTTAGCCCTGAGCTCGGCGAGAGTCATGGGGTCTGTTCCTGCCGTTTCCTCACCAGCTGGGGGCCCCGAGCCTCCCCGACCCCTCCCCAGGTCGTTGGAGTAACTGGGGCAGCGCAGAGCTGGGAACCCCTGATCGTGCCCTCTGCACAGGGTCTGCGGGGCCCCCTGCCTTCAGCGTCTTCTTCCTCCTAAGGGAAAGAAGTGGGAGACATGATCTCATCTTCAGGACGTTTTTGGCCCTGCAGCCCTCGGGCTGCTCCCCACGCTCTCCCAGCTCCCATTGGACCGACGGCCCTAAAACCTCGTATCGGGTCCAGGGTCACCCAGCTTCCACTCCCACTCGCCCCTGGGGCCCGGTCTGCTATGCTTCTTGGGCTGGGTCCCTCCTGCATGCCCCCTGCGCACCCCTGGGTGCTCCGTGGTTGGAAAAGCACAGGGGAAGTGGGGAGCGCAGAGTGGACCGAAGTGTCACCCCGCTGTCTGCACACTCCCTGCCTGGCTAAAATCCCTGCCCCCCACCCGGCGTGTAGATGGGTGCTGGAGGTCCTGAGTCCAGCTTTGGCTGTGCCCAACTTGGACCCCAGCTTTCTAATGGGTGGTCCCAGCCAAGGGACTTGTGGCCTGGGCTGGCCTGAGGTCACCAGGCAGTCTCTGTAGGTGGCCCCTCCTTCTGCCCCGCCCACGGAGCTTCCTGGCCAGCCCTGCTGCCCCAGAACCTCCCTCACCCCTGTGCGGGGAAGTAAACCACGGACTGTGGGGCCCCGAGCACGAACCATGGCCCACAGAGTGGAGTGGTGGTGGGGCCGGAGTGGCTGCCCCCCTCCATCCACCTGGCCTGCACCCTCAGGCTCCGGGTGGGGGTGTCCTGATACGCTCTGGGGTAAGATCTGGCCCTGAGACGGCATGGCTGGCTTGTCTGCGGTCACACAGTGAGAAGTGTGAATGCAGCAAAGTGATGCCTTGAGTTTCAAAATCAGGACAGTATTGTGTAGGAAGGCCTCCCAGGTGGGGGGTGGCCCTTGAACTGAGTTGCTGGGCCTCGCCCCAGGACACCTACCTGAAAGCGGCCTCAGCACCCCCAGCACCCCTCTGTGCCCTGCTGATATCAGCTTGCTGGAGTGGTCTGACCCCGGGCAGGAGGGAGTCTGGCCGATCAGCTTGGGGCCAGATGCCGCCGCTTCCCAGGTGGGCACCCCATGTGCAACCGCCGGCCTGGAGGGCTGCACCGGACACAGTCCTCTCCTGTTCTCTGCTCGATCACCAGACGGTCACAGAGGCACAAGTTCCCCAGAGGTCCTTTAAACCCAAAACTATCCACTCTTTCCAGCATCCCCACGTTGAAGGGAAGTTAAGCCCGAGAGGGCTGGGAACCATACAGGCAGGCGGTAAAACCCTCCCGGCTCCCAGAGAGGACATCCCAGCTGGGAGCCCACGGGCCGCCCAGGGCAGGAACTCCTGGAGGGACACACTTAGTCCCAGTGCATTCTGCAGATGCCAGGACCATTGTCCTTTCGAGCAGTGGTGGGTCGGGGAGTTTTTTCAGATGCACAAACACATGGGGTCTGAGATTCCCAAGTTACCAAATAACTTTTAGACCTAAATTATTGTAACAGAAATGTTGCCTTAGACGCCCGTGGATCAGCGTTCCAGGTACATCAGCCTCCCGTGACGCCGCCTGGCCCTGCACGTGGAAGGGATTTAGCAGGCAGCGAACAGCCGTGGCCCTGGGGATTTCTGCCGTGACCTGCTGTGACTTCCCTGATGGCCACAGCTGCTCACAAGGGCAGGTCAGCTGCGAGTGCATCTCTGTCTTCGTTTCCTGCTTCATCTGCCCTTAGGGAATAATCCAGCTTTCCCACCAGCCCACTCAAGAAATGGATGTGGGACACCTGGACCTGAACCCCAGAATCATCGCCGCGGTTAAGAAAGGTGTGTTTGCGTTCGTGGAGGGCAGGCAACAGGCGCCTGCTTACGGGCACCCTGGGCCCGCGCACCCCCGCCTCTGCGCGCCCTTTCTGAGACCCGGTGCCAACCTTTTGTGCTGGGCCGGAATGTTCAGGGGAATTTTTTTTTTAAACTATTGACATTATTTGTTTGCAAGTAATATATGTTTATTGTCTAAAGAGTGAAATAGAACTGCTCCCCATTTTTGTGTCTTTCAGCAGCATTTTTGTTTGTATTTAAATCTAGCTTCGGCTCTGTGTGATGTGTTAGGGGCCGTCCCACTGGTGCTGAATGAGGGCTGCCCCTGCCTGCACGCTGCTTTCCTGTCCCCTGGGGAGCCTGTTGGGATGCTCATGGCTGGGGGTGACAGCAGACCTGGGCAATTTTAGGACGATTACATAGTAAGGACTCTGAGCACATTTCCAGGGCTAGTCACGGTGGCGTTGGAGGTGGGGAGTAGGGGCATCGGCTGTTGTCTCCTCCGTCCTTGGCTTTTTGTCCTCCTTTGTCATCTCATGATCACAGAATGGCTGCTACAGCTGTAAACATCACATCTACAGTCCCAAGACTAGGAGGGGTGAGGGGCCCAGGTTGGCCAAGGAGTTCTGCTCTCTCCCCTGTGTCTATTATCAGGGAAACCCCCAGGCCTGCTCTTCACTTTTTGCCTTAAAGCCGATTTTGTTTGATTTTAAAATAGCCGCATTGGCTTTCTTTTGGCTCGTGGCATCCTTTTTCTTCCAACCTTCCTGCATCCTGGTGTCTTAGGTTCCTTTTAAATGAGCATATCGGTGGCTGCACTTTTCCTTTCCCTTCCACCTAGCCTGCTGTTCTTTGCTCACTAGAGCATTTAGGGCGTACGTGTCGGCGTCATTGTGGATGCAGTTGGACTTAAATCTCCCATAATATGCTGAGCTACTTGCCCTCGTTCTATGAATCATTGTCACCTCTTTTTTGCCTTCTTTTGATTTGGCTGGTTATTGTCTTTAATGCGTGTGTGTGTTTTAGTTTGCAAGCTGCCCGAATGCAATATACCAGATTGGAATGGCTTTAAAACAGGGGAATTTAATATGTTGCAAGTTGACAGTTCTAAGCCCGTAATAATGTCCAAACTAAGGCATCCAGGGAAAAGATACCTTCACTCAAGGAAGACCAATGGGTCAGGAACACCTCTGTCGGCTGGGTAGTCACGTGGCTGGCGTCTGCTGGCCCTTAGTTCCTGGGCTCCGTGGCTTCAACCTGTGCTGCTGTTAGGGTTCCTTGCTTTGCTTCTCTGGGGCTGGCTTTCATCTTTTTACTTCTCTTGACTCTCTCCAGGTTCTGGCTTGTTTAAAACCTCGTGGTGACGTCTGCTGGGCTCGAAGCATCTCCAAACATCCATTGTCTCTGTCCTCTAATGAGCTGTCAGTATGGGTGTCAGCTCTCTCTGTAGGCTCCTGTCGTTTCTGATTCTCTCCAGTATGTTTCCTCTTTTAAAGGATTCCAGTAAACTAATCAACACCCATCTGAAATGGGTGAGGTCACATCTGCATCTAATCAAAAGGTCTCACCCAAAATTGGGTGCGTCATATCTCCGTGGAGATAACCTAAACAAAAAATATTCCAACCCATAGTATCGAATCAGGATTAAAAGAACAGCTGCCCCCACAAGACTGAATCAGGGTTCAAACATGGCTTTTCTGGGGTACATAATAAATTCAAACTGGCACAGTGTGTGTACATGTGTGTGGTTTTTGTTTCCTTTTTGCTCATTTGGAAATCATGCACTCATCCAAGCCTAAAATTAATTATCTCTGGAATGCTTTAACTCTTCAGTGATCCCTACTCTACTCTTAGCAGCTGTCACGGTTTCCTGTTTTATTTATATTGTGTTCTTTTTGAACCCCCTGGACCATTCTTTTTTTTTTTTTGACATTTTTTATTGTAAAATATAACATATATACAAAAAAAGCAATAAATTTAAAAGTACATTTTAACAAGCAGTTTTAGAACTGGTTTCAAAGTTTGGTATGAGTCACAGTGCCACAACTTCAGGTTTTTCCAAGACACTGGAGACTAAAAGAAATGCCATTATAATGATTCAGCAGTCATACTCATTTCTTAAATCCTGTCTTCTCTGTTGTAACTCCTCTTCTCTGATCTTTCTCCTAATCTTTAGATGTATTTGGGTTATGACATCATAACCTTTTTCGTGTCGGAGAGGGGTGTTGATCATATGGATTAGGGATAGGGAGATGGAAATAGCTCATGTCTGGAGAGGCTGGCCCCTCTTGGTTTCAGGACTTATCTGGCCTAGGAACCCATCTGGGGGTTGCACGTTTCTGGAAAGTAATCATAGTGCATGAAATTTTTATAGAATCTCAGACAGAGCCCTAGGAGTTCTTTAGGGTCAACAGGAATGGTTTTGGTTGGGTTTTGGCAAACCCCGGTGTTCTAGTGTGCTAGCTGCCAGAATGCAATACACCAGAAATGGAATAGCTTTTAAAAGTAGTATTAAATAAGTTGCTAGTTTACAGTTCTAAGGCTGTGGAAATGTCCAGATTAAAGCAAGTCTATAGAAATGTCCAATCTAAGGTATCCAGTGAAAGATACCTTGGTTCACGAAAGCCGATGAGGTTCAGGGTTCCTCTCTCAACATGACGAACATGGCAGTGTCTGCTAGCTCTCTCTCCAGGCTTCTTGTTTCATGAAGCTCTCCCGGGAGTATATTCTTTTTTCATCTCCAAAGGTCTCTGATTGCATGGGCTCTGGCTCTTGTCATTCTTGTGACTCTGATCTGTTGTTCTCCCGTTGTTTTCAAGCTTTCTCCAAAATGCTTCCTCTTTGAAGATTCCAGTAAACTAATCAAGACCCACCTGGAATGGGTGGAGTCACAACTCCCTCTAATGAAAGGATAATACCCACAAGTGGGCGTCACATCTCTGTGGAGATAACCTAACCAAGTTTCCAGCCCACAGTATTGAAGAGGGATTGAAATAAATGCTTGCTCCCACAAGACTGATTAGGATTAGAACATGGCTTTTCTAGGGCACATAATCCTTTCAAACCAGCACACCTGGTAATTAGCAAAATCTAACTGAAGCGTGCATAAGTGTTACCTCCAGAGTATCCATTCGACTCTATTTGAATTCTCTCAGCCACTAATACCTTATTTTGTAAAATTTCTTTTCCCTCTTTTGGTCAGGAAGGTATTCTCAATCCCACGGTGCCAGGGCCAGGGTCATCCCTGGGAGTCACCTCCCATGTCGCCAGGGAGACTTTCACCCCTGGATGTCATGTCCCATGTAGGGGGGAGGGCTGTGGTTTCACTTGCAGAGTTGGGCTTAGAGAGACTGAGGCCACATCTGAGCAACGACAGAGGTCCTCCAGAAGTACCTCTCAGGCATGCCTGTAGGTAGACTCGTTTCTCTGCTACAGAAATACGTTTCGTAAGAGCAAGCCTTCCGGCCATTCTTGTTTTGTAGGCTTGGTGTGTGGATTTTGTGGGCTTTGCCTTCCTTCCTGGGTAGGGCTTTGCCTCCCCTTGAAGGGGTTTCCTCCGTCCGAGCTCAGTGCAGCCCATCTCTGTGGAAAACCCTAGGGTTTATGGGGCAGAAACATTTGTGCATTGTAGTAGAGAGCTTCAGGTGTTAACCTGGCCAGGTGATGGTGCTCAGGTGTTCTGTGGCTGTGGACTTTGAGCGTCAGCATGTAAATTTCATTTATGGCTGATGATGTCTGCTGTGGGCTAAGGGGAGCCTTCCACAATGAGTGAGGCCTGAAAGGAGAGGTCGGAAGAGAGAAACTGCTCAGCAGAGCCTGGCACACCTCAGCTCGGTGCTCAGAGCCAGCTCAGACCCTGACGTTTCGTGATGCATAAAGGAATTGCCCCAGGGAAGGCCGTTGGAACACAGAATCTGGGAGGGAAGGCAGCACACATCACCATGTACCTTACTAAATTAGTAAATCTGTAACTAAATAAATCCCCTTTATGAAAGCCAGCCCACTTCTAGCGTATTGCACTCTGGCAGCACTGGCAAATTAAAACATGCATCAGCCTCTTTCCCCAAAGCTTTCCCCGGGGGGTGAGGATCTGGACCAACCTGTGCATCCTCTCTGTGGATACTGCCCTGGCCTCGGGCTCGGGCCTTGCCCCAGGCCCGGCTTCCTTCAGTTGCATCAGACTTGCACGTTGCCTCGCGTGGCTGCTGCTTGACTCTGCCCTGCGGTTTGTTTGCGTGATTGCAGCCAGACTGCAGTCAGCGGGGGAGGTCCTGCGGCTCTCCGGGCCCGACCTGCAGAGGCTGACCAAGCTTCCTGGCTCTGACATCCAGTGCCTGCTCCAGGCGGCCGCCACCAGCCTGCGGACTGGCAGTGTCGTCACAGGTGGGAACATCCCCATGGGCTTCCCCTCTTCCACGCCTCAGGATGGCCCACCCTTCAGGTCCTGGGGATGTGCCTCAGAGTCCACCTGGGGAGCTGAGAGCGGGGAGAGCATGGCACCCAGGAGGGTCCTGCTGGAGGTGCTGCCAGGGCTCTGGTCCCCAGCTCCTGGGTGCAGAGGGGGCAAGGCCGAGGGGTATAGGGAGCAGTGGTTGAGTTTGCAGCCAGAGAAAGCTCCAGGTGGTATGGTACCCACAGGTGCCCACCCCTCTGGAGAAGTCTGGGGTTCAGAGAAGGGGTCCCCGCCATGTATGGGACACACCAGTTCTCCGTCCTCCCTGGGTCTCAACTCCTAGGTGAGGGAGTGGGTCAGGGCTGGTGTCTGGTCCTGAGCAGTGCATGTGTGTGAGTGCGTGTGTGTGTGCAGAGTGTGTGTGCACACGTGGGCATGTGTGTACACATGGGTGTACTTGCCTGTGACCCCTTCCCCACCCTGGAAGGGACTCTGGCAGGGATGGCTGTACTCTGGGGGCATCTCCCCTGTCTGGCTTCCACCTTATCCCCCACTTGTGTCTCTGATATCAGGGCCCCTTAAAGCCTAACAAGGCCTTATATGACCCGGGGACACCACAGTTTGGGGCGAATTTCAGAGGTGCCCTCTCTTCTGCATGCTGAGCCCGGCAGGGCGGTGCCTGCTGCTTAGGGGACCGTACCCCTAGCCTGCGTCCTGAGGACGTCCCACAGACTCCTCTCCTGTGCCACCGGGCTGCTCTTCCAAGCCGCCCCCTGTGGGGCTGGGCGGCACTTCCCGCAGGAGGGAGGCTGGCAGGCCCGGGTGTAGAGGCCCCGCCTGACACCTCCGCCCCCGCCCACAGCTCTGCACCTGCTCCAGCAGCGGGACACCTTCCCGGCGCAGCATCAGCGCCTGAGCCTCGGCTGCCCAGTGCTGGACAGCCTGCTGCGTGGTGGCCTCCCCCTGGACGGCGTCACTGAGCTGGCGGGCTGCAGCTCGGCGGGGAAGACGCAGCTGGCACTGCAACTCTGCCTGGCGGTGCAGCTCCCACGGTGCCATGGTGGCCTGGATGGGGGTGAGTGGCCACTGGGCCGGGGCCGCTGCAGGGGCCTCTCGTCTGCTTGGGGTGCAGGGGAAGTTGGGGCACAGGGCCAGGGCCACCTGCCTTCAGCCAGAGAGCCCTTGGGAGTCCAGGCCCCTCAGGCAGCCACTTGGGGCACCCAGTACCTGCCTGAGGCCAGGTGCACTAGCGGAAATGCGCACCCCCCACCCGGGCGTGCCCCCACCTCCACCTCCACCTCCACGCAGCCCCACCCACGCACCCCACGTGTGCACACATACTTCTGCACGTGGGTCTCCCACTGTCCCAGTAGCATGTCTGAAGGACTGTCCCCACATCGAGTGGTCTGGATGCCCTCCCTGCAGCCCGGTGGGTGGCAGGACCCAGAAAGTGAGACAATGGTGGCGTCACTCACCCCCATGTGCCCCCGAGGGTCCCTGCGAACTGCATTAGCATCCCCACCTGCTGCTGTGACCACTCCCCGAGTTTGAGTGACGCTCCTTTGGTGTCTCACTGCTCGGGGATGGGTGGTGCACCCAGACCCAAGGTGGGCTCGTCTGTGTTCTCAGCCTAGGGCCCAGGTCAGGACTCCCCCAGCAGGGGTTGCTGTCCACTTCCTTGGTTAGGAGCTGAGGACCTCAGGGAGTTAGAACAGCGGAGAAACAGAGAGGGGGCGTTTGTGTTTGGCTTCCAAGCAGGGGGCTGCTGCGCGGGCAGGGACTAGGCCCCATCAGACCTCCAGGCTCCTCCTCTACCCAGGTGCCATCTACATCTGCACCGAGGACGCCTTCCCCAGCAGGCGCCTGCAGCAGCTCATCACCCAACAGCAGCAGCTGCGGGCCGACGTGCCCAGGGATGTGATTGCCAAGATCAAGTTCGGCAGCCACATTTTTGTGGAGCACACGGCTGATGTGGTGAGTGGGTTACCGGTCTCGCGGGTGGGCCCACCTGGATGGGGCGGCCCCAAGGGGGTGGCCATGCTCGGCCAAAACGGAAAAGAGGGAAAATGGGACGCTGGAGGGCTTGCTTTCCAGCAGAGCTCCGGAAGCCTATGATCCAGGCCTGGGGGCAGCCTGGAGTATGGGTTTTAATTCTGCCTCCTGAGGGAGGGGCCCACCGCCCGCAGGCCAAGCCTCCAGGCCCTCCTGACTAGGTCTGCCAGGCCCGGTCCAGGGGACGGGTCTCTGACAGCCGCCTAGCCGCGCAGAGCTGGAGGCTGGCTGGGGGGGGGGGCGCTTTGGGTGGGCGGTGGGGGGCGTGTGGCTGTGCAGGTGGGCTCCCTTGCAGAGCTGGGCCTGGGGAGGGTTGCGATGGGAACTGGTGGGCCTCTCAATGGGAAGGGCTCCTCCTTCAGTGGAGAACCAGTAGCTAATGGCAAGGGTTTGGAAGGAGGATGGTGAGGGGTGGAGGGAGGCACAAGATCACCCAGGGCAGCAAAAGATAAAATAAAACAAAGCCTGGGCACTCCCGTCAGAGCGGCCTGCCCTCTTGGAGTCCCTGAGCTTGGGCGGCTTCCCTTGGTTGTGAGAACTGCCGTAAAGAGAATCTCGAATAAAGGGCTGCTAAATGTATAGGTTTTTAATTTTTAAAAATTTATAATAAAATACGTTATCACAACTCCAGGGCAATAGCAGGATGAAAAACGAGGCACAGGCAGCGGGGACCTGTTCTGGGATCTCCCAGACCAGGCCCTGGGTGAGGAGCAGGCTGCCCTCTGGGGGCTGAGCTGAGGCCCTCTGTGGCACGGGCCTGGGTCATGGGGCTGCCCGCTGTGCCCACCTCGCAGTCCCTTCACGTCAGCACGCCCGAGTCCCCACCAGGCCAGCCAGGGTGGTGCCAGGGCGTGCTCCCTGGGTGTGGACGAGGCTCCTCTCCTTGTGCCCCTGCCGTCCCAGGGCCGCCCCTGCCCCCGCCCCACTGGCTGCTTGTCTGGGGGCGGGGGGGGCACATCAGGGTCTCACTAGAAGGGAGGATGGGGTATCAGAGTTGGCTTGGGGTTCTGAAGCTTTGCTCTGCAAACAGTTCCCTGGGGCAGGAGCTGGGGTCACTCTCCTGCCGGTCTCTCTGGGGTGGGGAGTGGGGGGACCCAGGTTGTGCTGTCCCAGGAGAGCCTCCTGCAGGGCTGCCCCTCTGGGCTACTCTAGGGGGTGCCCACCCCATCAGGGCTGTGTGCCAGGTCTCAGATCTGCGGTGAGCAGCACAGTGCCCCCTGCCCTGACCCCCCACCACTACCTGACTCCCCCCTGTGCCTGTCTCCTTCGAGCCCTGACGCCCCCCCAAAACCCTCTGCCCTGACTCCTCCCAAGTCCTGACGCCTCCCCCCACCCTAACACCCCCTGATTTCCTGTTCCCGCCCTGACTCCCTCTCGCCCTGATTCCCCCCACCCTCCCTGACTGCCCCATGGGGGCACAGCAGGGCCCAGTGCCACCACCAGCTTGGGCACCGACATCCCACTCTCTGCACCTGCCGTGAAAAGAAGGGGTAGGGAGGGCTCAGGGACTCACATTCACGTTGGAATCTTCTAGGCCACTACTGCTGCTGTCATTTTCCACAAAAATAGGCTCTCCTGGAGACGCCCTGCAGGGGGACAGAGAATTGGCCTTCACTGTCACTTGGCCAGCCCCAGGCATTTGCCTCCTGGACCTCTGGAGGGTGATGGGTAGCGCATGCCCCAGGCCAGCTGTGGGTGTCTGGAGAGAAGGCGGGCTCAGAGGCCAGTGGGGGCCTCAGCCCCCACCCTCAGCATCTGCCAGCCTCCAGGTGCCCCACTTCCACCCCTTGGCCAGGCGAGGGGGCGCAGGGAGAAAGCCCTGCAGAGCTGGAGGGGCTGGCCCGGGTCAGCCGAGAGCGAGAGCTCTTCTGCGTGCAGCCTTCAGCTGAAGCCCAGAGCCTGGCCCGCTCCGTGACACTAATGTGGGGGCAGGTGCCAGGGCCCCGACCTGCCAGTCGTGCATGAGATGCCCATGCTGTCCGGGTGGGTGGATGCGGCAGGAGGGGGCAGGCAGGCCACGAGAGTGTCGTGTGCCCATCAAGGGCCCATCACCTGGGCAAGGGCTGGAAGGGGTAGCAGTGATGGCTGCGGTAGGCGGTGGGTGTTGGGGGCAGGGTGGGCAGGGGGCTGGGCCCCAGAAAGGGGTGCTCTGCATAGCACTGCCACCTTTGTGGGACGGCACCCGAGAGGGGGAGCCGGGGTGTCAGGTGCACAGCGTAAGGAGAGCGCGGTTAGCTCAGGGCCTCATGGGGCCCCACGTGCCCGTCTTGGGGGCCGTGGCCATGGCACCCTCTCTCCCACCCTCCCCAGGATGCCCTGCTGGAATGTGTGGGCAGGAAGGTTCCTGTCCTGCTGGCACAGGGCAGGGCCCGCCTGGTGGTCGTCGACTCGGTGGCAGCCCCCTTCCGCTGTGCAGGGGACGACCTGGGCCCCAGTGCCAGGGCCCGGGCTCTGCAGTCGCTGGGAGCCACACTGCGCCACCTGAGCAGCACCTTCCATAGCCCCGTGCTCTGCGTGAACCAGGTGGGGCCCTTACAGAGCAGGGGGCGGCCTCGGGTAGCCGCCGGCAGCAGGCCGAGGTGCCATGTTCAGGCTGCCCGGCCCTGCCAGTGCCCCCTGCTTCACTCTTGCAGGTGACAGCAGCCGTGGAGGAGCCGGGGCCTGGGCTGCTGGGGTGAGTGGGGCCCGGGGGACGGGGCACGGATGCATGGGGGCACGGGCACCAGGGACCCAGGTTGCATCCCAGTTTGTCCTGGGGTCTGGGCAGACAGAGGAACTTTCAAGTAAGTGCTGGGCTACATTTCCCTGTGATTCAGGTTTTGGGGTGAACACACGGCTCCGGCCCTTGGAATAAGCTGGTCCAACCACGTCCTGGTGAGGCTCATGGCTGACCGAGTCCGCAGCGAGGAGGCGCCACTGGGCCGCCCGGCCCGTACCCTGCGGGTGGTGTTCGCCCCACACCTGCCCCCGGCCTCGTGCTCCTATACGGTCAATTTGGAGGGTGTGCGCGGGACACCTGGGACCGAGTTGCATGGATGGAGCCACCGGGGCAGCCTGGCCGGGCCCAGGCAGTGCCCTTAAGACTCATCTCTTGGCTCATGGCACTGGCCCTGGACCCCAGCCACGGCCTCGTGTGTTGCTTCTGCCTCCTGCCTCCTCCCAAGAGGCCCTATGAGCTCCAGGGGCCCCAACCCCACTCCTGGGGCCTGGCGTGGCCCCATGCACCACCCTCCCCCCCCCCATGCTACTGAGCTGGCCTCCTGCCTTCCTCCCTGAGGCTTCCATCCCCACTTCAGGGTCTCAGCTGGGGTGCTAGCAGCCAAACACCTCAACTGTAGGCAAAGGGACCCACCCCCAGGCTCACCTGGCCATTGGCTCCCAGCTCAGCCCGTGTCCCAAGATGGCAGGAACCTGCCTTCAGAGCAGAGCCTGGGCTCGGACACAGATGACCACAGTGAGCCAGCGCGGCCAGCAGAGAGGCCCAGGGGAGAAGTGTGTGTCTGTCCTCTGTTTGCTCCTTTATCCCCCTCCCCACAGCACCTACCAGCCTGGCCTGGACAAGCAGCAGAAGCCACTGTGGTGCTGCGGGTGACACCGGGAAGGCCGGCCGGGCTATTGGGGAGACCAGGCTCAGGCAGGTGGGAGTTTGTCATAGAAAGCGAGCAGCCCTCCCGCGTGTCCCTGGAGGCATCCACCACGCCAGGCCCCTCACAGCCCCAGCTCCTCTCCAGGTGGAGGCCTCACTTCCAGACAGAAAGCCGGACCCCTTACTCCCCACCCTGCCCCAGGCCAAAGACCAATCCCAGAGACACAGGCCCAGTTGTCAGTGCGGCCGCGATGCCCAGCCCGGGAGCCTGTCCCATTCCTGCCATACCTGGTGAGCACACCTAGCACCTGGACCTGTTCCGGGTGACAGTATCCCAGGGAGCAGGGGTCCTGTCTGCCGGCCCCGTCCTCAGAGGTCACCTTGGCTGACTTGGGGGGCCTTCAGTGCAACCTTTGGGGGCAGGTACTTTCATTTTTTTAATTTTATATGTTAACATAATAAACAAAGAGATTCTAGGGCTGAAACAACTGGATTTACATCTTGACTTGGGCTTAATGATTTTGAACTAAAGACTAGTTCCTACCTTCTCTGAGTTTCAGTTCCTAACTTCTCTAAGCTAGTATGTGGAAACGCTTGGTAAATGATAGCCATGCTCATTTTTTAAACACAAGTATACTTCTTCCCCCCCACCCCCCAACAACCTCTCATCTGTTTCTCTCTCTGCATATTGGCTCTTTGTAGTCATCTGTAAGTGACAGCACACAGTTGTCATCACTTTTTTCGCTGAGAATGTTTTCAAGGTTTTTCTGTGTTACCACGTCTCAGGACTTCATTTTTCCTTATGACCAAATAATATTCCATTATGTATTTGTACTAGATTTTGTTTATCCTTTCCCATTGACATACACTTGGGTTGTTTCCAGATTTGGGCACTCATGAATATTGCTGTTACAGGAACATTCATGTTCAAGTATCTGTTTGCCACCCTGTGTTCACTCTCACTGAGTATATACTAGAAATGGGATTGCTGAGTCAAATGGCAACTCTATTTAAAACCCTAACCCTAACTCTTTGAGGTGCCACCATATTTCTCTTCACAGTGAGTGCACAATTTTCCTTTCCTCCCAACAGTGCATTAGAGTTCAATTTCTTTGCATCTTCTCTGATACTTGGTATTTTCCACTTTTTAAATAATAGCCATCCTTATGAGTGTGAAATGGTGTCTCACTGGGGTTTGATTTGCATTTCCCTAATGGTTAATGGCGCTGAGCATCTTTTCTCGTGCTTTTTGGCCATCTGTGTACAGATGGCCAACTTGAACTTGGCCTGTTCAAGTTTTTTGCCCATATTTTAATTGGGTAGATTGCCTTTATAAAAGTTCTTTATATATTCTGGATATTAAACCCTTATCCAATATAAGGTTTGCAACTATTGTCTCCCATTCTGTAGGTTGTTAACTTTTCTTGATAACTTCCTTCAGTGCACAAAAGGTTTTAATTTTGATGAAATCATATTTACTTATTCTTTTGTTGTTTGTGCTTTTGGTGTCATATCTTAAGACTCCATTACTGCATCACAGATCATGAAGATTTGCTTTCAAGTTATTTTCTAGGAATTATATAGTTTTAGCTCTTATATTTAGGCCCCAATCCACTTTGAGTTGACTTTTGCATGTGGTATGAAGTAGGGGGTCTAACTTCACTCTTCTGCCCAGGAATATCCAGTTTTCCAGCACCATTTGGTGAAGAGACTCTTCTTTCCCTGCTGTATGGACTCAGTACCTTTACTAAGTCTGCTGGCTATGGGCCCACACCGTATACCCTGGGCTGTATCTGGATCCAAGTCATCTTCTGCCTGCCACCCCTGGAACCACAGCCCCCAGCCCCACTGCCATCGCTGTATTGTAGCGCCCAAAGCCTGAAGACGCACACAGCTGCCAGGTGGTGTGTGGGAACTCCACATGCACCGCCTTTCTCTGTAGCTCTATGCCCCCAGCAGTGCTTAGCAGGCCCTCGTTTTGAGAACCTCACTGAGTCAGCCAACAGCAGTTGACAGACGAACACTTGGAAGCCACTGCACCAGGCAATTTCTGAGGTCTCGCCAGCGCTCACAACCTCCCTTGTCAGCATCCAGCCATGGCTGCCTTTGGCATTCCAAACCCTTGAGGCCAAGGTGACCACCGGACCCCAAGTAAGGAGGAGTGTCCCTTCCGATCTCAGGCATGTGTGGATGGGAGGGGTCCTTGTCTCATGCTGGGCCAGCTGCAGTGTCCCGGCCATGAGATCCATGTGCAGTTGTCACTGCAAGTGGGGACCATGTGGCCCCAGCCTCCTATGCCAGGCCTGTCTCCAGAGCCTGGGACACAATAGTGGGAAGTTCGAGTCTGCTCTCACCAGTGGTGGATCCTTTGGCCTATGAAGGTGGGTTCTAAAGGAAGCAGCCCTCTGAAAGCCACTAGAAAAAGTATCAAGCCACCAGACAGCCCTTGGAGCATCTGCAGTGACAGTGACGAGGCCTCCCCTTCTGTGGCTTCACAGCAGCACTTCCTAGAACCCAAATCATTCAGACATCACTGAGAAAACCAGATGGGCAGACCCAAGGTCCATGCTTGCCCCAAATGGTGCTAGTAAGCCCGTTGGGTCACCTGTAGAGTACTATGGGGGCCCTTAACTCGATGCCAGAGGATGTGACCACTGCTGCCCTGCCTGCACAGGGGCACAGATTCAGGAATCCCCAAATGACAGGAAAGGGGATAACAGCCTAACCAAGGCCAGGAGGTCCTCATCTCTCTACTGTAGCTCTGAGCCCTGGGTCCCAAAGCAGCTGGGTGGGATTCAATGGCAGTTGGCATCTGCCTGGCCCTGGGCAGCCCCAGCCCAAAGCCACCCACCTGTCCTGTGTTGCTGTATCAGGTGGTGCCAACCACAGCTCACAAGCATGTCAGAGCCCTGGGCCTACCAGGTGGCAAGGCCACCCCGCTGTCTTCCCCTGTGCCAACCCTGAGATGGCCAGTGGGTGCCGCACCCTGGAGTGTGGAGACATGCTTCCTGAGGGCTTGCAGAGCATCCACACTGGGGCCCATGTGCAGTGTGCCCTGATATGCTGTTTGTTGTCCACGGGTACCACCCGCTCTGGCATGCCCATTCATGAGGCCGAGGAGCTCATCATGCAGTGCTCATGGTACTGGTGATGCCCATCTTTGCAGAGTAAAGATGTCAGGAACTCTGTGGCACCAGCAACCTTGGCCCTCTCCTTCCCAAGCACGGCCTGGCTTTGGGCAGTGCTGACCCTCCTCCTCCTGCCAGGCCACTCTAACTAGGCTCTGTGAGGCTCAGCTAGCACAGAATCCCACTTTGAATGTCAAAAGCAAACGTGAGACCACATGTCCCTGGCTGCTCATTTCCAGAGGATGGTGGGGAAGGCTGAGGGGCCGAGCTGTGAGGCACACCAAGTGTTGCTGTCCCAACACCCAGTGGCCCTCCTGCCACTCACCAGCAGCAAGTGTCCATGCAAAAGACGAGACTAGGAGAAGGAAGAGGAGGCAGCAGAGCCAGGGAAAGACTCCAAAGAGGAGGTATCCAAGGAGACCAGGGAAAATGGGCTGGCAGAATGTGCCAGTGAATCTTCACTGGCCAAGCCAGAGGCAGGGGCACTGGGCCTGGCCCAGGAGGAGAGCAGACAGAGCCCATGACGTTAAGAGCCAACCGCACGCCTCACAGGACCAGGCAGCCAACCCCGTGCCCCAGGGGTGGCCGAGGCTCTGCAGTGTGACATGGGGGTGGCACCACGGAGAATAAAGGGCGCTCCTGCAGAAAAAAAAATCAATTGGCCAAAGGTATGTGGGTCTATTTCTGGACTTTGAATTCTGCCCCATGATCTCTTTGTCTGCCAATGCCAGAGTTTTGATACTGTCTTTTTATAATATAATTTGAAATCGGGATGCCTGAGTTCTCCAGACCCTTTTCTTTTTCAAGATTTTTTTTGGTTGTTCAAAGCCCCTTGCAGTTCGATATAAATTTGAGGATTGTTTTTCCCATTTCTGCAAAAATGGCTGCTGGAATTTTAAGCAGGATTGTGTTGAATTTGCATATTGCTTTGGGTAATAGTGACATAACCAATTCATGAACATGGAATGTTTTACCATTTATGTAGATCTCTTTTAATTTCTCTTAGCAGTCTTTTGTGTCCTTAGTTACATTTATTTCTAGATATTTTAGTCCTTTAGCTGCTATTGTAAATGGATTTGTTTTCTTAATTTCCTTGAGTTTTTCATTGCTAGGGTATAGGAACCCAAATTTGTGAATTGATCTTCTACCCTGACATTTGCTGAACTCGTTTAACTTTCCTTGTAGATTCCTCTGAGTTTTCTGTATATAAGATCATGCATGTGCAAATAGGGATTCCTTTTATTTCTTTTTCTTAGCCTAATTGTGGCAAGAACTTAAAGTACTTTGTTGAGTAGCAGTGGTACAAGCAGGCATCCCTGCCTGTTTCTGATCTTAGGAGGGAAGTTTGCAGCCTTTTGCCAAGAGTACAGTATTAGCTGTGGATTCTTCATAAACAGCCCTTATCAGATTGAGAAACTCCCCTTCTGCTCCTACTTTTTTTTAGTGTTTTTATCAAGAAAGGTGCTGGATTTTGTCAAACGCCTTTTCAGCTTCTATTCAGATAATCACTCTACTTGTGTAGTGTATCACAGTGATTCTCAGGTTTCAACATTTCTGGGATGAATCCCACTTGGCTATGTGTAGAGTCTTTTTAAAATACTGCTGAATTCCACTTCCTAGTATTTGGTTAAGGATTTCGCATCTGTATCCGTAAGGGGAAATGATCGGTGATTTCTTTTTTCCTATGATGTCTTTACCAGGCTTCGGTATCGGTGTTGTCGGCCTCACCAGATGAATTAGGAATTGTCTCCTTTTCTTGCCTTCTTTGGAAGAATGTAAAAGGACTTGATATATTTTTGGTAATTTTTCCATTTCTTCTAGATTATCTAGTTAGTTGGTGTACAGTTGTTCATAATATTTTTATAATACTTTTTATTTTTGTTAAGTCCATAGAATCTCCATTTTCCTTTCTGATTTTAGTTATTTACATCTTTCCCCTACCCCTTTTTGTTGTCACTCTAGGTAAAGGCTTTTCAATTTTATTTTTTTCAGAGAGCCAACTTTTTCATTCTCAGTTTTTTCTATTCTCTATTTATCCCCACTCTAATCCTAATTATTTCCTTTCTCCTGCTAATTTTGGGTTTACTTTGCTCTTTTTCTTGTTCAAGGTGGAATATTAGGTTATTAATTTAAGATCTTTTTTACGGCATTTAAAACTATAAATTTCCTTCTAAACACTGCCTTTGTTGCATCCCAGTTTTGATGCTCTCCCATTGGTTCCTCAGGCTGTTTGTTTTTTTGCTTTCTGCTCCTCAACCTGGACAATTTCGGTTGTTTTGTTATTCACTGATTCTTTCTTCTGGCTCCTCCAATCTGCTCTTGAACCCCTCTATTGAATTTTTCACATCAGTTATTGTTCTTTTGAATTTCCATTTGGTTCTTCTTTATAAGTTCTGTCTCACTGAAATTCTCATTGTGTCCATAAGTTTTCCTGATTTCTTTTAGTTCTTTGCCTGTTTTCCTTTAGTTCATTGACCCTACATATGAAAGTTGTTCTAAGATCTTTGATTAATAATTCCAGAGACTGTGCTTCCTCCCATGAATTTTCTCTTTTCCTGTGATAGGACTATAATTTCCTGTCTCCATGTGGGTTTTGTAATATTTTTGTTGAGAACTGGACATTATGAGGATTACGTTGTGGTCACTCTGGAAATCTAGTTCCTTCACTCTTTAGTCCACCAGAAGAAGAAGAAAATAGGGGTGGAAAAAGAGAGGGGAAGGGAAGTAAAAAAAAGAAAAAAAGACAAAAACATGTGCATATTAAAAAAAACAAGAAGGACATGAGAAATAGTAAAAAGTGCACTGCTCCTCCAAGCCTCTTATTCTAAGCTGGGGGGAAGCCAAAAGCTGTTGCCTTGAAGGCCGAAGCCAGCATCCCTGCCTGGTCTTCTGTGATCTGCTAGACACAAAAATACAACACAGAAAAAGAAAAAAAAACAACAAACCAAAAAAAGAGAGCGTGCATGGGCTCTTTATGTCCTTGCAGAGGCTGGTTTGAGGCCAGAAGACGTTCCTGTGGAAACGGCTGAAACCAAGGCAAGAGTCAGTGCTGCCAGACCAGGAGGAAAAACAAAACTAACTCTTTACATCCCAGTGGATGCTTGCAGGAGTCTGGAAGTGCTGCTACCCAGAGGCCTTAAACCAAGGTCAGCTTCCACCCCGCTGCCTCAGGGATTCCCTAGTCCAATCTCAACCTTCAGCCTCCACTTTTAGAGGTGTCCTCTGCCAGCCTGGCCCCAGCTGTACACTCCTGGAATCTGGGCTGCATTTCCATGGCCACTGCTGAAGGGCTGAGCAATAGGGCCAGTCACTGGTTTGAGCTTCCAATTACGAAAGTTGGATTCCAGGCAGCCTTGCTTCCTCTGCCACCCGTTGTTCCAAGTTTCCATTTTGGTTCTGGAGTTACCACCTAGTCAATTTTAGTCTCTTTTTCAAGCTCTTTCATTTTTCTAGCAGAGAAATTTGTAAAACTCCCTACTCTGCCATTTCGTGCCTGTGCTTCTCCAGCAGGTATTTCTATTACTACCCCCATTTTCAGATAGGGAAATTGAGGTAGAGAAAACTCATGTTAACCACTCCCACCACAGCCCTGTTAACCCCACTCTACAGATGAAGAAATGGAAGGTTGGCAGAGGTGAGCAAGCTACCAGTGCTTCTGGCACAGACCCTCTGTCTTCATGACAGCCCCTTTGGTGGCACCACAGCCCACCTGCTCAAGGCTGAGAGCCCATGGGTGCGGGGAAAGTCACAGCAGAGTAGTTCTTGGATGCAGCATTAGGGAGCTGGGCTGTGTGTGTGTGTGTGGGGGGGGGTGTCTGTGAATCCCTGAAATACAGTTTCTGCTTATGTATTTTTTTCTAGGGCAGGAAGTTCCATTTGTAACTCTCAACAGATTAAGACTCACTGGTGCAAAAAGATAGAAGCTCATTTGGGGTTGAATTTTTACAGTATAGCCTTCTTGCAAAAGTACAGGGATTTTACAACAGAAAATAAGATATTTTATTTTTATAATTAAATATAACCAATACCATATTGCTTTCTTGGCAAATCATACCAATAATTAGAAAATAAAACTACAGCTGCAGAAGACACAAGAGTATACGTTTAATAGAAATAAAGACACACATTCCTGGAAGCACAGACCATTGCAATCACATGGGGGTTCAACCCAGCAGTGCCATGAGGGGCAGCCCTGCCTTTTCCAAGGAATGCAAACCCTCCTCACAGCAGGGTTCCCTGGGGCCCTTCCCACCCTGAGGCAAATATCTGTAGGAGGGCTAGTCTGGATTTTTTTTGGATAATGTGTCTGTGGAAAGCAGCAGTAAAAGGTGCCACCACATGGATGTGGAAGACCCCTGCCCACTAAGGGCATGCTGAGCCACACCCACTCAGCATCCATCAACAGCAGGTGGGACTGAGTCAGGGTCCCAAGACCTCCCATGTATGAAAGACTCTTCTCACCCCAAGCGTTAGTTACACAGCACAGTCTTCAGAGGCCACAAGGTGAGTCTTTAAAGATCCGTAGCCCCCTCAGTGTCATTTTCCACATTATTTTATCAAATATTTCAAAACTACTTAAGCTTGTCCCCATGCAGGGAAAGTTGTTCTAAATAAAAAAACATGTCTTCGGGGCAATACAGGAGTCCCTCAGTGGTAGAATTCTCACCCACCATGTGTGAGACCTGGGTTCGATTCCCGGAGCCTGCACATGCCAAAAATAAAATAAAAACATGTCCTCACGTATCAGCCCAGAATACTGACTAATTTACACATATAATATCTGCCCCCACAAGATGTGGATAATGGACCTTAAACTTGCTTTGGCCAGTGCTAATATTAAGTGCCATTTTAGTTTTCAGAAATCTAAACATACAGTACAGTGCTCAAAAATAGTTCAAAAATAGTACAAATATAAATACATCAGAAACTAGCTCCATAAATGTAATATGCCTTCCTAGGTAATGCTATAAAATTATGACAATGACTTTTGTATCATTAGCAATATTTATATTTTACCATAAACACTGAATTTCTAATTATATAATATTCCTAGCAGCTTTCTCCTATCAAATGACAGGATTTTTTTTAAATTCCAGAAAAACTATCAGAATCCCTCTAGTACTATAAACACCTCAGACCAAGCTCTGCAGCTCCCAGCCACTGTCCTGTGTGAACACTGGTGGGCCCTGCCCTGGCCTCGGCTCTGCACACATCTCCTTGGTTAGCGTGCCCGCTACCCCTGGGGAAGAAGACAGGGAGGGATGGACAAGCCCACAGCACCAACTACCCTTTCCAGAGTCCTGTTGCTCATCAGACACGGTGATCCCTAGAAGTGCCAGTACTCCACTGAAAACTGCCTTCCAAACACCTCCAGCAGTTCTTGCCCAGTTCATCTGTCCACTAGTTAGGGGGACTTGCAATATATACTTATTTGAGAGGAACTGCAGAACTGGTGCTTGCTCTCACCTAAGGGTTCCTTTACCAAAAGGCAAAACATTGAAGTAGAGAGATGGCAGGTACCTGCTGCTTCTCTTCAGAAATTGTGGCCCAATTTCCAGATTTGAAATAGGGTATACCCTAATTCATTCATATGTTGATCCAAGTTCAAAAATCAGAAACTGCAGATTCCCAGGTAACATTCCGTCTGACACCCAGCTTCAGCATGTCCTGACCTGGAACATGTATCTACACAGCATTGCCAAGGCAATTCCCCACTCAAGAGGGATCCAGGTAGCTTCAAAGTCAGGGTACTTTCAACTATTTCAATAGATTTGGGAGCTTAAAATTAAGTTCTATAGCCCCATTTTTATTCTTTATAAATACCTATTGCTTCTTTCCGGAAAGAACTGTCACTAAGGGAAGTTGGGTTTCAAGTATAAGTATCAGCTTTTCAGCTCCTAAGGAGAACAACAATTTTAACAAACAGTAGAAGGAAAAGTGAACTGGGGAAATGCTCCTTGGCTCCCAGCTCTTGGGTGTCATGTGCCATGCAGATAAAACCAGCTGCTTTCAGGACTGTCACATGTCATCCCTGGAGCACCAAAGGTCATTCTCAAAGAGCCACAGGATCCATGAGGGACAAAGCTTTTTTTTTTCTTCCTTTGGAACCATCTCACAAGCAAATGGATTTTTTCCCAGCTCCTTTCTATTAGTGTTTAGAAGAGACATTGCTGATCCATGAGAAGCAAACAGAACCCACAGCTTCAGAGGAGGGGCCCAGTGTGAGGCCGCAGCGAGTGCTCTCCGCAGACCCACGCCATCTAGGATATCAGTAAGCTAGATGAGGTCTTTAAGAATCCTTATAACTTCTAACCTAGCTTTAACAAACCCTCAATTTACCGCCACATCTGCCCTCTCCCTACAGCCTGCTGCTTTGCAGAGCACACGTGTGTGTGGGAGCATCCCACAAGCCCCCAGCCCCTGCCCTGCACTCCTCCTAAGGAGGAGCTTCATCATAGCTGGGGACAAACAAAGTATAAGTGTGTTTGCTGTGACAACACTTAAAACTTACATTATATTAAAACCAAAACCTGACAATATTCACATGACTGCATCCCACCCCCACCCCACCCTGCCCCGTGTCTGTAGTGGGCTCTGCATTTGGGCTTATCACTCTGGGCGTGGTCCTTTCCTCCACCGTGACCTGGAATTACTGTGCACGTTCAATTCTCTTCACCTCCAGTCAGTCCAATAAAATACCTTAAAAACAAGGTCTTAAGGTTTGAAAATGTTCTTTTCCAAACCCAACCTGTTACTTAACACTATTAAGAAAAAGCCTTTTAAAAATAAACCATGCACGCGATATGCTTAGTGTACAGGAGCCACCAGGAGGGAGAACACACACCACGCATGGTGGGCAAGGGCCCAGAGGGACCCATGGAGCTGCCGGCCCGAGGTTAACCAACACTCCAGGGCCCTTGACTTTGGAAACAGACCAAGAAATGAAGACCCTCCTGGGAAGGTGATCAATTTCTCCCCTTTCTTAACCATTTTCCTCTAAATTTCAGGCATTATTCCCACAGATCATTAAATATTTATCATTCTAAAAGGATGTAATTTAAGATTCTAGATTCTTAATTTACAGCCTCATTGGAATCTTAAAATTGAAAGTTAATTCTGGTGTGGTGGCAAAAAGTTAAACAGTGTCCATGAGCAGTGGCCAGTTCCCATCGTGCTGAAGCCAGCTGCAGGTGCCCCTCTGCCTGGCAGCAGTCCGTCACCATAGCTGCCAATCACCTAAAGAATTCTGGGGCACAGATGCCACAGGTCTTTCTAAAAGGCAAACATCCTGTGGTTGGTGGAAGCCACTGTCTAGAAAAGGAACCATTGTCCATGTCAAGGAGTCTGTGCTCCAGGACCCTGTGCAGGGTGGTGAGGGGCTGGGCCAAGCTTTCAGGGTCTCAGTGCTTCTTTAGTCTTGGGGATTTTAGCTAGCTCTGCCCAGACCCTCGATGGGCCAGGTCAGTGTGGCTGGCACTCAGAGCTCTTGAGTCTGCCAGACAAGTATTTCGTTCCTGTATGAGAAAAACAAATGGAAAAATTATACTTGATGCAGTACTTCAGAGGATGCAAGCTTCAGGTGATCTCGAGGCACCAACAGGAGCTGTTGCACCCTCCACACCGGCACACGATAGCCCCATTTTCAGACATGCACATGTCAATGCCAAGAAATTGGGTACAAAGAGCCTATCATAAACTACAGACCTTTTTTTTAAAGATTCTCCTTACTAGGGATGCTTAAAGCAAACCACCCTACATACATCTTTCAAACTCTCAAACGGCCCCGTGGAAGGCAGCCAGCAGAGGGCACCTCCCCAGGGGCTGTTCAGGTGAAGGCAAAAAGAGCGCCAGCACCTAGCAGGCCCCTTCCTGTCTAGGATCCAGAGACAGCTTCCTGGTTGGATCCGGGTAACAGGAAGAGCTGTTGCCTCGCTGGGCATGGCTCACAAAGGTTGGTCACTGCTGAGGGGCTCCAAACACCAGCACAGGCATCATGACCACCACCCAGGCTGCCTATACAGACAGAACTGCAAGGTCTGCTGAGCACACTCAAAAGATGGCCATGGTCAGTCCCCAAAAGGCCCTGGTACCCAACAGTACAAAGGAATGAAAAATTTTAAATGGCTACTTTTGATGGAAAGAGAATAAGAGGCCAGTAATTTCAATGTGAAGGTAAAACAAACAGAATATGACGTGTTTGTGTCTTGGACGGTAGCTTAGACAGTTTGACAAAGTAGATTTTAGTGTCAAAGTGACAACCTGTTAGTCACTGTTGAGTTAGTAAAGTTTTGAATAGTTTTAAAACACTGAACAACAGCTTAACTGCACAATAAATTAGTAATAAACTGATTAGAGGTTAAAATCATACAAGTTAATAATTGGCCAAGCTTTGATATTAAAGTATTATCAAATTTACAATTTTTAAATTAAGTTGAATTTTTTTTACAAATTCAAACTCTTTAAAGATCAATATACTGAAAATGTTTGTTCATAATGCATAGAGCAACATTTAATGACTAAAATGCAACTATAATGAATGTGTGTCTAAGAATCAAACACGTGACCGTTCAAACCACACTGGCACCACGACAGTGGGTTCCCGAGTCGTGGGGCTGCAGGCAGACGGGGCTGCCGCAGTCGGTGAGCCCAGGAACCAAGCGGGGCGGGGCTCCTTACTTGGAAGCGGTCTTCGGCTGCCTTGCTGCCCACGTTAAGAACATTCAGAGAACTGGCACGCTTCATGCTGCAACCAGGACAATGGACATGCAAGGACAAACTGGTCAGAACAACAGTCACCAGAAGTTGGGAACACACATAAAGTGGCCCTCGGGTCTCTATTACCACCAGCAACACCAAAAACCCACGCGGAACCTGGGGGTGCCTTGGGGACACATGCAAGGGGGCTTCCACCCAGTCCCTAACAGGAAAGTCCAGGGTCTGACTTAAACTTGGTGTCAGCACCCAGTTATCATACACGGCAAAATGTTTGTCTTAAAAGTACCATAATGAACTCAAAGTGTCATATTTTCACTCTTAAAAACTTGGCTTCTCTAGTTCCTCAGCGGCCTTGCTGATGCAGTCTGCTTCCAGCAACCACGGGGAGTTCCAGGAAGTGTTTCATATAAAACTTATCACCCCAAGTGACCATTTTCAAGATGCATACATATAGTCTGTATTTCATATAGTTTATAAATTTTATATATTTTCCTACTATAAAAATTGGAAAGAACAAATAATTTTGTCATTAGCAAAACTCTGAAGCCAATATTTCCCTACTTAGAAAACAAATTTAAAAATAAAATTTCATGGCTTTAATTTAAAGCAATGCGGTGATTTAAATATGTAATTTTTCTCCCATTTGGCACCTTTATTTAATGAGATATCCAACAAATTTTGCATAACCTAAATTTAAGTGACTTGCTCACTGCTGCCCCAAACACTGAGCACCTCAGCATGACAGCCGAGGCGACTGATGCTAGGGGTTACCCTGAATGTTGAAAACAGGATTGGATTCTGTATTTACACTATACGCAACACAAACAGCGTTATTTACTGTTAGTTTAAATAAGTAGTTGTGAAGCTTCTGCACAGGTTTTAGGGGTTAGCACAATCAAGACCATAGGCACACACCCAGAGCAGGGTTACAGGCCGCCCTGGCCCACGGGCCACCAGCACCAGGCACCTGGGCCTGGCCCGTGGCAGGCGTCTACCAAGTTTCCAGGAACAGCTGCCCCAAAAGCAGAGGCCTTTCATCAGCTTAGCCCCTAAGTAAGACTCACCCCAAAACGCCCAAAAGATCCCACAAAGGTAAATGAAAGCAAGGGGTAAGGGGTATGGTACGTATAGTTTTTTTTCTCTATTATCATTTTTCTTTTTCTGTTGTCTTTTTATTTCTTTTTCTAAATCGACGCAAATGTACTAAGAAATGATGAATATGCAACTATGTGATGATATTAAGAATTACTGATTATATATGTAGAATGGAATGATTTCTAAATGTTTTGTTAATTTTTTTTAATTAATAAAAAAAAAAAGCAAAAAAAAGATCCCACAAAGATGTGGCTAGAGTTCTACCCGTCTTTCTCTACCTGGAATGACTTGAGACAAAGTATAAAATGAAACCAAATCACAAGAAAATTATTTAATTGTTCTTCCTCTTATCTAAGTGGCCAATTAACTTTTCTAAGAAGTCCACACCCTTTCTTTACAGGACTGTTTGTATATAGTTGCCTCACAGACTCCCTTTTCCTTCCAAGAAGAAGTAAGGCACAGTCCGACACCTCTCACCAATACCTCCTTTGACTCTTCGAAATACTCATCAAGGTTCCTCCTTTAAAAAGAGGCCCCGAGACCCAGGAAGAAGCACCTTATATCCAACAGCACTGCAACCTGCTCCCAGGGTGCTTGGTTCAGTCACTCTCAATGTCCGCTCTCAGACCAGCAGCTGCCAGGGAACTTGCTAGAAAGGTAAATTCTGGGGATCAGAAACCCTGGGGTAGAGCCCAGCAGTCTGAATTTTACCACTCCACAAAGGAGACTCTGTTGTGCACTCAAATTTGAGAACAAATGGTCTAAAATAAAATAGTTATCTTGCTTGGGAAGATTATTCAGTTTCATGCATTTTATGGGCTGAAATTTCCAAAGTCATTTAGTTGGTCAAAAAATGTCAGTAAGGTAACATCTTTATTACTTGGTCAATATAATATAGAAAATTTTTCACATATGCAGTGTGTGTGTCTCCTTTACACCAAATCCAGCTTGCAGTGTCGGCAACACTGTGAATATTTACCATAGTTCTCTATTTGGGGAACGTTTATACACGTCACAATTTTTATCATGGTAAAGACAGAGAGAAGACATGGAGGAAACAGAAAAATTCTAAATTCTCTCACATAGGAAGTGTGGTCTATGTTACTGAATGGAGTGCCAGGTTTAGAGTTTGCATTTAAAAAGTTTCAAAACATCCAGCACCTCAATTAGCCAGAGGACCTCCCTGGTACAATTAATTAATGTCCTGTATACAAGATTGTGAACCATAAATCACTTTCACCTTTCATTTCATTTAAAGGAATGGAAACAGGGCAGTAATACAAATATCTGTCCAGACTCCTCATAATGCTATAAGAAAAAAAAAAAATTATAATCTTTCATAAATTGCAAAGAGGCAGATAGCAATCTGGCAATTTGTAAATGTTTTAAAATACAAGTACTTTATTTCAAAGGCAATTTAGAACCTACTTTCCAAAGTAAGAGTTCATTTGTCTCTTCACAGGCAATTCAGCATCTTGCTAATAAGCCCCCAAAACTTCCAGAAGTCTAGACTGTCTTCAAACCCTGGTCTTTTAGGTTGTTTTCACACCAGACATTTGGGAAGCTCCTAAAACTCTCTCCATAGAAACCTGCTTGTAAACATGTTTAAGAAGTAAGGCAACTGCTACTTAAAAAATCCTATCACTCCTCTTGTCTCTTTCAAAAACAATTAAGCAAAGTTTTCAACTCTCAGCAGATTTCTAGAAGGAACAAAGTGCCCAAGATCCTCTCTAGACTAGGCCTCCCCCTGAGGAGCTGAGCCATGAGGGAACAAGACTGTCACATAAGAGGTCTCTGGTATAAATGACAGTAAGGGGACTGAGATTGGATCTACTTCAAAAAAATTATTCAAAGGAACTCGGTCTCACAGTCCTGGGATGACCGCAGAACTTAAAGTGGAATTACTTTTAGAGTTTTACTAAAAATCAAGCTTTAAAAATGAGGTACCATTTACGAAGTCATAGTTACACAGAACGGCTAGTAAAACAGTGCTTCTGTGAGAAATGCATTCAACAATAGGAGACAGTTTATACCAGAAATAACCAGAAACAGGTGGCAGTCTAACAAGATTAGAGACGTACAGAGCACTCTCTCTCTGATATACCTTATAAAAAACATAAATATTTAGGTTTTAAATTCCTTTGGCAATCTAAATTTTATTGCTCAAAAGACTCTAAGACCCTTGACTTAAACCTTTTTTCTAAAATATGGAAAACAAATCTCTTAAAGGAATTCCTTACAATAACATCTTTAAATTCTGATCCTTCTATTTAAAACTCTTTTTTTCTCCCTATAGCACTACCTTTGAGATTTAGTTCAGCCATAACTCAGATTTGATTTTAAAATGTTAAAACTAATTTTAAAGGATTTACACTAATGCTTATTCTAAAAATACACCTATCTAGGGTAAACAAATTTAATATGCTCAATGTTTTAATATTAAACTCTCAATTTTCACTGCTAAGGCGTTCTTTAACATGCAACAAAATGAATACCTTTTAAAGGCCTTAGCAATTTTAACCTCTAAACAGGAAATGTCTTATTTCTCAATCTATCCCTCGGAAAAAATTAAACTGAAACTACTAAACCTTTCAACTGCTAAAATATGGGAATTAGGTTGGAATATTTTTTTTCTGAAGTCTGTAGGTGAGAAATGGCCTTTAGACACTGTCTGGCATGGATGGGGGGAGGGGCAGCGGCAAATATCAGCAGAGCCAGGAAAAGATAATTACCCAGGATTCTTTGGTTCACTCTCTCGTGAACTTCCTCCCTTCAGCTTCCTAACCAGCTTCTCACTGCTGCGTCTAATGGAAGCCCGGAGTTTGCTAAAGGAGCCACTGCGTTTTAAAGATCCAGTGCCATCCTGAAAAAAATGTGAACAAATGAAAAGCTGCAGATGGCTCCACCCTGCCCCCTGCACACACACACCCTCCCCCTTACCCCCTCAGGAGGCAAAGATGCACATAAGAAAGAATTCACACCACAGTGGACTTGCCTACCAGTGACTTGCTGGTAATACAATTCCTACAGAAATCACCAACTTCCCATGTACATAAACACAGTTTAAATAGAAATCCATTTTTAATTTCATTAATGAAAAAACAATGATCATGAAAACCTTTGAAGATGAAGAAGCTCATTCACACAAAAGTAAAACATTCCAAGAGGAAAATTAAGTATATTGGTGTTTTCAGACAAGAAAACAACACGTGAAAAAAGTGTCAAGAAAATTAAGGCATTTCTAAGAATATCACTAATCAAATTCTGCATTTAATAAATATGTAAGTTTCGGGTCCAGATAAAAATATGAAATCCACAACATTCATAACTGACAAAGGCAACTTCCTTTAACAATTTCATCTAAATACAATACTTATATGTACTGTTTCTTCAGAAAACCTTACAGAATGGTTTTATTAAATGTGACTATAAGTGTTAGAAAATTAAATAAAATTCTCATTCTGTAAAAATAACTAGAAGTTCTCAAATACCATATAGGAAGCAAGCTAAAAGAGCAACCCAGCTTTTGTTATCATTCAGACATTAATATAGGAAATGCCTGGCAGAATCTGGATATGAAAATCAACAACACAGAGTGGAAATGAATATGGAAATAGCTGCTTTTATTCTCAGAATGAATCCCTTGGTGAAATGACAAGTAGCCACCTGTGACTTCTAGAAGCTACGCAACGCTGCATAGAGTGTGAGAGGCTCTAAGGAGCAGACAGACACCGAGACACAGGTCAGTCAGAGTGAGTTTATTAGAAGTTAGAAAGACAACTACACAAATCACTGAACACTTAGAGATTAGGAGAGCAAAGCAGAATTGCCGAAATCTCACACAAAGACTAAACAGCAAATGCTACTTCAGAGAGTCTGAGGTGGAGCAGCACAGCCCTGGTGCACCAGGTGGAGGTGTCCAGGTACACAGGTGGGCGACTGTCAACAGTCACCATCGCTGCCCCTGCAGTGACCACCCGGTGGGACACTTATCTACCTTTTATCAAAGCAAACAGCTAATCGCTCTTAATTTTTAAACTCGTGTATCACACAGTAAATGGTTTTTATTAATACAGTTTATACTACTAAGTACATATCTGGCAAAGCTACATGTATACAGAAAAAAGGAACCCCCCAAAAAGGACAGCAGCACCGAAAAGAATGGCCAGTCGAGAGAGGTGTAGCTCTGACAAGAATCCTAGGGGATTGCTAAACACAGCAGTCAGCACTGGAGAGAGAAGGTAAAGCTCGAAGGTGGTGCCCGCCCGTCATGCAGGAGACAGTGTAAGAATCACAAAAGGCAGCTAGGCCTGTCAGACAGAAACGGAGAGAGAAAATCCAGATGAAACTGCTGTGAGAAAAGGTTCAACAGTTTTCCACTTAGCACAGCTTGTTTACAGTATTTCTAGGTCACAAAATCTTAGCAGCACTTTTAATCACTTTAGTATTTGGGATTATCTTCTGCCTACTTCTATCATCAAGTATAAAATAGGTACTGGACCTTATTTAGTTTATATCATCTAAGCGAGTTAATGCCTAATAGCCTTCAAAATAAAATTCAGCATTTTTAGAGTACAGATTAGCACCGTGTTAGGAATCTTGCTACTTACTTACTATAAAAGGTGTTTCAAGTAAGTGTACTTAAGGAAATTCTGCAGTGAGAAACAACTATAGTAACCAAAACAAAAAGGCTCATATAGGAAGCACACATTCATTTAAGCTTTAATTTGTCAGAAATCTTTTTATATCCCTAAACTATAAGGTTCTTCCTGGAAACAGGTGTGATTTTCACTCTTAATTAACATATAATAGACATTTCAGAAACATTAAGAAGCCACTGACTTTAAAAGTCTACAGCACATTTTAAACATGCAGTTGATCACATAAAATAAGTACAGAAAATGAATTTCCAAAGGCAGCAGTGTATCTTGGGGCCCTCCAGATTGGAAACAAAAGTCTAGTACAGAAGCACCAGACAGCCGGGAGACCTCAGTCCCCGACCAGTTCTGACTCACCATGGGACGCTGAGTAAGTCATTTAACCAGCCCGAGCTTCATTTTTCTCATCTTTAAAATGGAAAAATAAAACTTGTTACGAACTCCCCAAGAATGTCGGGAGAACAAAAAAAACATCAGTAGTTCTTGCTGCTCTTCAGAAAAAGATGTTCAAATACACTATAATTCCATAAAAAGCACACTTCCTACTCATTTCAAAATCCAGGCTATATCATAGGCGTGCTGTTTATAATGTCCCTGTATGAGACACCAGCAGTATATCTAAGACTAATTTCACAAAGATTTCAAAGGTATGCCACATTAAACACATGCACCCACAATCTCAGCCTCCTGTGAGGCAGGCTGGCAGGAAGGGCCATGTTGCAAACATCCAGGGCCCAGGATAGGGGCATTCTCCTTCCTTGGAGTCCACACTGACTGGCACCACGGCAGGCCCACAGTGGACACACCACCCACCCTGGCTTCTTCCACATCAGAGCTGCGGCTCCACAGGGACCAAGAAGGATGACCTGCCAACTCCAAACCAAGGCTGGTTTCTATTCCACATGGGCTGAAGGGTTTGGGAGATGACACTGCATTTCAAACACTTTCTAAAAGCCTACTTCTTTATATTGACATGAAAGAATATTCACATAAAAAAAAGTCTGAACAGAAATGAATAGTATAATGTGTTGGTTAAAAACAAAAAATAGAGCATTACTGCCTGTGTATGGTAGGATTTCAGAACATCTGGTGTTTTTCTTTTTTGTTGTTGTTGTATTGTAATTGTTTTCCTTGTATAATTTTTTTAAACTAAAAATGAATCTATTTCTAATTAACCAGTATATCCTATTATCTAATAATCCAGGGTAAGAATTTAGTCTATGAAAAACTTTCAAAGATATTAACACTGGGAGAATGTGAACAGATAGGGGAGGTGGGGGTGGGACTGCTTTGGTAGGAATCCGACAGAGAACTGTTAAACTGAAAATGGAAAAAAACAGCACAGAGGGGAAACTGATTTCCAGACCTCAGATTCCATTTAGAATTTAAGACAGGTACTTTTTAGTTATGCGTCCTAGAGGGAAAGCTGTAATGAGTGCACACTAGCCAGACAGCCAGGTACTCCAGGCGTTCCTGGTGGGGACCCAGACGCAGGTGGATGAGACATGTGCCTTACCCATGAACACAAAGCCATGTGCACAGAGGCTAAAGGAAACCCAATGAGATCCAAAAAAATTATTTATATGCATACAGCACCTTGGGTTTCAGAAACAGGAACACAAAATAACTAATTCAGATTCATCTTTCACACTGACTTTTCCAAAAGAAGAGAACCGCACTTCCCTAAACAAATTATCTACCATATTAAAACTCTGATTCAAAATACTTCCTGTGTCCAGTCACCTTGCTTTTCTTATATTCTGGAACCATTTATTTCGGTTTGCGCTGGTAAGAGTCCAGTGTCTACAGGGAACAGCTACAATGCTCTTGTGTGTCTTTCTTCTATGATATTACCCTGTTTTACATGTTATTTCTGAATTGAGAAAAATTAAGCCTAGTGTTTGATATAAATGGATGTTATATTTAACTGGAAGTGATCTTATCCTCTCCCTGCCATCTCCGGTGAACCATGGCTGCCCGGGAGCAGCAAGGGTGGCACAGGAGTGTACTTCTCATGGCAGTAGTCTTCCAACTTTTTTAAAACCCTGAAATCCTTTTGCAAAAATTAAAACTTTATGCAGAAACCCAATATAAAATAAAATTGAGGTGACTTTTTCTCATTATAAATGTATAACAAGTCCTTATTATCAAAAAGCAAACCAGCAGGAATAATGAAATTGCCTTTGGAGGCTATGGTTATGGGTGACAGCTGTGGTCTATCTAAATGCCTAATTTATTTCTATATTTTATCTTGATTGCATAATACTGAAAAATTAATGTTGCAAATGAAAAGTTTTAGACTGCCATGTAATATTAGGAAAAATCATCACTTAAACAGAGACACCATGAAAAACTTTCTTCTAAGGTCTGCACAAAGACAAGTTACCTGCTGTACTGCCATGTGTGAACAAACCTCTGTGTCAAAGTCGACACTAACCTGGGCTCCTTTTCCTGCAGAGAAGTTATCCCTCAATTAAGTCAATTAAAAAAAAAACCCTACATGTGCAAACAAGCCTTTGCAGCCTTTTTGAAATGCTAAAAGTATTCTTGAAATAAAATTCACATTAGATGTTCACTGAGCTCACCACTGCCTTCTGGGAGCTCACTGCCAAGGGTGGGATGGAGACTGCTGGGCCACCCTGGTCAACCAGGGGGCAGAGCACCCACCCTCCCCAGTTTGTTCAGGCAGCTCCCTGTGCATATGGCTTGGGTAAAACTTCATTTGTAGAAAGGGTCCCTCCCTCTGCTCAAAATACATTTAGGAACAACTGGACTAGATACCCAAGATTTAGAGATTCTTTAAGTGAGTAATCAATCCATAGACTATGCAACAAGGAATGAACTTTATCAAATATGTAGAGCCACTCAGTCTCAAAAGACAAAGGGCACTACCTCTGAAAAGAAAGCCATCAAGTCGCTGAGAAAAGTAATTTTGAAGACTATAACACCAAAATCACAGTTTGTGAGTATCCTAACTAATAATTTGTCAGAAGTGAGAAAGGAAATAGGAAATGAAAGAAGAAAACCAGCATGCATTCAGAGGAGCAGCTGCTTTTCCCCAGTGCATTCTAAATGCCAGTCTGCAGGACTGCCCAGTAAGCCTTCCCACAAATTCTTCCACAAAGTAAAATCTCTCCTGGCCAAACAGGAAGGCTTTAGCAACAGTGGAATAAAAGCAGCTCTCTTTAATCCCCAACTCCTGGTCTTTAAGACTAACAGAACTCTGAGTTGTCAGTAATTTTATTATCATGTGATTTCATATAAATATTGACCTAGAAATACTGTCTCAAGAAAGTTCCTCCAGAATTTCATTCTAGAGCATCAGAAGCTGTCTCCTGGCTTCTAACTAAAGGTAAGGCCTTGCAGGCACAAAGCATGCAGGGACCCCATGACCAAGGGGAGAGCACAGCACACAGTCTGCCAGGGCGGGGGTGTTATGGAGAGCTACTCTCTCAACATTTTATTTTTGGATTACTGCCTACAGGCATTAAAATCATCAAGAGATGCTGATTGGTTGTCTTGGCACAGAGAAAACCAAAGCCAAGGAAACTGCCAGATAAACAGAGCTGAAAGAGCCCTTCTCCCTGAAATTCTGGCCACTGATGTACTTTTACAAAATGTTTATTTAGAATAACCCTTTCCAAATTGCTACATCTATAAAAAATCTTAAAGAATAAAGAGATTCAAAAGTTGGATATCAGATTATGAGAAACCCCAAAATGACTATTTGGCAAAACATCTATATAATTACAATTACTTAAACTGCAACCACTATAGCTTCAAAAAAAACAAATTATGCCCTGGATACCTTAGAGTAAACCCTGCATTCTAACATTCCCTGATTAAAGCAAAATTCCAAATAAACCAGCTCAATGGTCTGGTCGAATTTTTTTCAGAGAAAGAAAATGTCCACAGAAAAAAAATTCAGAGAAAGAAAATGTCCAGAAGCCCACATTGCTCCTTGGCAACCACCGGACAAACAGCAGTGGGAAGGCCATCCACAGAGGCAACTGGGTGAAACCCTGGGGGCAGTCATCCAGTGTCTTGGGAGGACTGACCCATTGCAAACACAGATGGGAGCTCTAGATGGGAAGGTCTGGGCAGGTACTGAGAAGAGCATGAGTCCCTTGACAGCCCTCTCAAGTGAACATGGTACTTAGGACTGAGGTGGTACCTAAACAGACACAGCTGTTTAACGTTTCTACTCTTAAGTTATTTTTTTTCTAAAAACAAATTCCTTTTTAAACATCATTTTCCTTTTAGGCATTTTCTTTAATTCTAATAAAACCTAAGCAGTCTGGTCAGTGAAATTAGGAGCACTGAAGTTAGTGGTGAAAATGGGTAAGTCAAAAAAGCGAGTTAGTTACTAATCTTCATACTAAAATAAAACCAGAGTATGAATTATGCTTGAAACAACCAGGACACTCAATCAGCATGTAAGTGCTCAAAGTTAAGCCACAGCTTTCATGGGTTCCTAAAAAGAATTACCACTTCAAACAAATAACAGACTTCAGTA
This sequence comes from Tamandua tetradactyla, assembly GCF_023851605.1. Taxonomy (NCBI): domain Eukaryota; kingdom Metazoa; phylum Chordata; class Mammalia; order Pilosa; family Myrmecophagidae; genus Tamandua; species Tamandua tetradactyla. The sequence goes on from NC_135340.1 coordinate 89,130,370, forward strand.
TTAGCAAAGGTTAAGAACTTACAAAAAGCTTAATCTGCACTGAATTTGAGAAAAGTATAATGTCTAAGCATGGAAGACAGGAGAAAGTACTAGAAAGTGCTCTGGTGGAAGACTGTAGGCGAGAGCTGGAGTGGGACAGATATTGGCGCCTGGACTCTCCCCGACTGTGTACTGTACTTACCCCGCTCCACTCTACGCTCATACTCACTTCCTCCCCTCCGTCAGGCCCACTCTCATACTTGACAACGTCGGTGTTGAGGCTCTCCCTGCTCCGACGCTTCTCCAGGCTCTCGGGGTCATTGAGCACTTCGGCCACTCTCTGTTTGTGAACATGGTCAAGACCCTGTGAGCCAGGCAGGGCGGGGAAAATGGTTTGACCCATTAGCACTTACATTTAATTAGGCTGTTCTAAGATATCTAAGCTTCACTAAGAAAATAACACGCGGCCTTAGTCATTGGAAGAGTTCAAAAGAGTGGTTTTAATTTTAATTTAAATTAAATTTAAAGGGGGACTTGGTAACACAATGGTGACTTTTGTGCATGGACAGGAGCCAGGGCTATGCAGGCATCAGGGAATGCTCAGTCAGGACTTATGTTTCACTGGGTGTAAATTTTACCTCAAATGAAAAAAAAAAAATCAAATATTGAGTCCTAGTTATGTTGCATACTGACATTTTTTAGGAGGACGTGAACTGATGTCTAAAAGTTATTTGAAATGATTTAAAAAAATAATAAGAAAAGGATCAATGGATGGACAGAAGAGAGAGATGTGACAAGCCAAGTATAAAAAAAAATGTTAATGTCCGAATCTAGGTCGTGGGTACACTGGTGTAAATTTTTTTTGACTTTTCTGTATGTTTGAAAAGTTTCACAATAAACTGCTGGGAAAAAGCTGAGGTTTTGACACTAAGTCCTCTGGTACTTAAAGCCTATAAAATAGTGACATGGTTAAAAATCACAGATTACTTTAATCTCAATTTAACATTTTCTAAACTAGCCAATCATTTACAAAAGATATTTTAACAGCACACTTGCACACTTCATTACCAGAAGACCTGCCCAACAAGAAATGCTAAAGGGAGACCTTCAGGTTGAAATAAAAGGACACTGGACAATTAATTGAAGCCCTAAGAAGAAATAAAGAATATCACTAAAGGTAATTACATAGGTAAATATAAAACCCTGTATGATTGTACTTTTGGTTTGAAACTGCTTTTCCACCCCATATGACTTAACAGGTAAATTGTAAAACAACTTGTTAAATCTATGTTAAAAGGCATACAATGTACAAAGATAAAATTTGAAACTATTATTTAATAATAATATAAACGGTGAAAGAGGAGATACACAGGCATAGAGAGTCTGTAAACTACTGAAACTAGGTTGGTACAGTTGAACTAGGTTATTATTAGTTTAAGATATTAATTCCAATTACAAAGGTGACCACTAATAAGATAACTAAAAATAGAGAAAAGGAAAGAAGGGAATTAAAATGGCGCACTATAAAAAGAGCAACTAAACACACAAAAAAGGCAGTAATGGAGTAACTGAGGAACAAAAAAACATACTAAACATACAGAAAACAGCTAAATATCGAAGTAATTCTTTCCCAGTTATTAACTTATATGTCAATTCATTAAAATCCCTTATTAAAAGGCTGAGACTGGCAACTTCGATGAAAAAGTATGATCCATCTATATGCATCTACAAGAGACTAACTTCAAGTACAAAGAAACAAAGATGTGGAAAGTAAGAAGGTGGAAAAAGACATTCCACGCAAAAAATAAACAAAAGAGAGCTGGATATTTTATATTATTGCAAGACAAAATAGTCTTTAAGTCAACAAAGATTATCACAGACAAATTAGGATATCATATTTTGAAAAGATAATCAAAATTATAATGATTGGGAAGGCCACAGTGGCTCAGCAGGTAAGAATGCTTGCCTGCCATGCCAGAGGACCCGGGTTCGATTCCTGGTGCCTGCCCAAGTAAAAAAAAAAAAACTTATAATGATTATAAACCATATGCTCCTCACAATGGAGCCCAAAAATACATGAAGCAAAAACTACAGCACTAAAGAGAGGAAAAGATAATTCTACAATAACAGTTGGAGACGTCAATACATCACTTTCAATAGCTGATAGAAATCTAGACAGAAGATCAAAAAAGAAATAGAGGACTTGAACAACACTATAACTACTTACACATGATGGCCACGTATATAACACTCCATCCAACCTCAGCAAAATATTCATTCTTTGCAAGGACACATGGAATATTTTCCATGTTAGTCTACATGTCAGGCCACAAATCAAATAATTTTAAAATATTAAAATCATAGAAGGGACCTGAAACTGCTGAGCTGTGTTCTAGTAGCCCTGATTCTTGAAGACAACTGTACAACTATATAGCTTTTACAGTGTGACCTTGATATTGTGAAAACCTGTGTCTGATGGTCTTTCTATCTAGGGTATGGACAGATGAATGAAAAAATGTGGATTAGGGGAGTTCCGGGCCAAGATGGCGGCTTAGCAATGCACCCGTTTTAGTTCATCCTCCAGAACAATTACTAAATAACCAGAAACAGTACAGAACAGCTCCTGGGGCCACATCAGTGACCGGACACAAAGGGTATACCAGTCTGGACCAGCTAGACCAGCTGCGAGCCTCCCCAGAACCCAGGGAGAGTCAACCAAAGTTAAAGGTACCGAATCATCTTATGCTGGTGGGACCCGCAAGCAGACAAGTGCCACCTACTGGGCAGGAAAGAAAAACAAAGTCCAGAGACTTCACAGGAAAGTCTTTCAAATTGCTGGGACTCACCCTCAAGGAAAACTGATGCAGGTGACTCTTTCCTCCTGACAGGAGGCCAGTTTGGCCTGGGAAAATCTGGCTGGTGTCTATAATACCTAAGCAGATCCTCCTAAGGGTGGGGGGAAAAAGACACCATACGAGCAGGGCAAGAAACAAGAAAACAAGAACTGAAAAAATATCCTCTGTTAAACAAAACCTAAGCTAGAGGTCCAGAATAAGGTGAACTGAATGTCAAAGAACAGACAGACAACAAATCCATCCAGCAAGAAAACCCTAGGTAAAGGAAGTGAAAGCAATGCCCAGAATAAACTAGTTAAGGTAATTAAATGTCTAGACGCCACCAAACAATAACAAATCACACCAGGAAAATTGAAGATATGGCCCAATCAAAGGAACAAACCAACAATTCAAATAAGATACAGGAGGTGAAACAATTAATTCAGAATATACAAACAGACATGGAGAACCTCATGAAAAACCAAATCAATGAATTGAGGGAGGATATAAAGAAGGCAAGAATGAACAAAAAGAAGAAATCGAGAGTCTGAAAAAACAAACCACAGAACTTATGGGAATGAAAGGCACAGTAGAAGAAATGAAGAAAACAATGGAAACCTACAATGTCAGATTTCAAGAGGCAGAAGAAAAGATTAGTGAACTGGAGGACGGAACATCTGAAATCCGACAAGCAAAAGAAAATATGGGAACGAATGGAAAAATATGAGCAGGGATTCAGGGAACTGAATGACGACATGAAGTGCATGAATTACGTGTTGTGGCTGTCCCGGAAGGAGAAGAGAAGGGAAAAGGAGGAGAAAAACTAATGCAGGAAATTATCACTGAAAATTTCCGAACTCTTATGAAAGACTTAAAATTACAGATCCAAGAAGTGCAGTGTACCCCAAACAGAACACATCCAAGTAGACGTACTACAAGACACTTACTAATCAGAATGTCAGATGTCAAAGAGAAAGAGAGAATCTTGAAAGCACCAAGAGAAAAGCAATCCATCATGTAAAAGGGAAGCCCAATAAGACTATATGTAGATTTCTCAGCAGAAACCATGGAGGTGAGAAGACAGTGGGATGATATATTTAAATTACTAAAAGAGAAAAATTGCCAACCAAGAATTCTACATCCAGCAAAACTGTCCTTCAAAAATGAGGGAGAAATTAAAACATTCTCAGAGAAAAAATCACTGAGAGAATTTGTGACAAAGAGACCAACTCTGCAAGAAATACTAAAGGGAGCAATAGAGACAGATACAAACACAGAAGAGAGAGGTATGGAGAAGAATGTAGAAAGGAAGACTATGAGTAAAGGTAAAAAGAAGAAAAATTAGATATGACATATAAAATCCAAAAATCAAAATGGTAGAAGAAAGTACTACCCATACAGTAAAAACACTAAATGTTAATGGATTAAACTCCCCAATCAAAAGACACAGACTGGCAGAATGGATTAAAAAACAGGACCCATCTATATGCTGTCTACAGGAAACACATCTTAGACCCAAGGGTAAACATAGGTTGAAAGTGAAAGGTTGGGAAAAGATATTTCATGCAAATAACAATCAGAAAAGAGCAGGAGTAGCTATGCTAATATCCAACAAATTAGCCTTCAAATGTAAAACAGTTAAAAGAGACAAAGAAGGACACTATGTATTAATAAAAGGAACAATTCAGCAAGAAGACATAAAAATCATAAATATTTATACACCAAACCAGAATGCTCCAAAATACATGTGGCAAACATGAAAACAATGAAAAGAGAAATAGACACATCTACCATAATAGTTGGAGACTTCAATTCCCCCCTCTCATCAATGGACAGAACATCTAGAGAGAGGATCAATAAAGAAACAGAAAGTTTGAATAATACAATAAATGAGCTAGACTTAACAGACATTTATAGAACATTAAACCCCACAAGAGCAGGATACACCTTTTTCTCAAGTGCTCATGGATCATTCTTGAGGACAGACCATATGCTGGGTCACTAAGTAAGTCTCAATAAATTCAAGAAGATTGAAATCATACAAAACACTTTCTCAGATCATAAAGGAATGAAATTGGAAATCAATAATAGGCAAAGTGCCAGAAAATTCACAAATATGTGGAGGCTCAACAATGCACTCTTAAACAACCAGTGGATCAAGAAAGAAATTACAAGAGAAATCAGTAAATATCTCGAGGCAAATGAAAATGAAAACACAACGTGTCAAAATGTAGGGGATGCAGCAAAGACAGTACTAAAAGGGAAATTTATTGCCCTAAATGCCTATATCAAAAAAGAAGAAAAGGCAAAAATTTGAGGAATTAACTATCCACTTGGAAGAACTAGAGAAAGAACAGCAAACTAACGCCAAAACAAGCAAAAGGAAAGAAATACTGAGGATTAGAGCAGAAATAAATGAAACTGAAAATAATTGAGAAAATCAACAAAACCAGAAGTTGGTTCTACGAGAAAATCAATACGATTGATGTACCCTTAAGTGAGGTTTACAAAAAGGAGAGAGGATGCAAATAAATAAAATCAGAAATAAAAGAGGAGACATAACCACTGACCCCACAGAAATAAAGGAAGTAATGGGAGGAGACTATGAACAACTTTATGCTAATAAATTCCACAATGTAGATGAAATGCACAACTTTCTGGAAAGGCATGAATAACCTACATTGACTCAATAAGAAATAGACTCAAAAACCAATCACAAGTAAAGAAACTGAATCAGTCATTAAGAAGCCCCTCAAAAAGAAAAGTCCAGTGAGGAAAGAAAGTTCAGGACCAGATGGCTTCACATGTGAATTCTACAAAACATTCAAGAAAGAATTAGTACCAATCCTGCTCAAACTCTTCAAAAAAACTGAAGAGGAGGGAAAGCTACCTAACTCATTCTATGAAGCCAACATCATCACCCTCATACCAAAAGTCAGACAAAGATATTTCAAAAAAAGAAAACTACAGACCACTCTCTCTAATGAATATAGATGCAAAAATCCTCCACAAAATTCTAGCAAATCGAATCCAGCAACACGTTAAAAGAATTATACATCATGACCAAGTAAGATTCATCCCAGGTATGCAAGGATGGTTCAACATAAGAAAATCAATTAATGTAATACACCATATCAACAAATCAAAGCAGAAAAACCACATGATCATCTCGATTGATACAGAAAAGGCATCTGACAAAATTCCATATCCTTTATTGTTGAAAACACTTCAAAGGATAGGAATAGAAGGGAACTTCCTCAAAATGATAAAGGGAATAAAAAAAAAACACCACAGCTAGCATCATCCTCTATGGGGAAAAACTGAAAACTTTCCCCCTAAGATCAGGAACAAGACAAGGATGTCCACTCATATTGTTATTCAATATTGTGTTGGAAGTCTTAGCCAGAGCAATGAGACAAGAAAAGAAATACAAGGCATCAAAATTGGGAGCAAAAAGGAGGGGCCAAGATGGCGGCTTAGCAATGCGCGCGTTTTAGTTCATCCTCCAGAACAACTACTAAATAACCAGAAATAGTACAGAACAGCTCTCGGAGCCACGATAGTGACCAGACACACAGCGTACCCCAGTCTGAACCAGCTGGACCGGATGCGAATCTCCCCAGAACTGTGAGTTCCCCAAGCCTCGGCAGCCAGCGGCCGGCGCCCCTCCTCCACAGACGGCTTCCCAGAGGGAAAGGAAAGACACTCTAACAGTAGCAGGGACTGAGTCCAATCAAACACCAATTGTGGCATTAATAAACAAATTCTGACTACTAAAAATAGGCCCCCAGCTCAGGCGAACCTGGTCAAGGCAGAGGTCGCTTATTGAGCTAACCAAAAAATAGGAAAGGGGAAGAAACGGAGGTTTTTGTGGCTGTGTCTACAGAGGCTTGGCTGCCTCTGGATTCAGCGGGGGGGACTACTCGGTCTGCAACTGCCCCAGACGTAGGCAGAAACAGACTGCTTTCAGGGCTGTCTCCCACCTGTGCCTTCCCCAGGGGAGGGGTGAAGCCCAACTCAGGTGGAATCCCTCTCTCAAAGAATTCAGAACCCAGGGCTTGGCAATTTGAAGCCATTAAAACCAGCCTACAACCTCTCCTCTGTCTCCACCACGCCCCCAGCAGGGAGAGCCTTCCAAAGTTAAAGGAGCCACAACATCTTTTGCTGGTGGGACCCGCAGGCAGACAAGCTCCACATACTGGGCAGGATAAGAAAAACAGAGACCAGAGACTTCACAGGAAAGTCTCTTAACCTGCTGGGTCTCACCCTCAGGGAAAACTGATGCAGGTGACTCCTTCCCCCTGATAGGAGGCCAGTTTAGTCCAGGAAAACCAGGCTGGAGTCTATAATACCTATGTAGACCCTCCGAAGGGTGGGGAGGGAAAAGGCACCTTAAAAGCAGGACAAGAAACAAGAAAACAAGAACTGACAAATTATCCTCTGTTAAACAAAACCTAAGCTAGAGGTCCAGAAAAAGCTGAACTGAAGGTCAAAGAACAGACAGACAACAAACTCATCTAGCAAGAAAACCCTAGGTAAAGGAAGTGAAAGCAATCTCCAGAATAAACTAATTAAGGTAATTAAATGCTGAGACGCCAGCAAAAAATAACAAACCACACTAGGAAAATTGAAGATATGACCCAATCAAAGTAACAAACCAACAATTCAAATGACATATAGGAGCTGAAACAATTAATTCAGAATGGACGAATAGACATGGAGAACCTCATCAAAAACCAAATCAATGAACTGAGGGAGGATAGGAAGAAGGCAAGGAATGAACAAAAAGATGAAATGGAAAGTCTGAAAAAACAAATCACAGAACTTATGGGAATGAAAGGCATCAAAATTGGAAAGGAAGAAACTCTCACTATTGGCAGATGGTATGATACTGTATGTCGAAAATACCAAAAAATCCACAGCAAAACTACTAGAGCAAATAAATGAGTATAGCACAGTGGCAGGTTATAAGAGCAGCACTCAAAAATCTGTAGTGTTTCTATACACTAGTAATGAACAATCTGAGGGGGAAATCAAGAAACGAATTCCATTTACAATTACAACCAAAAGAATAAAATATTTAGGAATTAATTTAACTAAAGAGACAAAAGACCTATACAAAGAAAACTACAAGAAATTGTTAAAAGAAATCACAGAAGACCTAAATAAATGGAAAGGCATACCGTATTCATGGACTAGAAGACTAAATATAGTTAAAATGTCAACTCTACCTAAACTGATTTACAGATTCAATGCAATACCAATTAAAATCCCAAAAACTTACTTTTCAGAACTAGAAAAACCAATAATTAAATTTATCTCAAAGGGCAGGGTACCCCAAATAGCTAAAAGTATCCTGAAAAAAAAAAAATGAAGTCAGAGGTCTCATACTACCTGACTTTAAGGCGTATTATGGAGCTATAGTGGTCAAAACAGCATGGTACTGGCATAAAGATAGATATACTGACCAATGGAATAGAACAGAGTATTCAGATATAAACCCTCTCATCTATGGACAAAGGATCTTTGATAAGGCAGTTAAGCCAACTCACCTGGGACAGAACAGTCTCTTCAATAAATGTTGCCTAGAGAACTGGATATCCACATGCAAAAGAATGAAAGAGGATCCATATCTCATACCCTATACAAAAATTAACTCAAAATGGATCAAAGACCTAAACATTAGATCTAAGACTATAAAACTGTTGGAAGAAAATGTAAGGAGATATCATAAATCTTATAATAGGGGGCGGTTTCCTATATCTTACACCCAAAGCACAAGCATTGAAGAAATAAATAAATGGGAATTCCTCAAAATTAAATACTTTTGTACATCAAAGAACTTCATCAAGAAAGTAAAAAGACAGCCTACACAACAGGAGACAATATTTGGAAACGATATAGCAGATAAAGGTCTAGTATCCAGAATATATAAAGAGATTGTTCAACTCAACAACAGAAAGACAATCCAATTACAAAATGGCCAAAAGTCTTGAACAGACACTTCTCAGAAGAGGAAATACAAATGGCTAAAAGGCACATGTAAAGATGCTCAACTTCCTGGCTATAAGGAAATGCAAATCAAAACCACAATGAGATATCATCTCACACCAACCAGAATGGCCACTATCAATAAAACAGAAAACAACAAGCGCTGGAGAGGATGTAGAGACAGAGGCACACTTATCCACTGCTGGTGGGAATGTCAAATGGTACAACTGCTGTGGAAGGCAGTTTGACAATTCCTCAGGAAGGTAAGTATAGAATTGCCATATGACCCGGCAATACCATTGCTAGGTATCTACTCAGAGGACATGAGGGCAAAGACAACAAATGGACATTTGCACACCAATGTTTATAGCAGCATTATTTACAACTGCCAAGAGATGGAAACAGCCCAAATGTCCATCAACAGAAGAGTGGCTAAACAAGCTGTGGTATATACATACAATGGAATATTATGCAGCTGTAAGACAGAATAAAGTTATGAGGTATACAACAACAGGGATGGACTTTAAGGACATTATGCTGAGTGAGATTAGCCAGAAACAAAAGAACAAATACTGTATGTCTCACTGATATGAACTGACATTAGCAAATAAACGTGGAGAATTTCACTGGTAACAGAGACCATCAGGAGATAGAAATAGGGTAAGATATTGGATAATTGGAGCTGAAGGGACACCAACTGTGCAACAGGACTGATTGTAAAAACGCAGAGATGGATAGCACAATACTACCTAACTGTAATGCAATAATGTTAGAACACTGAATGAAGCTGAATGTGAGAATCATGGAGGGAGGAGGGCTGGGGGCACAAATGAAATCAGAAAGATAGACGATAAAGACTGAGATGGTATAATCTAGGAATGCCAAGACTGTATAATGATAGTGACTAAATGTTCATATTTTAAAATATTTTGCATGAGGAAGAACAAAGGAATGTCATTACTGCAGGGTGTTGAAAATAGATGGTAATTAATATTTTAAAATGTCACCTTATATGTAAGACTAAACCAAAAAATGTTTATTTGGCATAAAATTTATATTTTGACTAGTGCATTTCCTAATATAACTTATGTGGACAGTTTAATTGAACACTGTAAGTACATGGAACCTTAAGTAGGGCGAGAGATTTTGTAGGTTTGTCTGGAGTGATGCCTTGATAAATCCTAAAGTGATTTGAACAGTCAATTAAAAAGTATTTGCAGGGCGGGCCACGGTGGCTCAGCAGGTAACAGTGCTTGCCTGCCATGCCCGAGGACCCAGGTTCGATTCCCCGTGCCTGCCCATGTAAAAAAAAAAAAGTATTTGCAAAGTCCCCTTGGGGGAATGATGAGAAGGGGAAAATTCAACTTCCCCAAGTGCAGAATTCTTGATATTCTCACAAGCAGTGGGGACAACCAAAGCAATAGGCTGAGCCCCCAATCTTGGGATTTGTTCATATGAAACTTAACCCCGCAAAGGATAGGCTAAGCCTACTTAAAATTAGGCCTAAGAGTCAACCACAAGAGGACCGCGTTTTTTTGCTCAGATGTGGCCTCTCTCAGCCAACATGACAAGCAAACTCACTGCCCTCCCCTTCTCTATGTGGGACATGACTCCCAGGGGTGTGGACCTCCCTGGCAATGTGGAACAGAAATCCTAGAAAGAGCTGGGACTCAGCATCAAGGGATTAAGAAAACCTTTTTGAGTGAACGGGGGGAAGAGAAAAATGAGACAAAATAAAGTGTCAAAGGCTGAGAGATTCCAGAGTTGAGAGGTTATCCTGGAGGGAACTGCCTGAAAACGTAGAGGTGTTCCAGTAGCCATGTTTCTTGATGATGATTGTATAATGATATAGCTTTCACAATGTGACTGTGATTGTGAAAGCCTCGTGTCTGATGTTCCCTTTTTCTACCTTATCAACAGAGGAGTAAAACAAATGGAATAAAAATAAATAATAGGGGGAACAAATGTTAAAATAAATTTAGATTGAAATGCTAGTGATCAGTGGGGGGCATACGGTATGTATTTTTTTCTGTTGTCTTTTTATTTCTTTTTCTGAATTGATGCAAATGTTCTAAGAAATGATCATGATGATGAATATACAACTATGTGATATTATGAATTACTGATTATATATGCAGAATAGAATGATCATAAAAAAAAAGAGAGAGACCATACAATACTTGTTCTTTTGTTTCTGGCTTATTTTGCACCATATAAATGTTTGAGACAGTATCAAGGGGTTCCCCTGTGGCAAGCTTAATTATTTCATTACTATTACTGCAGTGACTCAAGGGACTTGACCAATACTTTTTAAATTGTCTGCTCCACATACTCTGGGATGTATCCAGGTACTACATTAAGCTATACAGAATCACAAGTGCTTACTCCTACCCCGGGCTCCATGTGTTTCAGTTGTTTAAATGAACTATCCGGACAGGTTGAGTTGGATTATGTGCTACAGAAATTTTAAGTTTTGAACAACCTAAACCTCTCTTTCTTCGGTCTCATATAGTAGGAAAAGTTCTAAAATGCCGACAATGTCATTTGTATTCTGATTTACTTTAGATCTGATCCAATCGGCTTCATTATTATATCAAATTGAAGCCTGATCTCTTCTACAGCTTACAGCTGTATCTAGCAATGCTGATTTTCAGAGCTGCAGAACTCCAACTCTCAGTCTTAAGTATCACATAGGTAACCAAAGTTCCAGGAAGCTAACAGTTATACATATATAGCACAACATCTCAAAATCTAGAAATAACACTTATACCTCCAGATCAAATGGGACTGCTATAAGAGCTTACAATCTAGGACCCAATTTTCTTATAGGAATTGTCTAAAAGAGATCATACAATAGCACCACATAATGTCCCCAAGGTTCATTCACCTCCTTGTATGCCAAGAAATTAAAGACAATCTAAATAAATGGAAAGACATCCCTTGTTATAGAGTAGAAGACTGAATATTGTGAAAATGTTACTACTGCCTAAAACGATCCACATATTCAAAGCAATCCCTACCAAAATTCCAGCAGCTTTTTTCTGCAGAAATGGAAAACCCGATCCCCAAATTCATATGGAATTACAAGGGGCCCAGAAGAGCCAAAACAATCAAAAGACTAAAGTTGGAAGACACAGTCTTCCTGATTTCCAAACTTACTACAAAGCTATAGTAGTTAAAACAAAGTGGTAATGGCCTAAGGATAGACATAAAGACCAAGGGAATACAACTGAGTCCAAGTTAAATCCACACATCTTTGGCCAGCTGATTTTTGACAAGGTACCAAGTCCATTCAATGGGGAAAGAACAGTGTCTTCAACAAATGGTGCCAGGACAACTGGAAATCCACATGAATATGAATGAATATGAACACCTACCTCTCAACATATACAAAAATTAATTCAAAGTTGATCAGAGACCAAAATATAAAAACTAATATTATACAATCCTTAAGAGAAAACATATGGAAATAACTTCAGGACTTTGTAATAGGCAATGGATTTTTAGATTTTCCACCAAAGCATGAGCAACAAAAGAAAAAAATAGATAAAATGGACTTCATCAAAAGTAAAAACTTTTGTGCACAGGATATTATCAAGAAAGTGAAAAGAAGTTCTGCATAAAGGCAGAAAATATCTCGAAACCATATTATTGGTAAAGGTTTAATAATCAGAATATATAAAGAATTTTTATAGCTCAACAACAAAAAGTCAAAACACCTCAATTAAAAAATGGGCCAAGCATTTCAAAAGACATTTCTCCAAAGAAGATATTCAAATGATCAATAAATATATAAAAAACATGCTCAACATATTAGCCACTAGAGAAATGCAAATCAAAACTATAATGAATCACTACTTCATATGCACAAGAATGTCTATTACTTTTATAACTGAAAGTAAGTGTTGGCAAGGATTCAGAGAATTAAGGACCATTGTACATTGTTAGTAGGAATGTAAAATGTTGCAGCTGCTACAGAAAAGAGTTGGTGGTTCCTCAGAAAGTTAAACACAGAATTATCATAAAACACAGCAATATCACTTCTAGGAATACACTCAAAGAACACATAAATAAGGGACTGGGACAGATATTTGTACACCAATATTCATTGCAACATTAGTGACAAAAGCCAAGAGATGGAAGCAACCCAAGGTTCCATCTACAGAAGAATGGATAATCAAAATGTGGTCTATCAATGCAATGGAATATTGTTCAGCAGCAAAAAGAAGTGGAATGCTGATACCTGCTGCAATGTGAATGAACCTTGGAGACATCATGTTGAGTGATAAAAGGCAGGCACAAAAGGACAAATACTGTATGATTTTTCTCATATGAAATACTTAGAATAAGCAAATTCATAGAGAAAGCAGAATGGTGGTCACTAGGGTGGGAGAAACGAGGAATGAAGAGCTCAATTGCTGAAGGACTTTGAATTTTGGTTTGAGATGCTGAAAATAGTCTGGAACTAGATAGCGGTAAAAGTGACACAGTAATGTCATTGTACTTAATGTCAAAGAATTGCCCACTTAAAATGGTTATGATGATTTATATGTTATGTGTGTTTCACAATTTAAAATTATTTGATAATTATTCTCAAAAAACTCAACACTAGATTTTGCTGACTCCATATCACATCTGAGGGCTAGAATGACCACAACCAAATACAACACCCTCATGTTAGGGTGAGCAAGGGGTAATACTGACAGGGGAGGCTGTGCCTGAACTCCCAGGCACCCCAACAAAGCCAGACCAAACCCAGGTGCCCCTTGCCCCAACCTGTATGCCCTCCTCCACACTCAACAGGGCCTTAAGCCACAGCCCCAGAGAGAACAGACCTCAGGGAGAGGCCCAGCATTCTGATAAGGGCTGAAGAGAGAAACCTTCTCCTGACCCTCCCAAGAAGGGCAAGGGCCAGGGGATCATCTATAAGACTTCAGATGGTTTGCTTCTCTGATCACTTTGTTGTGACTTTTGTGAAAGGAAAAAAAAGTTTAATGTATATACAAACAGTCTGAGTCCGAAACCAAAAAGTGGTTATAAACCAACAACCACAAAATATCCTATATTTGTGGGAGGAGAAAATCCACACCTGCCCCTCCAACCCTAAAAATATGTGAACAAAAATACCACATTGTATATGGAAATATATATATTATATATATATATATATATATATACATACATAAATGCCTTATTCTGAAAGCTGGTGTTAAAGGGCAAGAATCAATCATTTTTTCCTATATTTTCTTCACAAATTGTATCTCAGCCTAACTAAAGCATCTCTACTTGATGAAGCAAAGTGCTTCTTTACAGAATTCTAACCAATAAATTAATAATAAATTTAACATAATAAATTGGTAGAACTGAATTGGAAAATCACATTTGCAGCTAGCTAATGAAATACCCGATTTAACAGCAATGACAGTGATGCCACCACCGTTGGGTGCAGAAGCAGTGGAGGACCACGGAAAGGACCCCACGTTCTCCAAGCACAGTGCTGGAGTGAGCATACTATGTGGCCCTGTGGGGAGGGTCAAGCAGCTGCCAGCAGATTTCCTGTCAAATGTGGGCAAATCTCAGCAGGAGTGTATATGGGGTACACTATCATGTCAACTCCATTTTTTTTTTTTTTTTAACATGGGCAGGCATCAGGAATAGAACTCGGGTCGTCTGGCCTGTCAGGCAAGCATTCTTGCCTGCTGAGTCACCGTGGCCCGCCCTCAACTCTATTTTGATGTGCTTTTGGAATTTCCATAATTTCATAACAAGAAAATTCTGATTTTGTACCAAGTTTTAATGACCTTTTAATATAATTTTATTTAGTAAAAACTAAAATATTAAAGATGGTCTGTTTCTAAATCAAGCTTTCAAAAAAGTCATGAAAACAGAATCACTAAATTCAAAAGTTCAAATGGAAAAGTTCCAAGAAGAAATAACTTGACTTACCTGTTTACGTGACCTCATGGCTGCTTCTTCTAATGTTTCTGCAGCTTCAAATTTGCCTTGACGTCTATAAAGTGCCCCAAGGTTTTTTAAAGTAGTAGTAACAGTTGGACTGTAAGAAAGCATATTGTGTACAGAACTTTTAATGAAATAAGAGTTTTAGAGTAACCACGATCAACGGCACATAATCCAAGAGACCCACGTTTTCAGTTAAATCTATTTTAAATGTCTAAGACCATTTTTAACTGTAAGGTTCTAAAAGGTATTTTTATCTCAAGCATCCCTGCCTACTGTATGGCGCTGAGATAGCCCATATTTACATGGGGCTGTCCTTAGCAAGCCTCTGTAGGCCCAGGACCAAACCAGACTGCACCCTTTAGGCTGTGAGCCATGAGTTCTCTCACAGCTGCTCTTTCAACAGAAGTGTCCATGCTAGATCTGTCTAGGAGTCAGCAGGATTCCCACGAGAAGCAACTTGATGTTGTGCCAGATAGCAGTAAGGAAACGGTATTTGTGATGGTGACTCTATTCCAGAAGTAAAGGGCAAAAGGCAGAACACAGTCAAACCTCATTATCAATGGGGTCCGGTGTTAGAGAATGAATGCTTCATGTGAGAAGGAGGCAAAAACAGATCGTAGAGAAGACAAGGGTTGTGCTGCTGCATTCTTGACAGAATTTTTACATATATATATATATATAGTTCTTTATATACAGATTTTAAGCATGCCTACAATAAAAGAAGCTGTTTGACTCTTTTTTATTCTTATCTATTTTGTTTCTTTTTCTTTTTTTTTAACTTTTTTATTAATTAAAAAAAAAACATTTAAATATCACTCCATTCTACATATACACTCTGCAATTCTCAATATCATCACATAGTTGCATATTCATCATTTCTTAGTACATTTGCATCGATTTAGAAAAGGAAATAAAAAGACAAAAGAAAAAGAAATAAAATGATAATAGAGAAAAAAAACTATACGTACCATACCCCTTACCCCTCGCTTTCATTTACCACTATTTCAAACGAAATTTAACATTTGTTCCCCCTATTATTTATTTTTATTCCATATGTTCTACTTTTCTGTTGATATAGTAGCTAAAAGGAGCATCAGACTTAAGGTTTTCACATTCGCAGAGTCTCATTGTGAAAGCTATATCATTGTTCAATCATCATCAAGAAACATGGCTACTGGAACACAGCACTACATTTTCAGGCAATTCCCTCCAGCCTCTCCACTACATCTTGAACAAGGTGATATCTACTTAATGCATAAGATAACCTCCAGGATAACCTCTCCACTCTGTTTGGAATCTCTCAGACATTGACACTTGGTCTCATTTTACTCCTCCCCCTTTTGATCGAGAAGGTTCTCTCAATCCCTTGATGTTAATTCTCAACTCGTTCTAGGATTTTTCTCATTCCTTTGATGCTGAGTCTCAGCTCATTCCAGGATCTCTGTCCCATGTTGCCAGGAAGGTACACACCCCTGGGAGTCAGGTCCCATGCAGAGAGGGGGAGGGTGGTGAGACTGCTCATTATATTGGCTGGAGAGAGAGGCCACATCTGAGCAACAAAAGAGGCTCTCTTGGTGTTGACTCTTCGGCCTAAATTTGAAGTAGACTTGACCTATCCTTTGTGGGGTTAACTTTCATGTGAACAAACCCCAAGACTGGGGGCTCAGCCTATAGCTCTGGTTGTCCACACTGCTTGTGAGAATATCAAGAACTCCACTTGGGGAAGTTGAATTTTTCCCCACTCTCACCATTCCCCGAAGGAGGCTTGCAAATACTTTTCCAGTCACTGATCAAATCATTCTGGGATTCATTGGGGGATCACTCTGGACAAACCAACAAAATCTCATGTGCTACCTCAGATTCCAAGTACTTATGACATTCAATCAGACTATCTACATGAGTTATATTAGGAAATGCTCTAGTCAAAATATAAATTTTGTAACAAATAAACATTTTTTGCTTTAGTCTCACACATAAGGTGACATTTTAAAGTATTAATTATCATCTATTTTCAGCACCCTGCAATAATGACATTCCTTTCTTCTTCCTCATGCAAAAACATTTTTTAAATTTGCACATTGTACATTTCAGTATTATTATATACTCTAGGCATTCCTAGATTATACCATCTCAATCTTTACCATCTATCTTTCTTTCTGATTTCATTTAGGTCCCCATCCATCCTCCCTCTATCATTCTCACATGCAGTTTCATTCAGTGTTTTAACATAATTACATTACAGTTAGGAAGTATTGTGCTATCCATTTCTGAGTATTTGTACCCAGTCCTGTTGCACAGTCTGTATCTCTTCAGTTCCAATTATCCACTATCTTACCCTATTTCTATCTGATGGTCTCTGTTACCAATGACATATTCCAATTTTATTCACTAATGTAGGTTCATATCAGTGAGACCATACAGCATTTGTCCTTGAGTTTTTGGCTAGTCTCACTCAGCATAATGTTCTCGAGGTCCATCCATGTTGCTACATACTTCATAAGTTTATTCTGTCTTAGAGCTGCATAATATTCCATTGTATGTATATACCACAGTTTGCTTAGCCACTCGTCTGTTGATGGACATTTTGGCTGTTTCCATCTCTTTGCAACTGTAAATAATGCTGCTATAAACATTGGTGTGCAAATGTCAGTTCGTGTCTTTGCCCTTAAGTCCTCTGAGTAGATACCTAGCAATGGTATTGCTGGGTCGTATGGCAATTCTATATTCAGCTTTTTGAGGAACCGCCAAACTGCCTTCCACAGTAGTTGTACCCTTTGACATTCCCACCAACAGTGAATAAGTGTGACTCTTTCTCCACATGCTCTCCATCACTTGTCATTTTCTGTTTTGTTGATAATGGCCATTCTGGTGGGTGTGACATGATATCTCATTGTGGTTTTGATTTGCATTTCTCTAATGGCCAGGGACATTGAGCATCTCTTCATGTGCCTTTTGGCCATTTGTATTTCCTCTTCTGAGAAATGTCTGTTCAAGTCTTTTTCCCATTTTGTAATTGGATTGGCTGTCTTTTTGTTGTTGAGTTAAACAATCTCTTTATAAATTCTGGATACTAGACTTTCATCTGATATGTCGTTTCCAAATATTGTCTCCCATTGTGTAGGCTGTCTTTTTACTTTCTTGATGAAGTTCCTTGATGCATAAAAGTGTTTAATTTTGAGGAGTTCCCATTTATTTATTTATTTCTTCAGTGCTCTTGCCTTAGGTACAAGGTCCATAAAACCGCCTCCAATTGTAAGTTTCATAAGATATCTCCCAACATTTTCCTCTAACTGTTTTATGGTCTTAGACCTAATGTTTAGATCTTTGATCCATTTTGAGTTAACTTTTGTATAGGGTGTGAGATATGGGTCTTCTTTCATTCTTTTGCATATGGATATCCAGTTCTCTAGGCACCATTTATTGAAGAGACTGTTCTGTCCCAAATGAGTTGGCTTGACTGCCTTTTCAAGGATCAAATGTCCATAGATGAGAGGGTCTATATCTGAGAACTCTATTCGATTCCATTGGTCAATACATCTATCTTTATGCCAGTGCCATGCTGTTTTGACAACTGTGGCTTCATAATATGCCTTAAAGTCAAGCAGCGTGAGACCTCCAGCTTCATTTTTTTCCCTCAAGATACTTTTAGCAATTTGGGGCACCCTGCCCTTCCAGATAAATTTGCTTATTGGTTTTTCTATTTCTGAAAAGTAAGTTGTTGGGATTTTGATTGTTATTGCGTTGAATCTGTAAATCAATTTAGGTAGAATTGACATCTTAACTATATTTAGTGGTCCAATCCATGAACACGGTATGCCCTTCCATCTATTTAGGTCTTCTGTGATTTCTTTTAACAGTTTTTGTAGTTTTCTTTGTATAGGTCTTTTGTCTCTTTGGTTAAATTTATTCCTAAGTATTTTAATCTTTTAGTTGCAATTGTAAATGGAATTCATTTCTTGATTTCCCCCTCAGCTTGTTCTTTGCTAGTGTATAGAAACGCTACAGGTTTTTGAATGTTGATCTTGTAACCTGCTACTCTGCTGTACTCGTTTATTAGCTCTAGTAGTTTTGCTGTAGATTTTTCAGGGTTTTCGATGTATAGTATCATATCATCTGCAAACAGTGATAGTTTTACTTCTTCCTTTCCAATCTTGATGTCTTGTATTTCTTTTTCTTGCCTAATTGCTCCGGCTAGAACTTCCAACACGATGGTGAATAACAGTGGTGATAGTGGACATCCTTGCCTTGTTCCTGATCTTAGAGGGAAAATTTTCAATTTTTCCCCACTGAGGATGATATTAGCTGAGGGTTTTTCATATATTCCCTTTATCATTTTAAGGAAGTTCCCTTGTATTCCTATCCTTTGAAGTGTTTTCAACAGGAAAGGATGTTCAATCTTGTCAAATGCCATCTCTGCATCAATTGAGATGATCATGTGCTTTTTTGGCTTCGATTTGTTGATATGGTGTATTACATTAATTGATTTTCTTATGTTGAACCATCCTTGCATACCTGGGATGAATTCTACTTGGTCATGATGTATAATTCTTTTAATGTGTTGCTGGATTCGATTTGCTAGAATTTTGTTGAGGATTTTTGCATCTATATTCATTAGAGAGATTGGTCTGTAGTTTTCCTTTTTTGTAATATCTTTGCCTGGTTTTGGTATGAGGGTGATGTTGGCTTCATAGAATGAGTTAGGTAGCTTTCCCTCCACTTCAATTTTTTTGAAGGGTTTGAGCAGGGTTGGTACTAATTCTTTCTGGAATGTTTGGTAGAATTCACATGTGAAGCCGTCTGGTCCTGGACTTTTCTTTTTGGGAAGCTTTTGAATGACTGATTCAATTTCTTTACTTGTGATTGGTTTGTTGAGGTCATCTACTTCTTCTTGAGTCAAAGTTGGTTGTTCATGTCTTTCCAGGAACCCGTCCATTTCATCTACACTGTTGTATTTATTAGCATAAAGTTGTTCATAGTATCCTGTTATTACCTCCTTTATTTCTGTGAGGTCAGTGATTATGTCTCCTCTTCCATTTCTGATCTTATTTTATTTGCATCCTATCTCTTCTTCTTTTTGTCAATCTTGCTAAGGGCCCATCAATCTTGTTGATTTTCTCATAGAACCAACTTCTGGTCTTACTGATTTTCTCTATTGTTTTCATCTTCTCAATTTCATTTATTTCTGCTCTAATCTTTGTTATTTCTTTCCTTTTGCTTGCTTTGGGGTTAGTTTGCTGTTCTTTCTCCAGTTAGTCCAAGTGGACAGTTAATTCTCAAATTTTTGCCCTTTCTTCTTTTTTGATATTGGCATTTAGGGCAATAAATTTCCCTCTTAGCACTGCCTTTGCTGCATCCCATAGGTTTTGATATGTTGTGTTTTCATTTTCATTCGCCTGGAGATATTTACTAATTTCTCTTGTAATTTCTTCCTTGACCCACTGGTTGTTTAAGAGAGTGTGGTTGAGCCTCCACGTATTTGTGAATTTTCTGGCACTCTACCTATTATTGATTTCCAATTTCATTGCTTTATGATCTGAGAAAGTGTTGTGTATGATTTCAATCTTTTTAAATTTGTTGAGACTTGCTTTGTGACCCAGCATATGGTCTATCTTTGAGAATGATCCATGAGCACTTGAGAAAAAGGTGTATCCTGTTGTTGTGGGGTGTAATGTCCTATAAATGTCTGTTAAGTCTAGCTCATTTATTGTAATACTCAAATTTTCTGTTTCTTTATTGATCCTCTGTCTAGATGTTCTGTCCATTGATGAGAGTGGGGAATTGAAGTCTCCAACTATTATGGTAGATGTGTCTATTTCCCTTTTCAGTATTTGCAGTGTATTCCTCACGTATTTTGCGGCATTCTGGTTCAGTGCATACATATTTATGATTGTTATGTCTTCTTGTTGAATTGTTTCTTTTATTAGTAGATAGTATCCTTCTTTGTCTCTTTTAACTGTTTTACATTTGAAGTCTAATTTGTTGGATATTAGTACAGCTATTCCTGATCTTTTCTGGTTGTTATTTGCATGAAATATCTTTTCCCAACCTTTCACTTTCAACCTGGGTTTATCTTTGGGTCTAAGATGTGTTTCCTGTAGACAGCATATAGAAGGATCCTGTTTTTTATCCATTCTGCCAGTCTATGTCTTTTGATTGGGGACTTCAGTCCATTAACATTTAGTGTTATTACTGTTTGGGTAGTACTTTCCTCTACCATTTTGCCTTTTGTATTTTATATATCATATCTAATTTTCCTTCTTTCTACACTCTTCTCCACACCTCTCTCTTCTGTCTTTTCATATCTGTCTCTAGTGCTCCCTTTAGTATTTCTTGCAGAGCTGGTCTCTTGATCACAAATTCTCTCAGTGACTTTTTGTCTGAAAATGTTTTAATTTCTCCCTCATTTTTGAAGGACAATTTTGCTGGATACAGAATTCTTGGCTGGCAGTTTTTCTCTTTTAGTAATTTAAATATATCATCCCACTGTCTTCTTGCCTCCATGGTTTCTGCTGAGAAATCTACACATAGTCTTATTGGGTTTCCCTTGTATGTGATGGATTGCTTTTCTCTTGCTGCTTTCAACATCCTCTCTTTCTCTTTGACCTCTGACATTCTGACTAGTAAGTGTCTTGGGGAACGTCTATTTGGATCTATTCTCTTTGGGGTGCTTTGCATTTCTTGGATATGCAATTTTAGGTCTTTCATAAGGGGTGGGAAATTTTCAGTGATAATTTCTTCCATTAGTTTTTCTCCTCCTTTTCCCTTCTCTTCTCCTTCCGGGACACCCACAACACGTACATTGTGCACTTCATATTATCATTCAATTCCCTGAGCCCCTGCTCATATTTTTCCATTCTTTTCCCTATAGTTTCTGTTTCTTTTTGGATCTCAGATGTTCCATCCTCCAGCTCACTTATTCTAACCTCTGTCTCTTGAAATCTACCATTGTAGATTTCCATTGTTTTTTTCATCTCTTCTACTGTATCTTTCATTCCCATAAGTTCTGTGATTTGTTTTTCCAGACTTTCCATTTCTTCTTTTTGTTCATTCCTTGCATTCTTCATGTCTTCCCTCAATTCATTGATTTGGTTTTTGATGAGGTTTTCCATTTCTGTTCGTATATTCAGAATTAGTTGTTTCAGCTCCTGTATCTCATTTGAACTATTGGTTTGTTCCTTTGACTGGGCCATATGTTCAATTTTCCTGGTGTGATTTGTTATTTTTTGCTGGCGCCTGGACATTTAATTACCTTAATTAGTTTATTCTGGAGATTGCTTTCACTTATCTTACGTAGGGTTTTCTTGCTAGATGAGTTGTCTATCTGTTCATTGACCTTCAGTTCAGTTTTTTCTGGGCCTCCAGCTTAAGTTTTGTTTAACAGGGTAATTTTTCAGTTCTTGTTTCTTATCCTGCTTGTAAGGTGCCTTTTCCCTCCCCACCCTTAGGAAGGTCTACATAGGTATTACAGACTCCAGTCGGGTTTTCCCGGACTAAACTGGCCTCCTTTCGGGGGGGAAGGAGTCACCTGCGTCAGTGTTCCCTGAGGATGAGACCCAGCAGGTTGAAAGACTTTCCTGTGAAGTCTCTGGTCTCTGTTTTTCTTATCCTGCCCAGTATGTGGCACTTGTCTGTCTGCGGGTCCCACCAGCAAAAGATGTTTTGGCTCCTTTAACTTTGGAAGGCTCTCCCTGCTGGGGGCGTGGTGGAGATAGAGGAAAGGTTGTAGGTTGGTTTTAATGGCTTCAAATTGCCAAGCCCTGGGTTCTGAATTCCTTGAGGGAGGGATTCCACCTGAGTTGGGCTTCACCCCTCCCCTGGGGAAGGTTCAGGCGGGAGACAGCCCTGAAAGCAGCCTGTTTCTGCGTATGCCTGGGGCAGTTGCAGCCTGTGTAATCCCGCCGCTGAATCCAGAGACAGCCAAGCTTCCGCAGAAACAGCCACAAAAACCTGTTTCATCCCCTTTCCTCTTTTTCAGTTAGCCCAATAAGCGACCTCCGCCTTGACCAGGTTCGCCTGAGCTGGGGGCCTATTTTTAGTAGTCAGAATTTGTTTTTTAATGCCACAATTGGTGTTTGGTTGGATTCAGTCCCTGCTTTTAGAGTGTCTTTCCTTTCCCTCCGGGAAGTCACCTGTGGGGAGGGGCGCTGGGCGCCGGCCACCGGCTGCCGCGGCTTGGGGAACTCACTGTTCCAGAGACTCGCAGCCGGTCCAGCTGGTCCAGACTCAGGTACGCTGTGTGTCCGGTCACTATCGTGGCTCCAGGAGCTGTTCTGTACTGTTTCTGGTTATTTAGTAGTTGTTCTGGAGGATGAACTAAAACGCGCACATTACTAAGCCGCCATCTTTGCCCCTCCTCTCTTTTTCTTTTTATTCTTTGAATTTTTGGAAATTGTGAACTACGTTTTCAAATGAAAACAGAAAAAAAGAAATCATCATATTTAAAACTTATTGGCTAAAGATCAGAAGCTGTTGTTTTCAGAGAAAAAAAATTTATTAACCAAAAACAAAAAACAAACAAAAAACCCAAACAGATCTCCTTCAGAGATACTGGGGGATAATATGAGGTAGTGAGACAGCACAGCTAAGTCCTTAAGAATTTAAGAGAATTTGTCTTAGAAATAAATGTAGATTCATTTCAGTAAAGAGATGTACATTGCAGGAGATTTTTTCGTCTTACTAACACCAAGCATTTAGTACAGAAATAAAGGAGCTAAAACCCATGTCTTTGAGGTAATCACACAACAGTGAGAGAAGTAAAACCTGTAAAATTAATAAAAGTGTTATGGAGAACCTGGATAAAGAATTCCAAATATAGGCCTACGATAGTAGACTGTCGAAGGAACTCACGCATCCATCCATTCACAAACCGCCCCTTAGAGCACTATCCCTTCCACTGCTTTTGTTTTTTTTTTTTTCAGGTAAACAAACATACCTGTCAACTTTGCAGGCTTTGTACCAACCACCATATTCTCCAAAAGATGTTCCATCCTTTTGCTTTCCCTAATAAAACAAATGATTCCAAATGAATAATTATTTTGAACACAATATATCCAATTTGAAAAATTTCTCAAAATAGTCTATTCTTACTTTGCACTCTTCTCTTTCTTCGGCATGCATCCAAATGGGTTTATTTTCATCTAAAGAAGAAAAAACTACATATTATAAATTAAAGCCTAATAGAGCCCAGTGAACAGAACAGAAGTTTAAAAGATTCAGTGATACCAAGACTTTTTTGTTTTATTTTTGCTACTTAGATGTCATTTCTTACAGCTTGGATGGAGTAAGTTTACACAAGGAGAAAGCCTAGGGCAGATAGACTGGCCAACAAGGAAAAGCAGGAGAAGGCTGGTTATCTCCAACACAGGTAATGTGACTCAGAATCATGTGAACCTAGACAGGGATAAGCAGTCGTCACAAATTGGCAAATGTAGGGTTCCTATCACACATTTTGATTAATGTTAGACTACTCAAATAATGCCTGGAAGTACTTAGAATTTGAATGACCTAGCATTAAACAAAGGTCTATGAAAAATTAGTAAGATGCTAGGGGATAAAATGGAAAAAATACAAATCAATATTTCTTTAAAATCTTAATTTCTCAGAAAATTAATACATACCATCACTGAAAGGTTCTAGCCAACTAAAGTAAAAAAGCAGTATACATAATCATATGGGTAGTGTGGTTTCAATTATATAAATCCATAAGCACAGAAGGAAGGAAAGATAGGAAAAGCTCTATTTGGGACATGGGATTATGGGTGAATTTCATGTTCCCTTCTCTGTGTGCATTTTGAGGTCGTCTGCAAGGAGGATACATCACAAGCTCAAAAGGAAGAGAACCCCAACTCTAGCCGCAGTCCTACCATTCATTAGCTATCAAATCTCAGGCCAGTCACGATGTCTGTTCCTTGTGCCGGCTTGCCCCACTTAACAGTACTCTGAGTATTAAATGAGAATGCACTATGTAGCTAAAAGTTTAATGAACATTAACTATTCTTCTTCTTATTGTTAACTGTCAAATCATAGGAGAAGAGTAAACAAGTTTTAAATATTGGTTTCAAAAGAGTGAACATTATTTAAAACTTAACACTATTATTTCTACAGGTATAGCTATATCTCCTAAAGTAATTCTATTGCTAGAATTACAAGTGAACATTATAGTTAACACAGTGTGGTGGTCTGGAGCTATTTGTACACCAGAAAAACACCCATTCCTGTGGGGGTTAACCCACTGCATGTAGGAGTTTTTATGAGGTTATTTCTGTTAAGGTGTGGCCCACCTCAATCAGGACGGGTCTTATTCCTATTACTGGAGTCCTTTATAAGCAGAATGAAATTCAGACAGAGAGAGCGCCATAGGAAACAAGAAGCTGAAGGTCAATAGAACCCTAAAGAGAGGGTAGAGGTCAGGAGATACTGCCATGTGACAAGCTAAGGACAAAGGACAATCGGTAGCCAGCCCCGAACACCCGTCTTTGGGGAGAAAGGATCACCTTAATGATGTCTTGATTTGGACTTTCTTAATAAATCCCAATTGTTTAAACCAACCCATTGCACTGGTTTTTGCGTTAGTAGCCTAGGAAACTAAAATACAGTTTGACTTTCTGATGACAAGCTAGGTCTTCAATTTTGGTATGTGTACTGTAAGCAACAGAATGCCCATATAATACTGAAGGTCATGAACTGAAGCCTAATAGAACACATCTGCATCTTGCCTGGGGGGAGAGGCAGTGTCACCTTTCTGATCTATGTTTTAACATTTCTATGGAGACTAAATCTAGGTACAGGAAAATTGCTTTTAACTAGGCACCCAACAAATTGGACTTCATGCTACTACTTTTAGCAGAAAGAAGTTGGAAAATCACGAGGAAACAAGTCATCTCAAAGGGATAATTTTTATTTGTTTATTTATTTATTTATTGCACGGGCAGGCACCAGGAATTGAACCCAGGTTTCAGGCATGGCAGGTGAGAGTTCTACCACTGAGCCACTCAAACAGATAATTTTTAAATAAAAGCATTAAAGATAGACCTAGAATCATTATAAAATCAGTTGAGTCTATAGACAGATAACAGACATAAAAGCTCCCTGCAAACTATAAAACTCTGTAAATAAGCTGCTTGACTATCCCGCCACACAAGTGCAAATATAATCCATTTGCAGAATGATGAACCTCAGGTATCACTGTATTTTGACAGCAAGAGATTTACAACTCTGCTTACTAAGAAAGTACAAGGTGGGCCACAGTGGCTCAGCAGGCAAGAACACTTGCCTGCCATGCCAGAGGACCCGGGTTCGATTCCCGGTGCCTGCCCATGTAAAAACAAAAAAAAAAGAAAGTATAAACAAAACAAAATATATATCTGAAAGATTTTTCAAAATTGTTTTCTAGAAACTCTCCACAAAAGAGAAGTTAAATTAATCAAAATACCTCTCTCCCTAAGCATTCTGACTAACCAGTGTCTCCTACACACTAGTAATAATTGTCCTCATTCTGAACTCCATATATAATACCTTACAGAGAAACAAATTTAGTATGTAAATATTTTTTACTGAAGCATTTAAATTCAAAAAAACATTTATTCCTTAACTCATCTATTAACCACTTAAAATACACTCAGGAATACGAAGGGTACATGGTCATGGCTCTTTAAGACAGTGTGGAGTGGGACTGAGAGTGTGCATTTCTGCTAGGTTACCAGGTGAGGTAGTGATGCTGCTGGTCCCTGGTCCCTTGTTTTGTGAAGAACTTCTGACTACAAACAATTCTAGACAACATCAGTGGCTCCACGTTTTCTGGAATAAGTGCATCTAGGTTGTGCTTTAAGGCAAACATGGAGTCTAGATTCTGGCTGCAGTGGAGAGAGGCAGCCTGGAAAGGGAGGAGGATGCAGGGTAAGGATGGTATACCTGACCAGCAGGGGCCATGTCCACCTGGGCAGGTCAGTAGTGCCCAAAAAAATTACACATGGTAGGCATTCACTGTGTACTCAACGAATGAGTAGTTAAAGTGAATGGATAATGAAGGTATGATGTGCCCTCTCTTCTAAGAGATATTCAGAAAATTATTTCTATAATTCAAATTAAATTCTATCTGAAAAATATTGTGATGGCTTTGGTATTACCAAGTCCAAATTGGAAATCACAATTTTGAATACACATCCCTTATAACTGCTTAGAATCATGAGGATATTTCTTACCATCTACAGAACCAAACTCCCTTTCATGTGCACGGGTGAGAATCTCTTTGTACAGTGTTTCTGCTTGCTTGAACTTGCCTTGCTTCAGATAGCAGGAGGCCTTAAAATAAAACAAAGCATTTAGCATCCTACATACATAAATGAAACATACATTTCTTCTATAAGTTGAATTATAAAAACAATTGTGGCATTAAAAAATAAAAAAATAAATTATCTTGATCACAGTGAAAAATACACAACTATGTGATGATATCGTAAGCCAGTGATTGTATAATATGGCTGGACTGTATATATGTGGATATTTCTCAATAAAAATATATTTTTAAAAATTTATATTTCTGTGCTTCTGCCAACATACCAGGTTATTTTTTGTTTTGGCCACATTGGGGTCATCAGGTCCCAGTTTTGTCTGGTAGATCTCAAGGGCTCTTTGATAATAGTATTCTACTTCTTCATACTTGCCCTGGTTCTGGCAAAGTAAGGCCAAGTTATTTAACTGCTTGGCAACGTCTGGGTGATCCTTTCCCAAAACCTGTAAATAAAAAAACAGTGTATTAGAAACATCTGCTTCACTAACATCCAGTCCATTCACCACCCTACCTCCTGAAAGATCTTTCTGAAACATAAATATGACTGTGTTACACTTCCAAGCTTCAAATCTTAATAGCTCCCAATGTGGCATTTAACAATAAAATTATTTAACCATCATTTATTGAACTTTATGGGGAATGGAGGGTAGAGTGGCAGCCTGAGCTGATTTCCTGAGCTGACTACTTTAACTCTTATAATTCTTTTAACAATCCTACTAGATACGTAACATCATTATGCACATTTTGAAGATGAGGACACTGCATTTTATAAAGGCTATGTTTATTTGGTTGCAAAGTTCTAGAAGGGCCCAAATTTAAACACAGCCCTTTCTATGATACTTAAACCTAGTTCATAAGGACTGCACTGTGCTCATTCCTATGAGTAAAAAAGTAAATGCCAAGCTCTTCAAAATGATGGACACACACCCTTAAGATTCAGACCTGGAAGGCCCTCCACCACCACTGCACCCTACTTCCCCTCACACTTAGAGCTCCAAGTCTTTGGACTCTTTGAACTTGCTGTCCTAGATCCCAGGAGGCTCTTCTGGCCCTTTCCCATCCTACCTACTACAAACTACTTAACATTCAGATCTCTGTTCAAGTTCACCTCCTCAGAGGGGCCTGCCCAATACCCAATCTAAGGTAGCCCTCAGCCCTTCCCCACCAGTTAATGCATAAGCACATCACCTGGTTTCTTTTTTGCAAGTACCACAACCTGAAATTATCTTCTATTTCTTTAGTTATTTACTGTCAGCCCACCCATTCAAATATAACTCCTGCAAATGCAAATTCTTTGTCTTCCCCACCACAGATCTCAACATCCAGAAAGGTGTGGGAGCAGACGAATGAATGAATTCTTAAGGACTTCTTCAGGACCTTGAAAAAGCAAGTAATTCTCTCAAGGTCATGCCTTTGTATACGCGGTACCCAATAAGGTATACTCGCTCTCCATGCCTTCTCACCACCCACCTCTCCTTGCCTGAGAAACCCTTAAGCCATTTATCCAAGACTCAGGTCGAACACTAATCAGCCATCTTTAACTACCTCAACAAGCCCTGAATTGGGAAGAGACCTCTACTCTCTCTCTCCAAGGGCTCTATCCTAAAAGCCAACACATACTGCATCCCCAAGGTCTGTCTTACTGCATCTTTGATTTGTAAATCACCAACATTAACCAAGCATGGAATCATGAATCCTCAATAAATGTTTACTAAATGAATGAATGAAAGAGAAAACATATGAATGAATTTAGTGGATCATCATTCATATACTTCATAATACTCCATTTGACGTATTCGCTTGATGTATGTGCTCTCGCTAATTTTAACTCCAGCCCATTCAAAATCTGACCATTTTATTTCACATGCAGATGACAGCATAAAATTTTACTTGTATAATTTGATAATATGCCCCTTTTCATTTTCTGTCTCCCATTTCCTTGCCACATGACTCAAGACTGAATGATCAATCTCTCAAATCAACTACACTGATAAACAATCACAGAAAATACCAAGTTAAAATATTATCTTTAGTCTTTCATGGAATGGACCTTGGTACCTGAATCTCTATCAGACCTGAATACATAGTCATACAGTGTACGGCCAAAATTAACAAATCAATTTTTAATACCTAATTACCACAAACAAAAGAAGCTATTATTAAATATCCAAATATACCCCTCATTATACTTTTCACCATCTTCTCCATTTAATTGCAAGCAGTAACTAAATGCCTAACTTCTACAAGGCTCATGTTAAGAAATAAAGAAAAAAGAATTACAGGACTTGTCGGCAAAAGCAATATGACAATTGGCCAGGTTCCGGGCCAAGATGGCAACTTAACAATGTGCGCATTTTAGTTTGTCCTCCAGAAAAACTACTAAATAACCAGAAACAGTACAGAACAGCTCCTGGGCCACATCAGTGACCGGACACACAGCATACCCCAGTTTGGACCAGCTGGACCGGCTGCGAGCCCCCCCAGAACCATGAGTTCCCGAAGCTGCAGCAGCCAATGCCCCTCCACCACAGGCTGCTTCCCAGAGGGTACAGGAAAGGGACTTGACCAGCAGCAGGGGCTGAGCCCAACTAAATGCCAATTGTGGAATTAATTAACAAGTTCTGACTACTAAAAACAGGTCCCCAGCTCAGGTGAACCTGGTCAAAGCAGAGGTGGCTGATTTTTGCCCAGGAGCCGAGGGGCAGGGTTGATGGAAAAAGAAAAAAAAAAAAAGGAAACAGAGGTTTCTGTGGCTGTGTTTCTACAAAGGCTTGACTGCCTCTGGACTCAGCGGAGGACTTCTCAGGCTGCAACTGCCTCAGACATAGGCAGAAACAAGGTTGTTTGAGAGCTTGTCAGGAGTCTGTACCTTCCCCAGAGGAGGGATAAAGCCCAACTCAGGTGGAATCCCTTCCTCAAGGAATTCAGACCCCAGAGCTTAGAAATTTGAAGCCATTAAAACAAGCCTACAATTGAGAGAACCTTCTCCACCAAAGGGGGAAGAGTGAAATGAGACTGTCAATGGCTGAGAGATTCCAAACAGAGTCTAGAGGTTATCCTGGAGGTTATTCTTACGCATTAAGTAGATATCACCTTGTTGTTCAAGATGTAGTGGAGAGGCTGGAGGGAACTGCCTGAAAATGTAGAGCTGTGTTCCAGTAACCATGTTTCTTGATGATGACTGAACAATGATATAGCTTTCACAATGAGACTATGTGAATGTGAAAACCTTGTGTCTGATACTCTTTTTAGCTACTATATCAACAGAAGAGTAGAACATATGGAATAAAAATAAATAATAGGGGGAACAAATGTTAAAATAAATTTAGTTTGAAATGCTAGTGGTAAATGAAAGCAAGGAGTAAGGGGTACAGTATGTATAATCTTTTTTTTCTCTATTATCGTTTCATTTCTTTTTCTGTTGTCTTTTTATTTCTTTTTCTAAATTGATGCAAATGTTCTAAGAAATAATGAATATGCAACTATGTGATGATATTAACAGTTACTGATTGCATATGTAGAATGGAATGATATCTTAATGATTTCTTTGTTAATTTTTTTTATTTAATAAAATAAGTTTTAAAAAAAAATTTAAAAAAACAAGCCTACAACCTCTCCTCTGTCTCCACCACATTCCCAGCAGGGAGTCTGCCAAAGTTAAAGGTACCACATCATCTTATGCTGGTGGGACCCGCAGGCAGACAAGCAACACATACTGAGCAGGATACGAAAAACAGAGTCCAGAGACTTCACAAGAAAGTCTTTCAAACTGCTGGGTCTCACCCTCAGGGAAAACTGAAGCAGGTGACTCTTTCCTCCTGATAAGAGGCCAGTTTGGTCTGGGAAAATCCGGCTGGGGTCTATAATACCTAAGTAGACTCTCCTAAGTGTGGGGGGAGAAAGGCACCATACAAGCAGGGCGAGAAACAAGAAAACAAGAACCGAAAAATTATCCTCTGTTAAACAAAACCTAAGCTAGAGGTCCAGATAAAGCTGAACTGAATGTCAAAGAACAGATACACAACAAACTCATCCAGCAAGAAAACCCTAGGTAAAGGAAGTGAAAGCAATCTCCAGAATAAACTAATTAAGGTAATTAAATGCCTAGACACTAGCAAAAAATGACAAATCACACTAGGAAAATTGAAGATATGGCCCAGTCAAAGGAAGAAACCAACAATTCAAATGACATACAGGAGCTGAAGCAATTAATTCATACATTCATACGAACAGACATGGAAAACCTCATCAAAAACCAAATCAATGAATTGAGGGAGGATATAAAGAAGGCACGGAAAGAACAAAAAGAAGAAACTGAAAGTCTGAAAAAACAAATCACAGAACTTATGGGAATGAAAGACACAGTAGAAGAGATGAAAAAAACAATGGAAACCTACAATGGTAGATTTCGAGAGACTGAACATAGGATTTCTGAACTGGAGGATGGAACATCTGAAATCCAACAAGAAACAGAAACTATAGGGAAAAAAAATGGAAAAATATGAGCAGAGACTCGGAATTGAAAGACAATAAGAAGCACATGAATATATGTGTTGTGGGTGTCCCAGAAGGAGAAGGGAAGGGAAAAGGAGGAGAAAAACTAATGGAAGAAATTATCACTGAAAATTTCCCAACTCTTATGAAAGACTTAAAATTACAGATCCAAGAAGTGCAGCGTACCCCAAAGAGAATAGATCCAAATAGACATACTCCAAGACATTTAATAATCAGAATGTCAGAGGTCAAAGAGAAAGAGAGGATCTTGAAAGCAGCAAGAGAAAAGCAATCCATCACATACAAGGGAAACCCAATAAGACTATGCGCAGATCTCTCAGCAGAAACCATGGAGGCGAGAAGACAGTGGGATAATATATTTAAATTATTAAAAGAGAAAACTGCCATCCAAGAATTCTATATCCAGCAAAATTGTCCTTCAAAAATGAGGGAGAAATTAAAACATTTTCAGACAAAAAATCACTGAGAGAATTAGTGACCAAGAGACCAGCTCTGCAAGAAATACTAAAGGGAGCACTAGAGACAGATATGAAAAGACAGGAGAGAGAGGTATAAAGAAAAGTGTAGAAAGGAAGACTATGAGTAAAGGTAAAAAGAAGGAAAATTAGATATGGCATATAAAATCCAGAAGGCAAAATAGTAGAAGAAAGTACAGCCTGTGCAGTAATAACACTAAATGTTAATGGATTAAACTCCCCAATCAAAAGACATAGACTGGAAGAATGGATTAAAAAACAGGACCCATCTATATGCTGTCTCTACTCAAAGGACATGAGAGCAAGGACACAAATGGACATTTGCACACCAATGTTTATAGCAGCATTATTTACAATTGCAAAGAGATGGAAACAGCCAAAATGTCCATCAACGGACAGGTGGCTAAACAAACTGTGGCATATACATACGATGGAATATTATGCAGCTGTAAGACAGAATAAAGTTATGAAGTATGTAACAACATGGATGGACCTTAAGGACATTATGCTGCGTGAGATTTGCAAAAAACAAAAGGACAAATAGTGTATGGTCTCACTGATGTGAACTGACATTAGTGAACAAACTTGGAATATTTCGTTAGTGACAGAGACATCAGGAGATAGAAATAGGGTAAGATATTCGGTAATTGGAGCTGAAGGGATACAGATTATGCAACAGGACTGAATATAAAAACTCAGAAATGGACAGCACAATAATACCTAACTGTACTACAATTATGTTAAAACACTGAATGAAGCTGAATGTGAGAATGATAGAGGGAGGAGGGCTGGAGGCATAAATGAAATCACAAAGAAAAACAGATGATAAAGATTGAGATGGTATAATCTAGGAATGCCTAGAGTGTATAATGATAGTGACTAAATGTACAAATTTAAAAAACGTCTTTGCATGAGGAAGAATAAAGGATTGTCATTACTGCAGGGTGCTGAAAATAGATGGTAATTAATATTTTAAAATTTCAACTTATGTGTGAGACTAAAGCAAAAAAATGTTTATTTGGTACAAAATTTATATTTTGACTAGTGCATGTTTTAATATAACTTATGTAGATAGTTGGCTGAACAACATAAGTACATGCAAACTTGAGTAAGACATGAGATTTTGTTGGTTCGTCCAGAGTGAAGCCCCGATGAATTCCAGAGTGATTTGATCAGTGAGTGGAAAAGTATCTGCAAAGTCCCCTTTGGGGAATGGTGAGAAAGGGGGAAAATTCAACCCCCCTAGTTGAATTCTTGATATTCTCACAAGCAGTGTGGACAACAAAGCTATAGGCTGAGCCCCCCAGTCTTGGGGTTTGTTCACATGAAACTTAACCCCAGAAAGGATAGGTCAAGCCTACTTAAAATTAGGCCTAAGAGTCACCCCCAAGAGAGTCTCTTTTGTTGCTCAGATGTGGCCTCTCTCTCCAGCCAACACAACAAGCAAACTCACCTCCCTCCCTCTGTCTACATGGGACATGACTCCCAGGAGTGTGGACCTTCCTGACAACGTGGGACAGAAATCCTAGAATGAGTGGAGACTCAGCATGAAGTGATTGAGAAAAACCCTAGAATGAACTGAGACTCAGCA
This sequence comes from Tamandua tetradactyla, assembly GCF_023851605.1. NCBI lineage: Eukaryota > Metazoa > Chordata > Mammalia > Pilosa > Myrmecophagidae > Tamandua > Tamandua tetradactyla. The sequence goes on from NC_135340.1 coordinate 89,164,006, forward strand.
TCAAGGGATTGAGAAAACCTTCTCGACCAAAAGGGGGAAGAGTGAAAGGAAACAAAGTGTCAATGGCTGAGAGATTCCAAACAGAGTTGAGAGGCTATCATGAAGCCTTATGCATTAAGTAGATATCACCTTGTTATTCTAGATGTAATGGAACGGCTGGATGGAACTGCCTGAAAATGTAGAGCTGTGTTCCAGTAGCCATGTTTCTTGATGATGATTGTATAATGATAAAGCTTTCACAATGTGACTGTGTGATTATGAAAACCTTGTGTCTGATGCTCCTTTTATCTACCTTGTCAACAGATGAATAGAACATATGGAATAAAATTAAATAATAAGGGGAACAAATGTTAAAATAAATTTAGTTTGAAATGCTAGTGATCAATGAAAGGGAGGGGTAAGGGGTATGGCATGTATAATTTTTTTTTCTGTTTTCATTTTATTTCTTTTTCTGAATTGATGCAAATGTTCTAAGAAATGACTATGATGATGAATATGCAACTATGTAATGATATTGTGAATTACTGATTATATATGAAGAATGGAATGAGTATATATTAAGAATGTTTGTGTTTCTTTGTTGTCATATTTTTTTAATTTAAAATTAATTTAAAAAATCAGAAAAAAGCAATATGACATTCACTTAATCTATAGCTCTGAGTTAATCTTCAGCTCTGAAAATACTTATTTCACTTTTAAGCTACATGAAGCATAGTTTGCAAGTACATTTTTAATGTTGTTCTCATTGACAAGTATATGCCCTACTGTAAAGGGAAATTCTACCTTGCTCTCTACCTCCAGAGTCTTTAGAGATTTCTCCTTTAATGAAAATCATTTCTAAGCCACATTCAGCTGGGACCCAGGCCTCCAGAATACCCAGTCCTCTTACAATGGGTCTTTAACCCCTACATGTAGAAGCCAGTCTGGTTGTTTTCCCGGCTGTCTACTTTATTAAAATTGTCAGCACAGTAGTCTTTTCTCAAAACTTAAAACTGAAGTATTTAAAAGCATATAAAACCAAATCTCAGAGAACAAGCATTCCCCTTCCTTTCCCACCTTCTCTCTGATTTCCAGTGCTCTCTTGCACAGCGGCTCAGCTTCTTTGTACTTTCCTCTTTTACCGTAAAGCACAGCAAGGTTATTCAGAGTGGCTGCCACCTGCCCGAACAGAGAGAACCACTAAGAACAGTAAAAGCTACCAAAAAAGAGAATATATCACACACATAAAGAGTGTATTTACACAACACATATTCATTTGTGTTCAATATATACAGCAAAGTACTCTTAACTGGATAAATGACTATAGCTTCAGCTAAAAGCAGAAGAGCAATTCACTCTAATGTAAACAGATTTTAGAAAGTAATAATGCAGAACACTAAAAAATTAAACAAATCAATATCAACAGCATATTCTTGATTTTCTTAAAAATCTCACTGGAAGACACAAAGCCAACCAAAACAAATCTGTATGCAAATCTAACCAGATTGTAATAAAAAGTCAATATAAATTCTTTGGAAAAAATTTATAGATGTACATGCAATTTGATTTAGGATCAAAATTGTGGGGCACAATCAATTTGATGTAGTGGCTGTAAACAAATTAAATGAGCACTGGCATAGGCTAACAGCCAAGTCCCCAACCCTGAAGCTCATCGTTGGTGTTGAGCAAGTAAAGACAGCCTACCTGCATCACCCAGTGAAAAGGCAGCTCCTCAACCTTCCCTGTTGAGTTTGATATGAAAAGGAACTGGGTAAAATGCACATTAGGGAAAACAAAATATAAACATAATGAAAGAACCAGGTATACAAACCGCAGGATGATCTTTGCCCAAAGTTTTTTCACGGATTGCCAAGGCATCATTCAGTAGATTAGCTGCATCTTTGTATTTATTCTGATCCCTAAATTGAAAAACACATAGTAAGTGCTTTATATTTACTTACTATATCTTTTTAAAATTTAACTTTGGAGGCATAAAAATAAAAGTTTATAACACTCAGAAGTAAAAAACTCGAACAGACATCTCTTCAAAAAAGAAATACAAATGGGCCAGAAGGCACATGAAAAGATGCTCAGCATTATTAGCCATCAGGGAAATGCAAATCAAAACCTAATGAGATACAATTTCAACCCATTAGAATGGCTGCTGTTTTTTAAAAAATGGAAAATTATAAGTGTCAGAGAGGATGAGGAGAAAAGGAACTCTCATTTATTGCTGGTTGGAATATAAAAGTGCACAGCCACTATGAAAAACAGTTGGTGGTTCCTCAGAAAGTTAAGTATAGACTTACCCTATGACCCAGCAATCCCACTTCTAGGTATACTGAAAAAATTAAAAGCAGGTACTTGAACAGATACTTGCACTCTGATGTTCACAGCGGCATTATTAACAATTGCCGCAAAGTGGAAGCAACCCATGTGTCTAAGAACTGACAAATGGATAAACAAATTACGGTATATACATACAATGGGATATCATTCAGCCATAAAAAGGAATGAAGCTCTGATACATGTGACAATCTAGATGAATCTTGAAGACATTATGTTAAGTGAAATAAGCCAGACACAAAAGGACATCTATTGTATGAGCTCACCGATTTGAAACAATTATAAAAGGAAACTCAGAGTCAGACGCTAGAATACAGGCTATCAGCGGATGGGATGGGGATAGAGAATGGGAAGTTAAAGCTTAAAATGTAAGGTTAATTTGGAAAGACGGAAATATTTTGGTAATGGATATTGGTGATGGTAGCACAACATTGTGAATGTAATTAACAGCACTGAAGTACATATCTGAATGTGGTAAAAAGGGGAAATGTTAAGTTGTATATGTGGCAACAGAATACCAATTCTAAAAAATTCATGGAAATGCACTACACAGTGAAATCTAAATTAAACCATGACTATAGTTATTAGAACAATTTTAAAAATGTGCTTTCATCAATGGTAACAAATGTTTCACAGCTATGCAAGATATTTATAATAGGATGGTACACGGGAATCCTGTACTTTATGCATAATTGCTATGTGAACCCACAACTTCTCTAATAAAAAAATGAAACTTAAACTTCAATTATTAAAATAATAAAAGTCAGTCCTCCAACTATTTCAAAACAAAGAAATAAATAAACCTATGCTATGAGAGGAAAGGGTTAGAAGGAAATTCATCCAAAAAATGGACTGGCAAGGTGAGCCTTGGAATCTGACCATGTGGAAATCCTAGCTCTTCCCTTGAAGATTTTGGCACTTGGACCTCCCAGCCCTTTACTGCTGGGACAACTGTTACCACTCTGCAGTGTGGTCCTGAGGGCTCAATGTACCAGGGCCAGCTGCCAATACAGAACAAGAGACAGAACTTGACTTTGCGTATCAGGGCTGACCCCAGTCTCTAGGCTCTGGCTGTGCGATTTGATGGCTTTGGGTTAAGTGACCACTCAAAGTCCCAGGTTTCCCATCTACGAAATACATAAATAACCTAATTTTCTTTATTGCTTTAAGAACTAAATAAGATAATGTTAATGCTACAATTATAATATGAAAGCTTTTATGTATTTCCCCAATTGAGTAATAACAGTTACCTAGCTTCTAGTAACCCTGAAGCCCACTAACTCTGCCCAAGTATATTCTTTTATATTTTTCTTTAATGATCCTACTAAACATTATAAAATATCTCAAAAAATTTTTAAAAGTCAGCAAGTACAAAATAAAGTTTCACAAACTAGTGCACAGTGAGTAAAAAAAAAAAAAAAAAAAAGGATGACTACCTAAGAGGAGGTTTGTGAGAACTAAACAGGCGATGTACATAGCATGCACTTTTAGAAACTGTGATGTGTCACAAAATGTTTGGGGTTATTAACTAGCCAATGACTAAGTCGTGCCTTGCTCGAGAAGCAGCGGGTCTTAAGTGTGGCCCTGGAGGAACAACAATCATCCTACCTAGGAACCTGTAAGAACTGCAAATACCCAGGCCTCAGCCCAGACCTATGAAAAATCAGAAACTCCGGGTGTAAGCCCAGCACTTCATTATTTCAGAAGCCCTCCAGGAAATTCCAGTCCACACTAAGATTTGACTATGACTGCTCTATAGCTGTGATGTCCAATACGGTGGCCAAGAGCCATATACAGCTTTTTATACATTCACTTTTTTAACTAACTGAAATTATTCTAAGCATCGTAAGTCATTCTACCAGACAGTGCTGGAATCCTGGCCCCTTTTGAGAATTTGATGACAAGTAGATTCCTCTCTTACTCCCTGTGGCCTCATACACTTTGTATGCTGCTTAGCAGGCTCACTCTGGACTCCTAGAGAAAGCTCCGCACAAGGAGCTTGGATTTAAGTGGAGCCACACATCTCAAATTAATTCTTAAGGCTGAGAAAGGTGAAACATAGTTTCCTAAATGAAAACAGAAATATACTACAGTAAGCCTTAAAATCTTAAAAAAAAAAAAAAAAAAAAGGACAACAGAAAACTGACAGATGAATATAAATGACTAAACATATATGATCAAAGAAACACAAATTAAAATGCAACATTCTAGGTGTTAACAAAGACACCACACTAATGCAAAGTATTCATAGAAGGAAAACCTCTGTGTGGGTGGGATATGTAGGAACTCTGTACTTCCTGCATGACTTTTCTGTAAACCTACAACTGCCCTTTAATTTAAAAAAAGTAAATAAATAAATGCAAAAATATATTTTATGGACAGATAGACAGACAGACAAAAACGGAGGGAAGAGAAGGAAAGAGAAACCACAACCCTCCACTTCTCCATTAAGAAAGAGCAAGCACCCATGCTGGCAAGCCAGTGGATGAAAGTATGGCAGGAGCACAGGCATCGCCTTTCTGAGGAACAGGCAGAGACTGCATCAAGAGTCATGCAATGCTTGTCATCCCCTTACCCTGTTTAGGAACTGATCCTAGAAAAAAATCCCAAAATCTTGAAACAAACTTATAAAGATGTTTATCAGTATAATATGAATGCTCCCCAAAAAAGCTTCAAATTAAATGACCCTTCATAAGAGAATGCTGAAATAACAAATTATGGTCTAGCCTTAGGATGGAATATTGCATATGTATATGAATGTACATATAGCTACTAATTTATTTTCCAAACTTTTTACTGACATGGGTAAACTTTTCTATATTTTACCAATTTTTAAAAATTATTTTTAAAAACTCATCTAATGAATGCCTGTATGGTTCCATTCCTCTTCAAGTACCAAAGGCCCCAACCCTCCCTTCCTTTTATCTCTGCCATCCCCATCCTGGCTCCAATTCCTGTTGCCACATCCCCACGGTCTAAGAAAAAGCCCCAACAGGTGGCCTTGCCTCCAGGCCCTCCACTCTGTCCTAATCAGCACCCTACCAAAGGGACTCTCCTGGCACACGATTCTGACCCCAATGCTCCTCATGGCCACTCCCCAGACCCTTCCAGCCTCATTTCTTACTACTGGCATGGAGCTACACCAGACTGGATTTGTCGGAGTCCCTCAAACACCCCCAATCCCCCCACCCCATCTCCACTGGCTGAAATCTCACCCATCCTTCAAGGTTTGGTAAAATGCTCCCTCTCCTCCATTAATCCTTCTCTAATCCTCTCAACTAGAAGGAGTCTTTCAGTTCCAGTAACACTCCTATGCTCTCTTATTAATACACCATAGTCTCTTTGCTTCTCTAAATTATATTTTATATGTGCACATAAAAAGTGTATTTCTTAAACAGGGTTATAAGGTTCTTTGGAAACAGACTTCAATCATGCTTTTCGAATAGCTCATATCTGTGAGGCACTACCACGTATCATTTCCCCAATAATCCTCACTAGGGCCCCCTAAGCCAGGTGTTGATTTCAACAACTTCCATTTTAGGAATGAGAAACCTGAGGCTCAGAAGTTAGTGATATGAGCAATGTCATCCAAGGGGACCATTTAGCCCAGACACAAACTCAACTCTCTTGATTTCAAGTTCAATGTTCTGATTCTCCCTTCAGAACAGGAATTGTATCTTATTCACAGAAACCAGCTCAGAGTCTTACATATAATGATGGGTCTCAAAAAATGTTTATTAAATTGAAACAACACAACCAGTGAAGGAAAATAAAGCAGGTAACTGAAATCCACAAATCCGGAAGCATCTCAGACAAACAAATTCCACCAGCCCTCTTGGCAATACCCCTTCCCTGAATCCACTTCTGTATCAGCTCAGCTCAGCCAGAAGACACGAGCAACCCAAGGACCAACAGGGGTTCTCCTTCCACCCATTACCCAACACCATGCAGGAGGGCCATTTAATGCCAGTCAACACATGTTTACCATGGGCTTTTAAGTGGAAGGACCATGTTAGGGTATAGCAAGGGATAGAGACATGAAGATGTCCTGGCCTTCAACTTCCAGCAATCAAGCTTCCAATAGAACCAATGGAATCCAAATAAGGCCAATGCCAAGCACCAAGTGCAAATGCATGAGAAAGGCTGAAAGAAAAGTGTGATGGGAGCAAAAGAGGAGCAAGCAGCAGTGTATCTCTGGGTCCAAAAAGGAGAAAGTATGACCAACAATGCCCCTGCAAGGCAGGAAGGCCGCTGACAGGTGTAGGTGGAAAGCTTTTCTAGACAAAAGATTAAGCGCAGTGCCTTGTGAAAAAAAAAATCCTAAGAGTCTAGTTTGGCTGGAGTAAAAGGTACGTGAATACTGTTCTTCTAGAGAGGCTGAGCTGGGTGGTTGCAGCCAGCGTCTGTCCCAACTGGATGATATCCTGGCCACAAAGCTTAGTACTCAGTTTGAATTTAATCCCTGGGTTTTTGAAGAGACATGGATGATAAGGCTAGAAAAGCAGCTTATACAGATTTATAAAATATATAAATATATTTGAAGAGTAAGTTTATTAGAAGTAAATTAAGTGAATGAAAATGAGAAAACACTAGCCTGTACACCAATGCCAAGATGTTGAGCATTGTCGCCACATCAGGGTGGTCATGCCCAGACGTCTTCTCCAGATCCTCCAAAGCCTGCTTGCAGAGAGGCACAGCGACCTCGTAGCGTCCTTGTGAGGCATACTGGATGACAAGGTTATGCAGAGTCCGGAGCCGTGCAGGGATCTCATAGCCACCCTGCTGGGCAGCAGCTGCTGCACTGCTATGCTGCTGTTGGACTACAGAGAGAAAACTTTACTTCAAGTGTATTTTAAAGAAAAGTATCCAGAAGAATCATGTTATTTAAAAATTTTCCTCCCTAGCTTTTGTTCCAGCTAACACTGACCCCTCTGCTATTTAAATCTTTCACTAGTACTCCCCAGTAACAGCAATGTATCAAGGACAAGGTTGATGATGCAATGATATTTCTCCAGGAACCAGAAAAACTAACATAAAAAAAAACAACTATTTTGACCTCATTCACTGTCAGAATCACACAGATCACATCTGAATTGCTCATTCATCTCCTGTTTCCTAGGGTCTGTTCTAACATATTGTACATCCCAAAAAGCAAAACCACTTAAAATTCTTTTGGGAAAGAGATAACATGTAAATAAATCTAATTAATCAATAAAACAAAAGGTAAACCTAATGCACATTGGCTTTGTTAGACAAGATACATGTACTAAGACTTCTGCTAATTATTACAATTACATACTAAGAGGAAAAGAAACTGCCTGTTTTCTTTTGTTACACTTACTTCCTTGGCCTGGGTCATCTTCATCATTTGGGAAAAGGTCATCCAGAGGTTCTTTGGTAGAATCAGTGTCTTTGTCCTCCTATAAAACAGACCCAGAACAATCCTTAAAGTTCTACAAGTACTAGAATTCCTCTACTGAAAATCTTTAATATAAAATTCATTTTAATTAAGGATTTTAGAAAAGGTCAGTTTTTAAGATCAAATGTGGAATTATTCACAATGTGGCTTATCTAACAGTTTAGTATAGAATAATAAAAAGTTTGCTACACTAGAACTCAAAAGACTTGCAAGTCCTGGCTTGGCAGAACAAACCATCCTTACATTTCCATGCCTCAGATTCTTTACCTACATCCTGAAGAAGGAGAAATGAAACCTTTACTTGAAGTAAGAGCATTATTTGGAAACCAAACATCTAAGAACAGATTAAAATGGGCTTCTCTGGTTCCTCCCTCTGGCACTACCTCTCTCACTCTGCCCACGAACCACAAGGCACAGCCACAGGGTCCCTAGGAGCAGCGAGAAACCTTCTAGCTTTAAAAGTCCATGACTCATGTCTCCCCTCACGTCTGTGGGAGAGCACCTATGCAGCAGAGAAAACAGACAACCCTGACTGAAAATGAGTGGGGCAGAGGAAGACCACACCGCTTTTATAATACTCTAGCCCAGTATGCCTGATCTGAAGACTCTCATAAAGAAACATTAGACACATCCAAAGTGAGGAAGGCTCTAATAAAGCTGGCCTGTATTCTTCAAAAATGTCAGTCATGACAAAGACTGAGGACCTGTTCCAGGGGAAAGATGACTAAAGAGTCATGACAACTCGAAGGAGTATGTGTTCCTGAACTGAAACTAAAATGCAGAGAAAATGTGCTTCAAAGATCACTTTTGAGGCAATAAACAAAACTAGAATATAAATTACAAGGTAGATGAAGTGCCCTCTCAAGGTGAAATGTCTTGAAGTTGGCATGAAGGAATTCGGCAGGAGAGATATTTCACCCCAGGGAAATGCACATAGAAACAGGAGAAAAGCAATCACTGAGATGCACAGCCTCAAAGGGTAGAAAAAGTTAGCTCACTGTGTCTTTTTTTCAAGTATGACATTTTTTCAAAATAAAAAGTTTAAAAAGTCTCTCACTCAGTGAAATGAGTTTTCCCCTTCCTGATTTTATTGTGTATTCCAGATGACAGCTAGCATCACTGTTCCATTCATTCTTATGTCTGCCTAAGCCTACAGCAATACATCTTTTGAACCAAAATGTTTAATTTCCCCATCTGCCCCAGAGGAGGTATGAGGGAGAAATACAGTAAGCCTAATAAAAAGGTAAGTACAGGTTTGCTGGTGCTGTGCACAAGGCCATTCCAGAGAAGCTGAGACTAAAGGCACAGTGTGTGTGAGCCTATGGGCCCCAAAGAGGTGTTCAGGGGTTAGCTCTGATGCAAATGCTCAAAAAAATTATCATGATGATGAATACACAATTATGTGATGATAGTGTGAGCCACTGATTGTACACCATGTATGGAATGTTTGTGGATTAAGAATGTTTGTATGTTAAGTTTTATCAATAAAAAACATATATTTATATATAAAAAGAGGTTAGTTCTGCATGCAATGTGGAATCCAGGAATGGATCCAGGGAGGGAAAAAGAACATGAGTAGAAGGACTGGTGAAATCCAAATAAGGCCCTATTTTAGTTAATAGTAATGTACCAATGTTAATTTCTTAACTATGACAAATTAGTAAGAAGCTAACATTAGAGGAAACTTATATTGTCTTGCCACTTTTCCGTGGCCCTAAAATTATTCCAAAATAAAAAGTTTATTTAAGGAAGTTAACTAAATAAGAAATAAATGATGAATGAAAAATAGCTGAGCCTAGAATGAACATCCAAAGAGAGCCAAAAGAAAAAGAAAAACCCCAAAGTCCTTGTGGAACACTAACTCACCAGGAACAGAAAAATGAGCTAGCAAGGGAAGCCAAGGAGGAGGCATGAGAAGGGAAGCAGGAGAACAGCAGGCATCCTAGGGGACGAAGGGAAGAGAGAGTTTTGGAGAGAAAGTCAAGATCAACAGCACCATAAGCTACAGAGTCTGAATTATGAATGTTTGGATTTGCCAATAGAGGCAGTCACTGTGGACCTGAAGGAAAAGAGTTTCAGCAGAGTGATAAGTATGGAAGCCAGACTGCAATGGGTTAAGGAAGTTCAGGAAATGCCAAGCTTATGCAGATCTCATCAAATAAACAGTAGGTAATGGTGCCTCTTTGCATTGTCTCTTACCTTTACAAAATTTTTTTACATTATCTGACCCTTATACTAAAAAAACACCCATGAATAGATTAAGCAAAGAAAATTTATATGACTTATCCAGAGACACAAAGTAAGGGATGCAATTTCAAGACTCACAATCCTTGGTCTTGCTAAATAAAATCATTGAAGGGGGCTGGAAAACACTCACAACTTTACTAAAATAACCTACTGACTGTAACATGGTAAATGTCACTGCTAAATTTACTATAGAACCACTTACAGATGGAGAAATATCATCATCGTATTTTTTTAACTGATTCATGAATTCCAGGTGTTTCTTTTCTTCTTCCAGTTGAGCCACAGACTGTTCACTCTTTTGTAATTTCTGCTGTGTGTTGGCCAATTCATCCCGCAGCCACTGGTTCTCCTGGCACAGACGACGAACCTGAGCACGCAATTTCTGTTTCTCTGACTCAACAGCATTCAAATGATTTGACAAAGCCATCATAACCTAAATGGACAGAAATGTTTAAAACACTGCAGTATTATCAATAGACCCTTCTAACATGAAAAATTTAGAATGGGCATACCCCAAATACACCTAAAGAGTGGGAGAAAGATCAAAGGTGACGGTGGTGTTATACAGAGAAGGTAGGGTTTAACAAATGAGTATGATGCTGAAACACTATATTGATATTTCTTTTAGTCTCCAATGTCTTGGAGTAGCTATTAGTAAAACCCTAAAAATGTGAAATTGTAACCCATACCAAACTCTAAAATCTGTTCTACAACTAATTGTTGCAGTGTGCTTTGAAATTATTGCTTTTTTGTATGTATGCCATTTTTCACAAAAAAGAAAAAAAAAGACTGTGATGATAAATACACAGCTATATGATGATATTGTAATCATTGATTTTACACTTTGGATGATTACATGGTATGTGAAAATATAGTACATATCATCATTAAAAAATCAAAACAAAAACATAATAGTAGACTGCCCAACAAATGTCATGTCCCATCTACTCAAGCATTCTTTGGCTTAACCTCAAAGCCTACACTTGCAGATACTGTCCTCAAACTACCAATAAGTACTATTCATCATCTAGTTCAACTGCCACCCTCCAGCCATAGACTACGCATGGTGTATAGTGAAGAATATCATACTATACTCAGAACAGCTACAAAAATTATCCATTATTTTTTCTCTTTGATAGCATCTCAATGTATATATTACACAGCTACTCTTCTGAGAAACTGTTTTTTGTTTTTGTTTTGCTTTTTTTACTTTCTATCTAGATGGTCTCAACTTCATTTTTCATAAAGACTAAAGAAGGAAGAAAATCTAAGGCCATGGAAATGTCCGGGTTAAGATGCATGTACATGTATACAGACACAGGACAGGCCCAGGAGGGGAAGTGGAGCTGGGGAAGAACAAGCATACAAATCTTCTTCAATGTTCTAAGACAAGGGGAGAAATTTTTGTGGCTACAAGTAAGAACAAGAACGCATTACTGCATTCCAATGTTTATGTTCCGGTCACAAAATCAGGATGGAATGATGCCCAGTGCTCTGCCTGCCGTACACTCATTAGTTCCAGGAACCTCCCTGAAGTCACAACCAAGTTCCTAGGAGTAAGAAGTGTGGGTCTGTTCTTCCCTCTTTGTTTTTCTCCTAGATTTGAAACTCAAAACTCCAGAAGGTAGGGTTTTTTCCTTTCTTCTTTTTTTAATCCTAATATCTACCAGACAAAAGAAGGAAGTTCATATTTCCTTTCAACAACAGAACATAAGAAATACTAGATTCACAACAACCACTCAAAAACAGAGTCTACAGTTAAAGCTTCTGCCACAGCTAAGGAGAATAACTCTAAAATTAGGATATGGTGGGGCTCTTTTGTGTAGATTTCCTTTATGAGAACAGAAATTGGTGACCCAGCAGTCCTCAATGTGTGTCATTCAATCACTAGTTGTGCTGGTATGAAATGATGTATGGACCCTAGAAAAGCCATGTTTTAATCCTAATCCCATTTTGTGAAGGCAGCCTTTCTTCTAATCCCTATCCAGTACTGTATGTTTGAATCTGTAATTAGATCATCGCCCTGGAGATGTGATTTAATCAAGAGTGGTTGGTAAACTGGATTAAGTGGAGGAGTGTCTCCACCCATGTGGGTGTCTTATTAGTTTATTGGAATCCTCTAAAAGAGAACGACAAGAGAGAAAGCCAAGCAATTCAGAGAGCAGAAAATGCTGCAGCACCGTGAAGCTGAGAGTCCACCAGGTAGCGCTTTGGAGATGAAGAAGGAAAACGCCTCCCGGGGAGCTTCATGAAACAGGAAGCCAGGAGAGAAAGCTAGCAGAGATGGCGTGTTCACCACGTGCCCTTCCAGCCAAGAAAGAAACCCTGACTGTGTTCACCATGTGCCTTCTCACTTGAGAGAGAAACCCTGAACTTCATCAGCCTTCTTGAACCGAGGTATCTTTCCCTGGATGCCTCAGATTGGACATTTCTATAGACTTGTTTTAATTGGGACATTTCCTCAGCCTTAGAACTATAAACTAGCAACTTATTAAATTTCCCCTTTAAAAGCCATTCCATTTCTGGCATATCTCATTCCAGCAGCTAGCAAACTAGAACACTAGCCAAGAAGAAAGCTAAGAAAGAAGTTGATATTTAATGTATTTCATTTTACCTAGAAATATTGGCAGAGCTATCAGGTTCCAAAAGTTTTCAGGGGGGAAACACAATATGTTTCCAGTTTTTTCACCTGTGTCTAGCATGATATAAACAAAGGTATCTTGTCCTAAGGGAGTGCGGCAACTATAAGCTGACAGTCTCTTAGGCTTGAGAACCTTGAACTTCAAGGGTTACAACATTCCCCAGCCTCACTCACAGATAGGTGTGGCCATGTAACTAAATTCTGGCCAATGAAATATAAGCAGGGTGTTGTGACAACTTCAGGAAGCAACTTTAGAGCAGGCACACCCTCCTTCATTCCTTCCCCATTCCTAACACGGGGTCATATGGCTGCAGCTGGGCCACGAGCCAGGCTCCCAAGGTGGCCCAGCAGTAGGAGGTACAAGGACCGTGGGTGGTCCTGACAACCGTACAGCTACCAGGGTCCGCCTACTTTAGAACTACTTTTATGCTAGCAATGCCCATCATCTATGTTGTTTAAGCCACTGATATCTCTTCATATGTGCGTCCACATGATACACAGGATGACTTATTTCAGCTTTGCTTTTTAAAATTAGACATGCACAAATCAACAATCATTGAAATATCAGCCATAACCCACATGTAAGTTGATATCTGTCAGCCACCTAATATAAGGTTCTGCAATTATCTTCCCTCTACTTTAGTAAATTATCTATTTCAAATCAAGTCTCCTTTTTTTTCAACCGTCAGCTATATGACCATGCCCATGTCTTTCCCACTGATACCTGTGCCTCACTCAGGCCAAGCTCCAACATTTCCAGTGACTTTCGAATCATGTTTGATTTTTCTTCCACCAGATTACTTTCATCATCTTTCTTCAAACACTTCAGTGTCTCAAGTAAACTTTGTAAAATGGAATTGTGTTCATTCTTCAGAGCTTCCAGCCCTTGAATTACTTGCTTTGTCTTAGAAATAATTTCATCCTGTGTAAGCTTCTCCAACTTGTCTTCCTTTATATACACCATTGTGGACATGTTGTCATACATTCTAGAACAGAAAGAAAAAAAAATTACACCTCCTAACTACAGGTTAAATCTTCGTTATATCTTTAATACACTGTGTGTGAATATTTTTTAATGAACAATTTTACAGGTAGATAATAAAGACATACATTCTTAATTTATTACATTGCAATACTATATTCTGTATTGTTTCTGTTTTTCCTTTCCAGATCAATTTAATACTTTCTGGTTTATTTCAGTATTCGTTTTTATAAATGAAATGATACCAACAGAAATTAATGCCTAATAGCAAAAGCAGCAAAACATCCAAATGGTATTTCCAAACCATAGTCTCAGAGAACAAGAATTTCTCTCAATATCTACATACATTTTTTCCTTAAGAAACCCATAAGGGACACTAAATTTTTGGTAACATATTCAACCAAAACCTTTAACTTTATTTTTTTTTTACATGGGCAGGCACCGGGAATCGAACCCGGGTCCTCGGGCTTGGCAGGCAAGCATTCTTACCTGCTGAGCCACCGTGGCCCGCCCTTCAACCAAAACCTTTAAAGGTATCCTTGGGGTTAGAAAAAGAAAGAAAACCTCATAAAAGAATACAGGAACAAAGGCACCTGAAAGGAAGATGGCGGAACAGGATAGGTTGAGTTCACTTCTGGCTAAGGAACAGCTAGAGAAGGGACAGGAAAGTGACTGGGTGATTCCAGGATGTAAAGTGACCTGGGAGGGTCTTCTATATCACATAGGGAGGCCCTGTTTGCAAAAGCTGAAGAACTGAGATGCAGAGAATTAGACACAGTCCAGCTAGTGCAAACAGCCTAACGTGCTCCTTTTCAAACAGGAGCCCGGAGCCCTCAGGAGTGTGTATGGACAGGAAGTCAGGACAAGGAATTAAGCCAATCCGCATTCTTGAACAAGCTAAACTTCATACATGCTGACCCATGACCTGCGACTCAACCCACACACCTGAACCCCATCACCTGCCACGTCCCCTCGCCCCTCACCCTCCAAGCGCCCCTGCATCAACACCACCCCTTGCCCCAGCCCCACCCCCCCACCCCAAATGCACCCACGCCGGCCCCAGCCCAATCCACTTCTCCCATGTAAGCACACAGACTCACCCTGTCGCACCCAAGACCCGCCCACCTGCACCCAGCCCCTCTACCCCCTCCCTGTTCCCTGCAGGTGGTTACCAGTGCATCAAGGCTGCGGGTACTCACCTTCATGTCCAGGCTACAACAACCCCCAGCCCATACAGTCACACAACTCCACCCTCACCCCCTGAGATCTACACACATACATCAGTTTACAGTCCTCCCAGAGCTGTACAGTCACACGTGTACAATCCCCATCATGCACCCCAACTCTGGGCAAGTGCTAACCTGCACATCCGGGCCACATCCACCCCAAGCCTGCGCAGGGGCAACCCAGGCCCAATACTCCTGAGCTCTGTGCACACACATAACAGAGTCCCACCTCCTAGAACAGCACACAACAGGAACCTGCCCTCCAGAGCTGCACATTTGCACAGCCATACCCTACCCCCGCCACTGGCACCCACCCATTCTTATACTGATCTCTTGACCCCTACACCCCAACCCCCTGCCCCACACATGTACACCCTTGCCTCCTCTGGCACATGTGCCCTGCTACCACACCTGGAAGGTGCTCACATGCACATCTGTGCTACATAGCCCCTTTCCCGTGCACACCTGCTCAAATCCACCAACCCCCCACAACTGTGCATCCATGCCACGGCCCTTGCCCACCCTAAATTACCTGCCCCTGCCCCACATCCTGCAATCCCCCATGACTTGTGCCTTGTCCCTACACACTCCCACGTCCACATGCAGGCCCCCTGAACCTCTCCCCTTGTGCAAGGACATACCTGCCCCCTGGCCCCCTGTGCCCCAACCTCTGTACCACCTACCCTACACCCTATTCTGTGTTCCAAGGCCTGCCTGAGCTGCATCCAGTCATTACAGGCCCTGCACCACACCTCCATAACTCCGTACCCACAGGCAGCAGCATAGCGTCACCAACCTGTGCCTATACCTACAATGCAACCCATCACTGCATTGTTACGCCCCACTAGATACTGTGCCAAACATTAGGGACACCAAAATCAATAGGCCAAGCCCTTGATCGTGAGGGCTGCTCTTGTGAAGTTATTTATGTAGTGAAGATAGGTATGCCTAAGAGTTACTTCTGGAGGACCTCTTATGTTTCTCAGATGTGGCCTTTCTCTCTCTAAACTCAACTCTACAAGTGAAATTACGTGCCCCCTCGCTACATGGGATATGACATCCAGGAATGAAAGTCTCCCTGGCAGTGCGTGAGATGACCCCTAGGGATGAGCCTTGTCCTAGCACCATGGGATCAACAATGCCATCGTGACAAAAAGGGGGATAAGAGTGTAACAAATAAGGTACCAGTGGCTGACAAGGCTCAAATAGAGTTGAGAGGTTACACTGGAGCTCTCTTATGCATGCTTCAGTTACACATCGCTACCTATCATAACTTGCCAAACCCCAACCAAAACCATTCCTGCCAATCCTAAATAATACTTAGGGCAATATATAAGATTCTACAAAGGTTCCATGCACTAGGGTAACTCTCCAAAACCTACAACTTTCAGATGGGTCCCTGGACCAGATAAGTCCTGAAATGCAGAGCGGCCAGTTCTTCCAGAACATCTACTAGTTTCATCTCCTTATCCCATATTATCGACAGTCCCTTCCACTATGAAAAAGTTAGAATGGACATAAACCCCTAAAGAGTGGGAGAAAGATCAATGGTAATGGTGGAGTTAGAGAAGGTACAGTTTAATAAATGAGTATGAGTGATGAATTGTTATACTAATATTTCTTTTAGTGTCCAGTACCTTAGAGCAACTAGGAGTAAAAGCCTAAAATTGTGGAATTGTAACCCATAACAAACTCTGAAATCTGTTCTACAGCTAAATGCTGCATTGTACTTTGAGACTTACTGCTTTATGAATGTATGTTATGTAAAGAGGAGGAGTATAACAGAAAAGATCAGATTTAACAAATGAGTATGAATGCTGAATCATACTGATATTTCTTTCTATTGTTCTCCAGTTCTTGGAGCAGTTAGAAGAAAAAACAAAAAAATTGTGGAATAGTAATCCATACCAAACTTTAAAATCTGTTCTATAATTGCTTGTTAAAAGGTTCTTGGAAATTTACTACTTTTTTGTATATATGTAATATTTCACAATTTATAAAAAGTTAAATACAATTTTTTTAAAAAAAGAGAAAATTAATCAGAATCCAAATGTACCTGGGAGGGCCACTTAGCTCTCCAGAGAAGTGAAAGGTCAGGTGCTGTGGGGAACAAAGATCCTGAATCTATCCCTGGGCGTCCCCAGGAAACCCCTAAATCTTCTGGGATGTCTTTGACTCAGGCCTTCCTAGAAGAAGGGGAGAACGAACAGGGAGCACCAGCACAGAGGCTGACACACAACAGGCTCTCAAAGAACAGCCTGATCCTCAGAGCAAAATGGATCAGGAACACCCAGGTAGATTAGATGACTGCTTGATTTCTCCACAGACACACCTCCTGCAATGAGAAATCACTACTTTGCAAGACAGTCTATTTCTTATTAGACTGCTCCAGTATTTATTCAGAAAGTTCGCCCTTTTGCCAAGTTGAACTCTACCTCCTTGTACTTCTATCCATTGAACCAACTTCTTCCTTCTTAAAAAAACATTAAACATACTTACTACATCATCTACGTCACACTATTTTAAACACTGAAAAGCAGTGATAGGGCTGCCCAAATTTTCTATTTCAGGGACCACCCAATCATAACAAGATCCATATTTGTCACCCAAGACACCAACATACAAATGGACATGCCTCTTTTTCAGAGGGAAACAGATAATGGAATATATATATTTATACTATGTGATAATTCTCTCAATTTCTGGGTGAAGACAATATGACCACAGCTAGGTTATAGAGCAAATAGTTCTAAGGCAACTAGCTATTTAAAAAAATAATAAAATTAGATTTATTACCTCATACTATACTTTAAAATAAATTCCAGATTGATTAGAGAATTAAATGTTTTTGAAAAGGCATACAACAGTAGAAAAGAACATAAAGGGAAAGGTAAAAGTATTCTATAAATAAAAGTAAAGACAAAAAACTGCAAAAGACTGAAAGAGTTTACCTAAAATAAGAAACTTCTAAAATTTGATGTGGAACCTAAATACATTTTTGAAGAAACAGTGTTTTATTGAAGGAACACTGTTTTAGAGACCTTCCACAGTGAAGAGTCCAAAAGCACACAGGTTTCCAGCCCATACAGTACAAGTTACATTGAGTCCTGAAAAATAAAAATTACTGGGGGATCTAAGTTATCCTCTGTCAGCTTATAAATCACACTGTCCCTAGACCTTCTTCCAACTCTGATGCTGCATGTACACAAAGGCCAATCTGAGGAAAGAGCCCAGAACAATGCTAGGCATTCAACAGATATGTTCAAAGGATGAAGGAAGCAGCTTTAGGGCCAGTTCCATCTGACTTCAATCCCTCTCCTCCCTCCCGTGGGTCCCCTTGCAGCCTCAATCTCCCTGTCAAGCAAGTGGCAATATCTACCGTACCTGGAACAAGTATAGTACAAGCTCAGAAATATTCCCTTCCCCCGTGACCGACTGGGCGACACAGAATATATCTGGCCCCATGTTATTCTTGTCAACCAAGGTGCATATTTATGATTTTTTATTTCCAAAAAAGAAGCATGTTTTTGCTCTGTGAAAGCAAAATATCTCAATGCAAAGTCTCCAGTGAAGAATCTGACAAATCTAGCAGCTGTACTGAGCTCCTAAAACAAAAGAGGCCCTTTTAGGGTCAAATCCCTTAAAGCCACGATTGAACAGGTAAAGCTATCTATTATGGACTAAGTATTGAATCTCAGAATTCAAATCCCCAACAAATTTTACGCTATACCTGCAGATTGAAATCACTACCTAAAATAATGTTCACAAAAATAGCTGTGAAATAAAACTAAACATTAAGCTTTAGGATGTTTTAAAAAATTGATACTGCTTTTTGGGATTATGTTTATCTCCATTAGTTTAGATAGTAATTCATAATCTTTGCTATTTTTCGTTGGTAATATAGTGGTTTTGATATTTATGGTAATAAAATTAAGAAACAGACATCTCAGGGAATAAATCCCAGAGGTGACATCTTTAAAATATTAAAGCGTACAATGACAAATTAAAAAATATTTTTGCATGAGGAAGAACAAAGGAAGGTCAATATTGCAGGGTGTTGAAAATAGATGGTAATTCATATTTTAAAACTTTAACTTAAGTGAAAGACTAAAGCAAAAAATGTTTATTTAGTACAAAATTTATAATTTGACAAGTGCATTTCCTAACATAGCTTATGTGGACAGTTTAACCGAACACCATAAGTACATGGAAACTTGAGTAGGGTGTGATTATTTTGTAGGTTTGTCCAAAGTCATGCCCCAATAAATCCTAGAGTGATGTGAACAGTGAATAAAAAGTATTTGCAAAGTCCCCTTGGGGGATTATGAGAAAGGGGGAAAATTCAACTTCCTTATGTGGCGAATTCCTGATATTCTCACAAGCAGAGGGGCCAACCAAGGCAATAGGCTGAGTCCTTAATCTTGGGGTTTGTTCATATGAAACTTATCCCCACGAAGGATAGGGTAAGCCTACTTAAAATTAAGCCTAAGAGTCACCCCCAAGAGAACCTCTTCTGTTGCTCAGATGTGGTCTCTCTCTCTCAGCCAACACAACAGGAAAACTCACTGCCCTCCCCCTCTCTACATGGGACATGACTCCCAGGGGTGTGGACCTTCCTGGCAACATGGGACAGAAATTCTAGAATGAGCTGGAACTCAACATCAAGAGATTGAGAAAACCTTCTTGACCAGAAGGGGGAAGAGAGAAATAAGAGAAAATAAGGTCTCAATGGCTGAGAGATTCCAAACAGAGTCAAGAGGTTATTCTGGAGATTATTCTTATGCATTAAATAGATAACACCTTTTTAGTTAAGGTGTAATGGAGAGTCTGGAAGGAACTGCCTGAAAATGTAGAGCTGTGCTCCAGTAGCAATATTTCTTGAAGATGACTGTATAATGACATAGCTTTTGCAATATGACTGTGCGGTTGTGAAAACCTTGTGTCTGATGCTCCTTTTATCTACCTCATCAACAAACGAGTAAAATATACGTATTAAAAAGAAATAAATAATAGGGGGAATAAATGTTAAAATAAATTTAGCAGATGGAAATGCTAGTGATCAGTAAAAGGGAGGGGTAAAGGTTATAGCATGTATAAATTTTTTTGTTTTTTTTTATTTTTTTCTGAATTAATGCAAATGTTCTAAGAAATGATCACGATGATGAATATACAACTATGTGATGATATTGTGAGTTACTGATTATATAATAAGAATGGAATGATCATATGGTAAGAATATTTGTGTTTGCATGTGGTTATGTTTCATAAATAAATAAATAAAAACTAGGCCTAAGAGTCACTGCCAGAGAACCTCTTTTGTTGTTCACATGTGGCCTCTCTCTCTCAGTCAACACGACAAGCAAACTCACCACCTTCCCCCTCTCTATGTGCGACATGACTCCCAGGGTGTAAGCCTTCCTGGCAACATGGGACAGAAATCCTAGAATGAGCTGGGACTTGGCATCCAGAGATTGAGAAAACCTTCTTGACCAAAAGGGGGAAGAGAGAAATGAGACAAAATAAAGTGTCAGTGACTGAGAGATTTCAAATAGAGTCGAGAGGTTACCCTGGAGGTTATTCTTACGCATTATATAGATATCACCTTTTTAGTTAAGGTATATTGGAGAGTCTGGAGGGAAGTGCCTGAAAATGTAGAGCTGCGTTCCAGTAGCCATGCTTCTTGAAGATGATTGTACAATGATATAGCTTTTGCAATGTGACTATGTAATTGTGAAAACCTTGTGTCTGATGCTCCTTTTATCTACGGTATTGACAGATGAGTAAAACATATGGATTAAAAATAAATAAATAATGGGGGAACAAATGTTACAATAAATTGAGTAGATTGAAATGCTAGTGATCAATGAAAAAGAGTGGTAAGGGGTATAGTAAATAAATAGGGGAAACAAAGGCTAAAATATATTGGGTAGATGGAAATACTAGCAGGTAAGCATGACAATCTTAGTAGAAATTTTAAAAAGGAACCAACTGGAGTTGAAGATCACAGCAACTGAAGTGAAAAACCCAGTAGGGTTTTGACAGCAGATTAGAGCTGGCAAGAGCTGGTAAGAGAAAAGAAATCAGTGAACTTAAAGTCAAAACAAGTGAAATGAGTCAGGTTGAGAAACGGAAAAAAAGAAAAGAATTATAAAAAGCAAAAATAGCCTAGAGGTAAGAGACCTCTTAAGCATACAATGTAAGTATTTTGGGAGTTCCAAAAGAAGAATAAAGAGAGAAAGGGGCAGAAGTAGTATTCAAAGAAATAAGGAGAAAGAACTTCTCAAACTAAGCAAAATATGTGCAAACACATATCGGAGAAGCCCAAAGAACACCAAAGAAGACAATCATGAAGAAAAATACCCTCCATTACATACCGATTACACCACTAAATGTAAAAGACAAGGAGAGAATTCTGAAAGCTGCAAGAAAGAAAGCAATCTGTTATGTAAAAAGGAACCCCCATAAGACTGAGTGCCAATTTTTCAGCAGAAATCATGGAGGCAAGAAGGTAGTGGGTTGAAATGCTTTAAGTACTGAAAGAGAACAACTGCCAGCCAAGAATATTATATCCAGCAAGATTTTCTTTCAAAAGCGTGGGAGAGGGATGTATAGTGGTTCAGTGTTAGAATGCTTGCCTTCTACGCAGGAGACCCGGGCTCGATTACCAGACCATGCACCTTATAAAAAAAAAGTATGGGAGAGATTAAGACATTTTCACATAAACAAAGTTGAGGGAGTTCACCACCACTAACCTACCCTACAAGCCATGCTAAAGGGAGTTCTTCAGACTGACAGAAAAGGACGTGAGACAGTGGTCAAAGAAGCATAAAGAAATAAACATAACCATTTGGGTAATTATAAATGCCAGTACTGTTGTATTTTTTTGGTATGTAACTTCACTTCTTACTTCCTACAGGTACTAAAATGCAACTCCATAAAAGGTAGTGATAAATCTATGCTCTTAGATATACAAGATACAAAGATATAATTGGTAACAAGTACCAAAAAAAGCATGAGGGGATGGAGATACATAGGAACTGTGTATGTGTATGCTGTTGAAATCAGGTTGGTATCAAACCATATATATTTATGATGTTAAATTTTAACCCCATCATAACTACAAAGAAAATAAATGAAAAATATATCCAAATAGAAATGAGACGGCACTCATGGTAAACACAAAAAATCAAGTAAGTATAAAAGCAGGCATTAACGGAAGAATTGAGGGGGAAAATGGCGTAATATCTACAAAGGCTAAATACCAAAATGGGAGAAGAAAGTCCTGCCTGCATTACCAGTAATGACTCTGAATATAAATAGATTAAACTCTTAAGTCAAAAGGCAGAGATTTTCAAAACTAATAATAAAGCATGACCCAACAGTTCTATGATGTTTCACCTTAAATTCAATGGTTGAAAGTGAAAAGGACAAAAAATACACCATGCAAGCAGTACCCAAAAGAGAGCTGGAGTAGCTATTCTAATATCAGATAAAATAGTCTCTAAATCAAAAACAGATTTGCATGACAAAGACAGTCATTATATACTGATAAAGGGTCAATTCAACAAGAAGACTTAACAATTTTAAATATATATGCACCTAACATTAGAGCCCCAAAATAAATTAAGTAAATACTGACAATTTGAAGGAAGAAATTTACAGTTCTAAATTAATAGAAAACTTTAATACACTACTTTCAATAGTAGAACAACTAGTCAGAAGATCAATAAGGAAATACAAGACTTGAATGATACTCTAAGAGCAACTAGACCTAACAGACATATATAGAACACTTAACCCAACAACAAAAGACTACACATTCTTCTCAAGTACACATGGGTTATTCTCTAGGACAGACCATATATTAGGTCACAAAACGGGTCTCAATAAATTCAAAAATACCAAGATCATACAATGCAAATTCTCGGGACCACAACAGAATGAAGTTAGAGTAACAGAGGGAGAAATGGAAAATTTACAAATATGTGGAAATTAAACAAAGTACTCTTAAATAACCAATGGGTTAAAGAGGAAATTAAAGGGAAATTTGGAAATATCTTAAGATGAATGAAAATCAAAACACAATATACCAAAGCATATGGGAGGCAGCAAAGGCAATAATGAAAGGAAAATTTATAGCTCTGAATGCTTACATTTGAGAAAAAAAAAAAGAGAGAGAGATTTCAGATCAAAAACCTTACCTCAAAACTAGAACTAGAAAAAGAAGAGCAAACTAACCCAAAGTGAGCAGAAGGAAGGAAATAATGATTACAATACAGAAAAGAGAAACTGAAGACAAAAAATACAGTCAACAAAACCAAAACTTGGTTCTTTAACAAACCTTTACCCAGACTGATGAATAAAACATGAGAGAGGATACAAATAACTAAATAAGACATGGAAAAGGAGACATAGTACTGACCTCACTGAAATTTAAAAAACTGTAAGAGGATACTATTAAAAAAGTATGCCAATAAATTAGATAGCCTAGAGGGAAGAGACAAATTCTTAAAAACACACAAACTACCTATGCTGACTCAAGAAGAAACAGAAGATCCCAACAAACCAATTACTAGTAAAAAGATCAGTAATAAAAAACCTCCAAATAAAGAAAAGCCCAAAACCAGATGACTTCACAGGGGAAGTTAACAAAACATGCCTAGAAGACTTACTTCAATTCTGCTCAAACTCAGAAGAGGTGGAAAACACTCCCTAACTCATTCTACAAGGCCAAATCACCCTTATACCAAAACCAGATAAAGATATCACAAGAAAAGAACATTACAGATCTCTTACAGATGCAAGCAATCCTCAACAAGATATCAGCAAACCGAATCCAATGGCATAGCAAAAGAATTATATACCATGATCTAATGGGACTTATCCCTGGCATGAAAGTGTGGTTCAACTTTTAAAAATCAATTAACGTAATACAACACATTAACAGAATGAAGGGGAAAAAAAACATGAATACCTCAACTGTTGCAGAAAAGGCATCTGATAACATCCAGCACTTAGAAACTGTTTCCTCAACATGATACAGAGCATACATGAAAAACTCACAGCTATATGCTACTTAATGGTGAAAGACTGAAAGCTTTCCCTTTAAGATCAGGAAAAAGATAAAGATGCCCACTGTCACTATTATTCAATTTTGTATTGGAAGTTCTTGTCAGAGCAAGTAGGCAAGAAAAGGAAATAAAATATACCTAATTTGGAAAGGAAGAAGTAAAATTTGCTCTATTTCCAGATGACATGATCCCATCTACAGAAAATTCTTAAAAATGCACAACAAAACTTCTAGAGCTAATGAAAAAATTCAGCAAAGTGCAGGGTATAAGAGCAACACCCAAAAATCAGCAGTGTTTCTATTCATAAGCAATGAACAACTAGGAGAAGAATCAAGAAAAAAATTCATTTATGATAGCAACTAAAAGAATCATATATATAGGAATCAATCTCACCAAGGATATGAAGGTTTGTGCTGGTTTGAAAGTGTTGTGTACTCCGGAAAAGCCATGTCCTTTAATCCTGACTCAAAACTGTAGGGTGGAAACCTTTGGTTACACGGTTTCCACGGAGACTGACCCATTATGGGTGTGATCTTCTGATTAGATAGAAATGTGATTCCGCCCATTTAAGGTGTGTCTTCATTAGTTTAATGGAGTGCTTTAAAAGGGGAGACATTTTGGTGAAATTTCAGTTGCTTCAGAGCTGACAGAGATGCAGACATCTGGTGATGCTTGGAGTGCCAAAGAGAGAGCAGACACCTAGATACAGACGTTTGGGGATCAAGAGCCCATCAGACATCTCCAGTCTTCCCATGAGATGCTAAGCAAGTCAGAACTCAGAGTTTTGTCCCAGAGGAACTAGTGAAGGCCCACAGATTCCTCAAGAGGAAATCACTGGCATCTGAAGCTGGAAGCTACAGAGTAGGGCAAAAGGACCAGCAGATGCCAGCCACATGTCTTCCCATGTAACAAACATCAGCCTTTCTTGAGTCAAGAAAGTCCTCTTTCTCTGGATGACTTAGTTTGGATACTTCTATGGCCCTAGAATGGTAAATTTGTAACGAAAACTTAATAACAAGTGCATGGTGCTACCTATCATAACATGCCAACCCCCAACCAGGACCATTCCAGTCAATCCTAAAGAATACTTAGGGCAATATATAATATTCCACAAGGGTTCCATGCATTAGAGTAACTTTTCAGAAACCTACAACCTCCAGATGGGTCCCTGGTCCAGATAAGTACAGAAACCTACTCCAGCCTCTCCAGAATATCAGATAGTTCCATCTCCCTACCCCACATTAGTGCCAGACCCTTCCAGTATCAAAAATTTAGAATGGCCATAGTCCAACACCCCTGAAGAGAGGGATGGAAAGGTCAAAGGTGATGGTGGAGTTATACCAAGAAGATAGGATTTAACAAATGAATATGAATACCAAATCATTAAATTGATATTTCTTTTAATTTCCAGTATTTTAGAACAACTAGAAGTAAAAACCTAAAATTGTGAAATTGTAAACCCCGTCAAAGTCTGAAATACGTTCTACAGTTAACTGTGGTGCTGTGCTTTAAAGTTTATAGCTTTTTTTGTATATATGTTATTTTTCACAGAAAAAAGTTGATTGTGATAATAAAAAAATATTTAAGCCCTCTAGCCACCTATATTCTGGAGCATCCAGAAGGAAAAATCTAAGAGGATTGTATGGTAGCCCATGACAAACTCTGAGACCTGTCCTATAACCACTGCTGAAGAGTGCTTTGAAAACTATCACCTTTTTATTTCTTTACGTTATACTATACAATAAAAAAAGTTAACAAACAAACAAAAAATAACATGCGCACAGGTAGTTCAGTGGTAGAATGCTTGCCTTACATGTGGGAGACCTGGGTTCGATTCCCGGACCATGAACCACCGCCCACCCCAAAAATAGTCAACCCATCTCTGGGAACTGTTCTGTACCTGCTTGTTGAAGTGTGATTTGAAAAGCATTGCTTTTTTTCTTTCTTTTCTTCATATATATAGTACACTAAAAAAAGGTTTAAAAAAATTATAGGCAGTTAATGTACTACTAGATAAATTCCTGAAATAAAAATTTTGAAAATATTTAGTAACATAGCTCACAACTATAGCAAAGCTGATATTTGTAATAACTTTTAACTTGATATTCTGAGAACACACAGTTTTGATGTTAATCAAATGATATTTAAGATACTGTTTAATATTTAGAATTCAAGTAACTCTGATATCTGTATTTATAGATTTTTTTACCTTTCTTGCTTTAATTTTAAATTGGTTTATGAAACATACTGTACAAACAGGCTTTAAGATGATTACTTAGATTTTTAAAACTTATCTATGGATAAAATAATTAAGATATCCATTTTAGGTGGTTAAGATTTCCATATATTAATTGTTAAAATATTTGTATCTTCATATTTCCCTGAAATAAGGAAAATATTTAGTAAGATAGGTCATTATTATAGTAATGCAGATATTTGTAAGAACTTTCTACTTGATATTTTAATATTTAGAATTTAAGACCTTTCCTATCTGAATATGTAGATTTTTTCCTTGTTGCCACAATTTTAAATTGGTTTATGAAACCTATTGCGCAAACACAGGCTTTACAATGATTATATGGATGCTTTATTTAAATAAGCGTATGGTTAGCTAACTAAGATATCCATTTGGGGTGGTTCTAAGTGTATTGTTTGCTTTCTTTAATTAAAAAAAATTATCAACAACAAAAAAAGTCAACCCATTTCTGGTATATTGCATTCTGGCAGCATTAACAAAATAAAACAGACATGTACACAGAAAACTATAAAACACTGCTAAAATATATCAAAGATGACCTAAATAAATGGAAAGATATTCCATGTTTATGGACTGGAAGACTAAATATTGAAAAGATGTCAATTCTACCCAAAGCAATGTACAGATTCAACGCAATCCCAATAAAAATTCCAACAACCTCATTTGCAGAAATGGAGAAGTCAACCATCAAATAGCTATGGAAGGGTAAGTGGCTCCAAATAGCTTCCCAATCTTAAAACTTATTATAAAGTACTGTAATCAAAACAGCATAGTATTGAGTGGTTGTTAAACTAGATTAGGTGACAACATGTCTCCACCCATTTGGGTGAGTCTTGATTAGTTTCTGGAGTCCTATAAAAGAGGAAACATTTTGGAGAAAAAAGGAGATTCAGAGAGAGCAGAGAATGTTGCAGGACCATGAAGTAGAGAGTCCACGAACCAGCAACCTTTAGATATAAAGAAGGAAAATGCCTCCTGGGGAGCTTCATGAAACCAGAAGCCAGGAGAGAAAGCTAGCAGATGACGCCGCGCTCACCATGTGCCCTGTCTTCACCATGTGCCTTCTCAGCTGAAAGAGAAACCCTGAACTTCATCGGCCTTCTTGAACCAAAGTATCTTTCCTTGGATGGATGCCATTGATTGGACATTTCTATAGACTTGCTTTAATTGGGACATTTTCATGGCCTTAGAACTGTAAACTAGCAACCTATTAAACTCCCCTTTTTAAAAGCCATTCTGTTTCTGGTATTTTGCATTCTGGCAGCTAGCAAACTAGAACACAACCCAATGTCCATCAAGAGTAAAACTGATAAGAAGATTTTGGTATACCCTTAATACAAGAAATATTACAGGGTAATAAAAATAAATGAACCCACTGCATCAACAAGCTAAAGAGGAAAAATCATATCATCATCTCAGTTGGTACAGAAAAGCAAATGAACTGATACAACTATATGGATGAATTTCAAAGACATACCATTGAGTAAAAAAAAAAAACCAGTTGCAAAAGAATGAGAAATTGTAATCCCATTTAAATAAAGTTCACAATAGATAAACTAAAAAAAAAAAAAACAGCATAGTACTGGCACAAGTACAGACATATAAACCAATAGAATCAAATCGAGAGTTCCGAAGTCAATTCTAACATTTATGGCTAACTGATTTTTGACAAAGGAGCACAGACCACTCAATTAGGAAAAAATAGTCTCTTCAACATATGGTGCTGAGTAAGCTGGATTTCCTTTTGCAAAAGAAAGGAGAACCTCTACCTCACATCTTATACAAAAATTGGCTCAAAATGAATTCAAAGACCTAAGTATAAGAATAAGAACTATCAAACTCCTAGAAGAAAATGTAGGGAAGCATCTTCAGAACCTTCTGTTAGGCAAGGTTTTCTTAGACTTTATGCCCAAAGTATAAGCAACAAACACACACAAAAAATAAGATAAATGGGAGCTCATCAAATTAAACACTTTTATGCCTCCAAGGACTTTATCATGAAAGTAAAAACACAACCTACAAAATAGGGGAAAATATTTGTAAATCACATATACAATAAAGGTTTAGTATCCAGAATATTCAAAGAAATCCTCCAAGTTAATAACAAAAAAGGTAAATGACCCAATTAAAAAGTGTGCAAAAGACTTGAATATACATCTCTTCAAAGAAGATACACAAACAGCCAGAAAGCACATATTCAACATCATTAACCATCAGGGAAATGCAAATCAAAACCACAGTAAGATGCCACTTCACACCCACTAGAATAGCTACTATTAAGAAAACAGAACATTACAAGTGTTGGAGAAGATGTGGAGAAATAGGAACACTCATTCACTGCTGACAGCAATGTAAAATGGTGTAGCCATATGGAAGATACTTTGGTGGTTCCTCAGAAAGTTAAGTGTAGAATAACCATGTGACCAGCAATTCCACCACTAGGTATACACAAAAAAACTGAAGGCAGGTACTCAAACAGATAATTATATACCAATGTTCAAAGCAGAATTTTTCACAACTGTCAAAATATAGAAGTAACCCAAGTGTCCATCAACTGATGAACGGATAAACAAAATGTGATATATACCCACATGGAATATTACTCAGCCATAGAAAGGAATAAAATACGGATGTAGGTGACAACATGGATGAACCTTGAAGACATCACGTTGAGCGAAATAAGCCAGACGTAAGAGGACAACTATTGTATGATCTCACTAATATGAAATAATTAGAATAAACAAAACTCATGGAGTCATAATCTAGAATACAGGGTTCCAGGGCATGAAGTGGGGATAGGAAATACAGAGTTAAGGCTTAAAATGTAGAGTTCATGTATGGAAAAATGCAAATATTTTGGTAATGGATGGTGGTGATGGTAGCACAACACTGTGAATGTAATTAACAGCACTGAAATATATATCTGAATATAGTTAAAAGGGAAAATTAGATTGTATATATGTTAACAGAATAAAAATTTAAAATAACCCATATTAACAGCCCCTTCCAACATGAAAATGCTAGAATGAGCCTAGCCCAAATACCCTAAAGAGTGAGAGAAAGATCAAAGATGATGGTGGACTTATACAGAGAAGGTAGGGTTTAACAATTGAATATGATTGCTGAGCTGATAATTCTTTTAGTCTCCAGTGTCTTGGAGCAGCTAGCAGTAAAAACCTAAAATTGTGGAATTGTAACCCATACCAAACTCCGAAATCTGTTCTACAACTAAATGTTGTGCTGCACTTTGAAAAAAATTAGTTTTTTGTATATGTATTATTTTTCATTTAAAAAAAGCCTATTGTGATGATGAATACACAGCTATATGATGACACTGTGTGATTTCTCACATATAATATATGATGGTACTGTGAACCACTGATTTTATACTTTGGATGATTACATGGTATGTGAATATATAATATATATCAATAAAATTGCATTAAAAATACACAATACATTTTGTGTATTTTTGCAATTTGCAATAAAGTAAATATTTTATTTATTTTTGCAAATAAATAAAATTTGGAATAAAATTGCATTAAATACAAACAGCCTCAATGCTGATGAACTGTAAAGGTGTTAGAACAAAAGAATACTTTTTGTAATTTAAATATACAGTCATTTTCAAAATGAAAAATAAAATTAAAAATTCATGGAACTGCACCACGCAAACAATGGCCCTAAGTTAAGCCATGGACTACAGTATTGAATAGTACAATCGTAAAAAATTCTTTTATCAAGGGGGAAAAGATTTATAACTAATAAAGTTTCAGTGGCAGAGAGAGTTCAAATAGAGTCAAAAGGCTACTATGAAGGTTGTTCTTATGCAAGCTTCAGTTAGACCTTGCTATCTACCATAACCTGCCAACCCCCAATCAGGACCATTCCAGCCAATCCCAAAGAACACCTCGGGCAATATAAAGATCCCACAAGAGTTCCATGCACTAGAGCAACTTGCCAGAAACCTACAACCTCCAGATGGATCCCTGGTCCAGATAAGTCCTGAAACCTAGCCCAGCCGCTCCAGATCATCAGATAGTTCCATCTCCCTACCCCATATTAGTGACAGACCCTTCCAATATCAAAAATTTGGAAGGGCAATAGCCCAAACACCCCTAAAGAGAGGGATGGAAAGATCAAAGGTGATGGTGGAGTTATACAGAGAAAATAGGATTTAACAAATGAATATGAATGCTGAATTATTAAACTGATATCTCTTTTAGTCTCCAATATTTTAGAGCATCAATAGTAAAAGCCTAAAATTGTAGAAATGTAACCCATGTCAAACTCTGAAATATGTTCTACAACTAATTGTGGTACTGTGCTTTGAAATTTATAGCTTTTTTGTATATATGTTATTTTTCATAAAAAAAGAAGGGAAAAAGTTGATTGTCATGATAAATATTTATTCCTTCTAGCCTCCTGTATTCTGGAGCAGCTAGAAGGAAAAATATGAAAGGATCGTATGGTAGTCCATGACAAACTCTGGGATCTGTCCTGTAACTACTTGTTGAAGAGTGCTTTGAAAACTTTTACTTTTTTATTTCTTTGCTTTGTATATGTTATACTATACAATAAAAGAAGTCAAAAAATAAAAAAAAGTACTGAAATTAAAATACACATTTTATCAATTGTAACAAATGTATCATGCCAATGCAAGGTGTCAATAATAGGGTAGTATGTGAGAATCCTGTATTTTATGCATTATTGCTCTGTAAACCCACAACTTCTCTAAATAAAAAAAAAGAATAGGGTGGGGGTGAAGAAACATTAAGTAGGGAGTAAAAAAAACTTTAAAAATATGTTATTAGTATCACTGAAGATATAAGAGAAGCTACTGCAACCATAAAACAAAAACACAATAACATGTTTAAAATTTTTTCAAGGAAAAAGAATTTCAAAATATTAAAAGTATAACAAATATGAAAACCTCAATAGAAGGTTTGGAAGATAAACTTGAGGAAATTTCCCAAGAAGTAGAGCAAAATGGACAGAGATGAAAAATAGGAGAGAAAAGATAAGAGAATTAGGAATCTGTCCATGATGTCCAAAATCCAAATAAGAGAACTACTGAAAAGAGATAACAAAAACAGAGGGTAGGAAACCATTAATGAAATAGTTCACAAAAGTTTCCAGAATTGAAAGATAAGAATTTCCAAATCAAAAAAGTTCACCACATACCCAAGCACAAAGGATGGAAAAAGACCTAAGACAAAGGCATTTTACCATGAAATTTCAGAGCATTGATGACAAAAGAATACCCAACGTATTTCTAGGGTGGGGTGAATTCGTGTAGAAAAAATCAGAAATCAGAATGAATTCAGACTTCTCAACAGCAACATTAAAAGTTAAAGGCAATTAAACAAATGTCTTAAAATTCTGAAGGAAAAGTATAAGAATTCTATAGATAGCCAAACTCTCAGTCAACTCTGAGAGTAGAATAAAGACATTTTCACACAATCAGGGTCTCAAAAAAATATTAACTCCTGTTTTTGTTTGCTAAAGCTGCTGGAATGCAATATACCAGAAATGGGACAGCTTTTAAAAAGGGAATTTATTAAGTTGCAAGTTTACAGTTCTAAAGCTATAAAAATGTCAAACTAAGGCATCCAGGGAAAGATATGTTGAGTTAAGAAAGGCCAATGGGTCCAGAACACCTCTGTCAGCTGAGAAGGTCTGGCTTTCTCTCCCAGCTTCTTCAAACGGCCTCCTGCGGTCCATTTTCTTCCTGCATCTCCAAATTTCTGTCTGTGTCAGCTCTGAAGTTTTTTCCAAAATGGTTCCCTATTTTTTCAAAATGGTTCCCTCTTAAAGGCCTCTAGAAAGCAACTCCACCTTGAATGACTGGAGACACATCTCCATGAAAACTACCTAATCAAAAGGTCCCACCCACAAATAGGAGAGTCACATCTCCATGGAAACAACTTAATCAAAACGATCCCACCCAACAATATTGAATGAGGATTAAAGAACATGGCTTTTCTAGGGTACACAACAGTTTCAAATCAACACACCTCCCATGCACCCTTTCTCAGGTTACTGGAAGATGTGCTCAACCAAAACAAAGGCAGCGATTAAGAAAGAAGAAACTGTGGAAGAGGAAGACAGGAGACTGAATTCCCATACAAGCAGTAGCAAAGGGGAAAGGGAAAAGCCATGCACCAATCACAGAGGACAGTTGCTGAGGAATCTGGGGTTGAATTAGTACTAACTAAAAAGAGTAAGGAAATAAAAACAAAATGATTATCATCAACTCCAAAGAAAGCAAAAATTGAACAAGAAAGTCATCATAGTTTATTATACAACTCAGTCATTAAGCGAGAAACAGTAAATATTGCTCTCAGCAAAATTACAATGAAATTATACTGGGGGGCTGTGGAGATGCATAGAATGGATACATGCGATGAGGAGAAGTAGGAAAGAGAGTGCTGAAACATCCAGAGTGGGAAGTCAACACTGAAAAATCATGAGGTAGCAATATGAGCATGTTTGTTAGAAATGGTAACAACTATGGAAAAATCAAGTGAAAAGAGTTCTGGGGAAAGGAAAAGGGGCAGCACGTGAGTGACAAAAAAAATAATTCCTACAAAACTATTTAACTCTAAAAAATATGCAGAGACCCCTCTCATCATATCATATCCAGGGTACATAACTACTGACATGACTTACAACTACCCTATCACTCTTAATCCCCAGGCTGAGGTAATGTTTGCAGGTCTCTAACTGTAAAGTTACCCCCCACTGTCCTGCATACACCCACCTCTTTATCCCTTTTTCCCTCCTCTTCTCTTAGGAGGTAAGTCAAGTGCAGCTCACCTCCTACAGAGGAGTGTCAACATAAATTGTTTAGAATTCTGCCATATGGGAGATTTGTCTCTTCACCCTTCCTTCCCCTTCCATATATGCGTTCATTCAATTAGTTATTTAAATCAGTATGGACTAATGGATATTTATTTTATACTTTGTTATAATTCAATACCACACGATTTACTTTGTCACTCACATCATTGCAGCTTTGTCCAGTGGGAGCTCTTTCATTTGGCTCCTGTGTTCATTCCTCAGTCATGTTCCTACCCTTTTGTTTTTTAAGTACTTTCTTGCTTTCAAGTGGTACAAAATGTCCAGGTAGTCCATCTTGTATATTCCACGCCACAGCCCTAGCATCTGGAGTGCTTGCTGTAGAATGGTCTTAGACTGGCATAGTGGTCCTTCTCCCAAAAATGCAGAACTAGACTAATGATGAGAAAAACATCAGACAAAGCCACAGGGAAGGGCATACCACAGACACCTGACCAGGGCTCCCGACACTGCCAAGGTCATTAAAAACAAGGATGTCAGGGAAACTGTCACAACCCATAAGGAGACCTTGACACTGACTGCAATGTGGAGTCCCGGGGGCAGTCCTGGGACGGGAAAGGACATTAGGAAAAACTATTTTTCAAATAGTTTCCAAATAAAGTGTTGAGTTAACAATAATGAACTCATGTTCATTCTTTAGTTGTTACAAATGAGTTCCAGTAATATAAGATGTTACCAACAGGGAAAGGGGTAAGAGATATTCAGGAATCCTCTGTACTATCTTTCCAACTTTTCTGTACAACCAAAACAGTTCTAAAATGAGTTTTAAAAAAATAAACAATAAAGAGTGTAAAAAAGTCTATGTATTACTATGTGATCATACTGTGAACCAGTGACTATATACTTTGAATGGTTTGTGTGGTGTGTGAATATATCTCAACAAAATTGAAAAAAAAAAAGTCTAGGTTGATAAAGCCAAAAAGTATAATGCAATATATATACTAAGAATTCAAGCTTATCCAGCATTTTAGTTTTTGGAGCACTTTTATTTATTGTTTTATTGCAACAAGAACAAAAAAGCTGTAAGTAGTTTAGACGACTATCATTACAATCCCCATTTACAACTGAAAAAAACTGAGACAACTGAAATGACTTGAGTTCGCTGGACCTATTAATAATAGACCAGGAATTGAATCCAAGCACTCTACACCCTGACTGAGGACATCTTGAACTGCCACATATGTGCATGCATACATGCGTACACACATACATACAGACACATACCTTCGGTGCTTCAGATCTGAGCTCACCCATAAGAAAGAAGAACTGTGTGCCTAACTGGGCAGTCTACAGCCACAGGCAAGGGAACTTCTTAAACCCTTGATATAGAAAGGATTTTTCACTTCTGCAGTGATAAAAATAGCCCAAGCTAACTCTGAGATAATAATAGAAAACACTAAATATTTTATTTAAAAAAAATTAAACTAGAATTGGTTAGAGTCTAAAGGCACTATTTTATAGATATTTTCTAAGTCATACGGATTTTATTTTTGTCATATGAGATATCAAAAGAATCAAGCGTCCCTTTATTTCATGAAGCTATCTTATTTTCCATCTCTACAGCCTGATTATTTAATACATTTATTTATAGCCCTTTCAGTACAAACAGTAAGACTGTACACCCACATTATCAGGTATTCTACTAATTAACAGGCAATAAAATTATCAATAGTCTGACAAATTTTATCACAATCTTCCTCCTCTCTCAAAAATTAACACCAACAACAAAGCAAAACCCATGAGCCTGGCCTGGATATAAAAGCGGAGGAGAAAAGGTGAAGAGACCCCTTTGGGGTGGAATATGGACTGTAAGATTTATATCGATATTAAAGTTCTTGAACTCATTGACTATCCAGTTTAGGCTATGGGATCCGGCTTCCCTCCTCTGCTGGTCAGGAAGGCTCCCAGGCCAGGCAGTGCACCAAGGCCACCTGGGATGCAGGGGGACCATGGGCCAGATACTTTGACTCTGTCTCTTCAGATGCAATTCCAAGCTTATGACACTACAGGAAAGGGGACCATGCAAAAATGCTGGGGTACATGTTTTTCCTAAAACAAGGATAAGAAAGCCTAACGACACAAATATCTCTATCACCAGTCCTTGGTTGAGCAAGTGGAGAGGAAAAAACAGCTCCAACTGACTGCATGACTCAGAGAAAACATAACAAGGTATTTATGCGAATCTGGGGCAAAAGAATATAAATAGTATTAATTCTGAGGAAGAAAAGGCATGTTTTTTAATTCAAAATAAAAAGGTTTCGGCAGATTAACATAATACTAGAGTAAGTTTACATATTTAAGTGTTAATTGGTTGGAATAATTTTCTTTCCTAACTTAAAGAAAGGGAATCAAAGCATTTTTAAAATCAGTTTTCTCTGGAGAAAGGAAATAGGAAAAGAGACGACCCTCACATCTTTACACCCTTCTATATTGTGACTCTTCCCCAAAAAGTATATATTTTTAAATGATTTTTTAAAAACATAAACAGAAAACAAAATCCAGGAATCATAACAGAAGAAAAATCGATAAATTGGACTTCATCAAAATTTTTAAAACTACGGTTACTAAAAAGCACTGTCAAAGAAATAGTTAAGCTACAGACTGGGGGAAAAAATTCAAAATCTGACAAAGGACTTAAACCCAAAATATGTGAAGAGCTCCTACACTCAGTAACAAAAAGACGAACAATACAATTGTTAAAAGGGACAGACATTTGAACAGATGCTACAAAAGAAGCAGCAAATGAGAGGCCAAGCAGCAGGAGTGGTCATGCGGGGCAGGGAAGGCACCTTAAAATCTTAAGATGCCACCGCCCGCCAACCCTCTCAGACAGCTAAGATGCCGAAGAAAGACAGGAGCCTCTGTCGGAGACCGGAAGCAACCTGACACTCGCACACTGCTGGTGGAGTACTGCTGGTGGAGAATGGTACAACCACTTTGGAAAACTAAACATACATCTACCCTTGGCCTCAGCAAATCCACTTCCAGGAATGAGCAGCCCAGAGGTGCACCAAGAGGAGATTGAGCAGCAGCGTGACTACTGTGAGGCTGCAGCTGTCAGTACAGCAAGGGAGTCAAAAGACTAAAATGTGGAAGCAAAGACTGGGGTCTGAAACCTGGCTCTGCTCTATATAGCTGTGGAACTTTCAGAGCTTGCCCTCTCTAAATCTCGACTTCCTCAACAATACAACAGGGGTAGTTCTAGTACCACTGGCATCTGGTGTGTTACCAAGTTCACTACTACCATTACCAGTTTTAATATTACTACTACAGTGAACTTCAGAGACACATCAGATCATGGAGGGTTTTAGAGCTTAGACACAAATTTCCCTGCTACATTAAAAACCAAGGAACAATCCAAGGTGTAGACTGATGTAATTGGGACATTTTGGAGTCAAGAAAATAACTTCTACTTTACATATGCACATAACTCAGGTTAAAATGTTTTTTCTATTGATACCCACTTACCTGCTTTATTTTGCTAAAGTATGGACAACATACCAAGCAAATTCATAGGCATAGATCCAAATTACTTTCATCTGCCTCCAAAAAACAGTTAAAAGCAAAATACAGTAATTCATTTTTGATCTAAGAACATATTAAACAGGAGGCTACAGAGTAGAATTATACAAAATGCCTTGTGATGGAAAGAATGCAAG
This sequence comes from Tamandua tetradactyla, assembly GCF_023851605.1. Lineage (NCBI taxonomy): Eukaryota > Metazoa > Chordata > Mammalia > Pilosa > Myrmecophagidae > Tamandua > Tamandua tetradactyla. The sequence continues at coordinate 89,200,694 of NC_135340.1, forward strand.
TAATCTCTGAATTAGCCTTCCTGACTTAGGAGATAATACTCTCAGGGAAAGTTTAAAGGTCGTTGAAATCTCCTAAAGCCAAATCCAATAGAGATTTTTCAGTTTACCTCTTCCCCGATCTTTCAGTCAAGGTGGCCCTGACCCCCTTTTCCTGCCCCTACCTCCGGGGCACTCCACAGTGGCAGCCAGGTATTTGGATGCTCTCTAGGCACCTCCTTCTTGCTTTCTCTGGAAGAGGTCATCATGGATGCCACTGGCTTCTAACAATAAAATGAGGCCTCTCGTCCCTGGCCATTAGAGAAATGCAAATCAAAACCACAATGAGATATCATCTCACACCCACCAGAATGGCCATTATCAACAAAACAGAAAATGACAAGTGCTGGAGAGGATGCGGAGAAAGAGGCACACTTATCCGCTGTTGGTGGGAATGTCAAATGGTGCAACCACTGTGGAAGGCAGTTTGCGGTTCCTCAAAAAGCTGAATATAGAATTGCCATACGACCCAGCAATACCATTGCTGGGTATCTACTCAAAGGACTTAAGGGCAAAGACACAAACGGACATTTGCACACCAATGTTTATAGCAGCGTTATTTACAATTGCAAAGAGATGGAAACAGCCAAAATGTCCATCAACAGAAGAATGGCTAAACAAACTGCGGTATATACATACGATGGAATATTATGCAGCTTTAAGACAGGATAAACTTATGAAGCATGTAATAACATGGATGGACCTAGAGAACATTATGCTGAGTGAGTCTAGCCAAAAACTAAAGGACAAATACTGTATGGTCCCACTGATGTGAACGGACATTCGAGAATAAACTTGGAATATGTCATTGGTAACAGAATCCAGCAGGAGGTAGAAACAGGGTAAGATAATGGGTAATTGGAGCTGAAGAGATACAGACTGTGCAACAGGACTAGATACAAAAACTCAAAAATGGACAGCACAATAATACCTAATTGTAAAGTAATCATGTTAAAACACTGAATGAAGCTGCATCTGAGCTATAGGTTTTGTTTGTTTGTTTGTTTTTGTTTGTTTGTGTTTTTGGTTTTTTGTTTTTTTGTTTTTTACTATTATTATTACTTTTATTTCTTTTCTCTATATTAACATTCTATATCTTTGTCTGGTGTGTCGCTAGTTCTTCTAAACCGATGCAAATGTACTAAGAAACGATGATCATGCATCTATGTGATGATGTTAAGAATTACTGATTGCATATGTAGAATGGTATGATTTCTAAATATTGGGTTAATTTCTTTTTTTTTCCGTTAATTAATAAAAAAAAAAAAGAGGCCTCTCAAATCTTTACCTTCAGCTTAATTTCCCTCTTGAACTCTAGACATATATCCAACTGCCTATCAGTCCACCTGGTGTCCCACAAGCACTTCCAATTTAACTATCCAAAACCATACTCATCCAATATCTCCTGCTGTTCCCTATCCAGAAAGTATCACCTCCATCAGGTGGGCCACCCAAACTAGGATTCAGGGAGGCATGCTAGATGTATTATCCCACACGACCATTCAGTAAGTGTCCTTTATGTATCAAGCCACTGACACTGAAGAGAACAGACACAAATCCCTGCCTGCATGAAGATTAAGAATGTAAATGGGAAAAATAAAATAAATAAATAAATAAATAAATGAAAAGCCATGGGCGGGCCACGTTGGCTCAGCAGGCAAGGATGCTTGTCTGCCATGCCAGAGGACCCGGGTTCAATTCCCAGTGCCTGCCCATGTAAAAAATAAAAATAAATAAAAGAATGTAAATGGGGGAAACAGCAACAAACAAAATAAAACAATTAAGTAAAATAATACTGTATTTTAGACAGCGATAACTGCTAAGGTGAAAGATAAAGTAGGGCAGGGTTTCAGTAACGTGGAGGGAAGGTGCAGGCTGCCACACTTCCAGAGTCCCGACTACGCCTGCGTGCTGGTGAGGGCAGCAGGGGCAAGAGGTGGGGGGTGAGGGCTGTGGGACAGCAGCAAGAACTCCAGCAGAGGACCATACGGTCTGACTCACATTTTAACAGTACCACTCCAGCTTTGCTCCCTGGATTCCTCCACTCCCAATCTTCCCCACCCCATTCCTGCCAGTGCCCCCACCATCACCCCATTGCAAGTCACCAAATCAGATCCCCTCTAGCCGTTAGTTAAACCCTTCTAATCCCACCATTCCTCTTGGTTCCCACCGCGAGAGTTTGCGCTCACCTGGACTCCTGCCAATAACTCCCAAACTAGTCTCCATCCTTCCATCTCTGTTCAAACCACCTACCACACCACTGTCTGCACCCGCTAATCAACTAGTACCTCCAGACCTCCTTAAGCCCCTCAGGAAGAGACCAGCCTCCTGTACAACCAAGACACCTTCCATAAGCTCATCTTTCCATTCTTACCCTTCAGCCCTTCCTAACATTTCCCCCTTACTGGAGGAAGACTTCACTCTCTGCACAGAACCAGCTCCCACCCATCGTGACTCAGATCAGGAGTCACCTCCTCTAGACCCTGCCTTCCCTGGTCCCCACCCCTTCTCAGCACACTCATCACATAATCTACCCTCACCTACGATGCCTAGCTGTTTAATTCTGGGTCTCCCTCACCCCACCCACCCAGACTAGAATTTCCTAGAGAATGACTCTCTTTTATCGCCATATCTGCAACTGCATGGCACAGAATCTAGCATTTAGGGAGTTTGGTCCTCAATAGACATTTGACGGTGGGTTTTTAAAACACCATGCTTTCATGATCTGAATTTGCTTACCATTTTTATTCTATTCCCTGCAGTGTGGTACTTAAAATTTTCCTTTACTCTTGTTTAAGATACACTACTCAATTATCTTTGTTATATAAAATACTGGTTTATCATACCACTTACTTGGTGACATATCTACTAAAAATGCTCCCAGATTCATTTTGTTCAATTTTTGGCTTTTTCTATTTCTAGTTTTCTTTTTACAGAATTATGTAACATGCTTAAACAGTTTTCAGACCTATATGGAAAGCTACATGTTGGCTTTTTAGACAACATTATGAAACATAAGGAAGAATATGTAATTTTAAAAATTGCAGTTAGTTTTTATTTATTGTGAAACACTGAAAACACTGTGCATCTTTCAGAGGACATTTCCTTCCTCCCTGCTAGCCTCCTTGGATCTGATCACTGTCCTCAATCCCCCATATTTTTTAATATGCCCCCTATGTATTGCCTAGTGTTTTTATAAGCAAACACTGCCAAGAAAAGTAACCCTGGGTCCAGTGAGGCTTCCACCCTGGCCTTCCAGAGTACTGGGCAAGGAGCACTACCAGCACCAGGGGTCAATATGACAGTGCATTCCTTGATGACTTGGGGAAAATTGTTTCTACCCTCCCATAAATAATTTCCCACAACCTGAACATTTTAGTAGTTAACGCCAGTGTATTCTTAAAAATACTTAGGAAACAACAATGAGTCAAATTTCCCTCTATGACAGGCTTGTTGCCAACCTGATTCAATTATGAGACTCAATGAGGTTGTTCCAATTTCCTAATGGGTTTTTCACTCAACTATTACAACTTATTGCCAGCTACTTGTTTTGATCAATGGCTCAGTTATGTTATACAAAACAAAGAACCAACCAACCAAACAAAAACTATGGAATTTAACTAATGCAAAGAACCAAATACCCAACTGCCCTTTCACACAGCAATTTAAATAGCATGTATCTTCACTTTTCCGTTGTTCTCATGCTTTTTAAAACACCACTTTTGCAAGTACTCCTTACCACACGCTGAAGATTCAACAACTCAAAGATAGAAAATACCTGGAAAAGACTTACAAATCTTAAGTTATAAAACCATGCAGTCCACCACGCACTGATTTTAGCTTTTAAATGCTTTATTTAATTTTAATTTTTTTTTTCAAGACAAGAGGGACGCCAAATTTTATAACCGAAAAAGTATTTCAAGACTGAAAAAAAAAGTGCTCCACGACGGAGGCTGCAGCATGCTAGGTGCAGCAAGGCCACTCTGAGTTAAGCCCGCGCACAGAATCTTTTCCCATCGGGTTATTAAAAGAAAGGGGCAGGCGACGCTGGACCTCTGCTGAACCCGGCCCCGGATGGAGGCCCGGGCGGCTCCAGTCGCCGACGAGGATGACAGGCGCGTCCGCCCAGGGCGGTGCCCGGGAGAGGGCGGGGGCGGAAGGAAGGAGGAGGATTCGGACAAAGCAGACCCCGGGCGGCGGCACTCCTCCCCACTAGCCCCGTCCCCGGGGCCGGCCACCACCCCGTCGCGGCGACTCCCGCGACCCGCAGCGGTCCCCGGGAACTACCGCCCCCGCCCGCCGCAGGGCCGAGCCCGGCGTGAGGGAAGGGGGGATGCGGGGGCGGGGGATGTTGGGCCCGGGATGCGGAGTGCCGGGCGGGGAATGCGGAGCCGGGAACAAGGGTGAGGATGGACACTGGGAACGGACCGGTGCGAGACAGGGAGCCGGGCAGGGGTACAGAGGAGTGGCCGGGAACCGGGAAAGGTTACCGGGCAGGAGCCAGGAGAAGCACCGAAAGGAGACCCGGGAGGAGCCGGGGACCGGGGCTGTTGTCGGGAAGACCCGGACGGGCATCGAACCCGGACGGAACCGAGACCTGGCCGGGGACCGAGGAGACGGCCGGGGCCAGGAAGGTGACAGGCCGGCGACCATGCCGCGGCCCTCACTCACCGTCCTGCTCCTGCGGGGGCCGCGCTCGCCACGCGCTGACAGGACGTGGAGGGCACGGGCCGCCGACGGGCCGCCCGCCGCGCGCAGAGAAGCTCGGTGTCTCAGGCGCGGCGCCGCGGTCACGAGCGAGAGGTGCTGACCCGGCCGCCGACCCGCAGCATCCTCGGCCGGCCGCCGCGCTGTCCCTCTCGGTCGCCGAGCGCAAGCACGAGGCTCCTCTCCTCGCGGCTCCTCTCCTTGCAGCCGCCGCCGCCGAAAGGCGCTCAGAGCTCCGCAGCCGGCACCGCTTCCGCCGCCGAAAATGGCGCCGAGCCCCTCCCCCGCGCCCCGCCCCACCCCACAATGCCGCGCGGCGCCCCTGTCATGACGTCACGGGCCCCCGCCGCCTGCGCGCGGGGAGACTGAGGCCCGGGAAGGCGTGCCTTTGATGGTCCCTGGCGGTCGGAGCGGAGCCCGTGGGGCTTCGTTCACACTGGGCCGGGACGTGGCGAGGCGTGCGAGGGCGCCGTCCGTGGGCTGCTCGCTGCCGCTCCGCCCGACGCGCTCGGCAGGGCGGCAGAGGAAAATCCGACTCTTCCCCTGCCGGTCAACGCCGCGCCCCCGGCCTCTTCCCACCCGAGGCCCGGCCCCTTTCAGCCTCATACATCGGGAGTGATATTCACTGACAGGCGCTCCTTGTGGCAAGCCCGGGTCGGAAGCCGTATTTGCTCCTTGAAATCGTACCTTGCCCCCTGCAAGGAGGCTTTCTGAGCTCCCTCTGAAGGAAGGGTTCCTGCAAGGCTTGGCCAGACCCTGGGTACGTTCGGGGTCTTAACAGCCGGGCCCCTAAAGGCCCAGGCCCTTGCGCCCGCCTCATCTCCCATTTCCCCTCCCTTGCCGCCAGGGCCCTGGATCCTCAAGAGTGTGAGCTTAGAGGGACTTTCCAGGCCCTCCTTCAAAGCCTACAAAGGCCTCACCCACACTGCACTTGGGGCTGGGAATAGGGGAAAGGGCAGGGTGCTGAACCAGCTACTGCCTGGCAAGAGAAGAGAAGCCCACGCTCTGCTGTCGCAGCCACTGGCAGCATCGCACACCCCTGCTGCAGTGCCTGGACCTCCAGGCCCCTGCAGGGCGGAACTTCCAGGTCAGGGAGGGCCCCGTGTATCCTGCTGCATTGCCAGCTCTGCAGGTCTGACTCAGCAGCCCAGCAACCGGCCTGGAGGCCGGGAGGACGGTGCTGATTCAGGGGGCAAGGCTCAGCTTTCGTTGCCTGCCACCAGCTTGGGAGAATCCTCCAGGTGCCTGAAATATCCCTGTGGCTTTAGGAAGCAGGAGGGCTTCCTGTGTCCGCCTGCATACCCCCCCCCCATTCTGTACTCCTTTCCTGGTGCCTGTCCTCTTCAGATGCTATCCCTATTTTAACCCTGCAGTTACGGGTCACCAGGGAAGTGAGTCTCCTAGGTTTTTCCAGGGAGGTCCAGTTATGTTGAAATATTGAAATATTTACAAATGCTAAGAAAGGGGGAGCACCTATGGTGACACAGCTGTTACAGAGCCCAAGAGTGAGACAGTGAATCGGACGGAGTCAAGTCCCTCCACTGGCCAAATCGCGCCTGGTTGTCACCGGCCTTAACTTGCCTGCTTCTCAGCCACTGCTGTAGGCCCAGGCCCAGCAACTGCAGGCAGGGGACCTGTGAGCATCCACTCTCTCCTGCGTAACAGGCTGAGCAGAGGCTCATTTATCTTTCTGTGCCTCTAGGCTCAATAAGTGGCATTTCCAAGCACCCATCACCCAAGCAAGAAACCTGGGGCCCTTATGCCCCACTTCTGAGGGGTGGCAAGATCCCACCTCAGTATTTATTTAACTCATCTCTTCCCGGTTCCCTTCACTGCCACAGGTGCAGGCTTTGTTATCTCATTCATTTATTCCTTAAGCAAATATTTCTTGAGCTCTTTTGATTCCCACTAAAAGAGCCAAGAATGTGTTGGTGAGCAGGGTAGAGAAGATTCCGGTTCTGCAGCAGTCTACATTCCAGTGAGAAGAGACAGATGGACAAACACATGAAGTGGGGAATATCTGAGCATGCCGTGCCATGATCAGGGTGAACATAAAATGATATGTACAACAGACATGGCTCAGAGACCACGCTGGGCAAGCAGTGAGGGATGGGCTCGGAGTTAGGGCAAGAAAGCTGAGACAAGCAAGGAAGAGACCAGGCAGCACAAAGGTGCAGGGCAAGAGTGCTCTAGCAAAGGTGCTCAGGCCAGAATGAGCTTGGAGGGTTGGGGACAGAACTGAAAGCTGGGTTCATCTACCCCACCCTAACATGTGAATCTAGTGATGTGACTTGAAGTGTTGTGATGCATCCACCCCTCTCAGGGCCAAGTTGAAACTCCTTAACTTCATCTGGAAGACCCACAGGACCCGGTCCTCTTGCCCCTAACACCCTCACCCATGCCCAAGCTCACCTGTTCCCTCCCATGGTCACACCCTGGATTTAAGTGTCCATTCTGCCCAGAATGCACCCCCTGCCCCCTTGTCCTGGCTCTCCTTCAAGATCAGCCAAGAGGTATTTCCTCCAAGAAGACTTCCTCTAAGCTCCCACCTTCCCTAGACTTCCCCCTATGCTCCTTTCCTTCACTATGTGGGCAGGTTACACAGCTGACACCCCCCTCTGATAGTGAGCCCCAGAGCTGGAGGCAACTGGACCCCCTCCTCACCCCCCCCACTGTGAGGGTGAAAAGAGAAAGGAAGGTCAGGGATGGCCTCCTCCAGGTCCTCTTTGCACGGAGCTCCCCTTTGGTGGAGCAGACACTTGAGGCACTCTGACCCCTGGAACTAAGGCCCATCCTCAAGAATTCCCATTCTCCCTTTGGCCAAGCCTTAAAGGGAACCATTAGCAGCCAGAGCTGCCACCCTCCACCCCTCAGCCTCCCTGGAGAGAAATCTGCCTGTCCTCAAAAAGACATGGGTGCTCTGCCTGAAGGCTGCAGGTCTGGTGACTCCGCAGTTACCCTGGGGGTGGTCTCAGGATCTGCCTGGCTGCCCGCTGGAGGGCAGGAGGGAAGGAGGGCAGGGCTGTCCAGGCAGAGGGTCGTGCCCGCCTTCCCTTCACTGCCCTCAGCATCCTCACTCCACTCGCTCTGCAAATTCTGTGATTTCTTGCTGCCTCCAGGAAAGGAATGGCTCCTCAGGTTCCAGAATCAAAACAGGGCCTTGTGCTCCAGATGCAGGCCCAGCCAAGTCATCATCAGTGTCTGGTGGGAACCTGGAAGCGGGGAAGGCCTTGGGGCTACTTCAGAGTCAGCAAACCAATTGCCTGTTCTTCCCCTAAACCAGGAGGTGCAGAGGGCCGTGGGAGCATAAGTGGCTGGGGGGGAGTCCCAGGGTGGACCAGAAATGCCTGTTTGCACAAGTCCTGGCTGTCTCTGAACACCTCTGAGGCCCCCAGGCTGTGGGGGATTAGCCAGCGGCTCTTCAGCACGCAGGGTGCCTGCACACCCTGAAAAGGGGGCCCCCGCCTGCCTCAGCCCCCTCCTCCCATCTCTTCTCTGCTTCCCTCTCTCCAAGGCTTCGTCCTCGGCCCTCCTCTGTTTTCTTCTCCTCCTAAGCCAGCCCCAGCTCCCCCACTGCTGTGCTCCCACACTGGAGAGAGTCACAGGCAGCATGGAAATCTGGCCAGGCTGGGGCAGAAGCGACACCCTTGGAGGCAGCCGCTAGGGCCCAGCAGACCCCAGGGCTGAAGTCCCTGTTGCAGGGGCAGTGAAAACGTCCAGCTGGGTCCCGTGAGGGCGCAGATAGCGACCTCTTGGAGTTTGTCAGGCCGGAGGCCTCACAGATAATCGGGGAGCATGCCACCCCGTATTCGTTCTGTCCCCATTGTTGACTGAGGACTGCATGTGTGAGGCACCCCGGGCCTGGGACACACAGTGGAGGAGGGACACTCGCTGGGCAGGTGGGCAGGCCCCACAGGTGAAGGTCAGGGGGAGGGCGCCGGGCCAGATGGGTGCTGAGCCAGGCAGTAATTGTCTTGGGGAAACCTGGGTTGGCGGGGGAAAGGGGGTGTCTGTTCTTTTAGCATTGATCATTTTCCTGTAAACTCTGGATTTCTGTCTCCCAGGACAGCCAGGAGCCCCTTTAGGGCAGGCAGGGGTTCTGGGTTCATCTTTGCTCCTGAGAACCCTGCACTGGTAGGCATCATCCTCAGTGAATTTAAGGGAAAGGGGGAGGGGGAGGAAAGAAAGGAGGAGAGAGAGAGGGAGGGGGAGAAGAGAACCCAAGAAGAGAGGAGGAAGGGCAGCAGCAGGGCGCGGGGAGCAGTCCTGGAGCGCGGTCTGCGGTCTGCAGGGCTCAGGCTTGGGGACGGGGCACGGGTGGGGCCTGGCCGGCATCCTGCCCACCGGGGTAGCCAAGGGGCCCGGGGCCAGTTCAGGCTCTGACCTGCTGCACTCTCTGGGTCTCTGGCTTTATGGTCTAAAGATGGATTTTATCAGATTTCCAGGTTCCTCTTGCGTGCCAGCTGCCAGGCGGAAAGTTCCAGTAACTGTTTCCTTCAGAACAAGGGGAACACCAGAACACACTCCCACTTTGGGTGGAAAGAGATGGCATGAAGGGGTGCGGTGGCCCACCCCACCCCTCTCGCTGGCCCTCTGGCCCTTTCTGTCTTTCACACACACGCACACACACTTGCACCAACCCACCCACTGTTCTCTAAGGGGAGGGGAATAGAGGCCAGGGACTGCTGGTTTAAATCCGGCTCCCCAGGGGTGCTCCCCAGGAGTGCTCCCCAGGAGCCAGCGGGACTCCTGTCTTGGAAGAACTCAGCTTCAGTTCTGTGAAAACGCTCATTTGAGAGTGGGGAGACTGATAAGACCCCTGGTCACCTATCCCCGGGCAGCCCGTTCCCTGAATACACCCAGAGTGACACTGTGCAAGCTCCAGGCCCAGGCTTTAAAACGGACCGGAAGCTTCCGCTGATTGCTCTGGGGCTCCCTGAGCTGCGGAGAGAAGGCGGCTCCAGGCAGGACAGGCCAACCCAGCATCCCCACCGAGGCCCCTTTGACGTGACAGTGGCCCAGTCCCAGCTCCTGGACTTTAGAAAAGGATGTCTAAGTGGGGGTGGGAAGGAGAGGCCACAGGGAGAGCTATGCCCTGGAATGATGCATTCCACACACCTGCGGCCGCTCCACGTGCTGGGGATGAAGTATCCCTCCCAAGGTACCGCTGGATGTCTCCGGAAAGTGCTGGATTTCCCATGGTATATATATATGGCAAGGAATCTTGATGCATTCATGTTGTCACCTAAAAAGGATCGTGGCAGAAGACTGGGAAACAAAGAACAGCTGTGCTAGCAGAACAATTCCAACACGATTTGGTAAACACTGTGAAAGAGGTAAACACGTGGAAATGTGGAACTGGGGCCAGGAACTCCCTGGAAATGCAAAACTGAGATTCTGCACTGGGGACTCCCCCCACCCCCAATTTTGCTATGAAAATATTTCAGACATATAGTTGGAAGGTAGGCAGAAGTACAAAAGGTGTGTTCTTTTTAAAATTTTTATTAGAGAAATTACAGGTTTACATAAAAATCAGGCATAAAATACAGAGTTCCCATATAATACCCTATTATTTAAAAAAAAATTTGTATTGTGAAATATATATACAAAAAAGCAATAAATGTCAAAGCACATTGTAACAAATAGTTAAAGAACAGACTTCAGAGTTAGGTATGGGTTATAGTCCCAAAATTTTAGGTTTTTCCTTCTAGCTGCTCCAAGACGCTGGAGACTGAAAGAAATATCAACATAATGATTCAGCAGCCACTGGCATTTGTTAAATCCTATCTTCTCTGTTATAACTCCTCTTTCTCCTTTGACCCTTCCCCCAACCTTTAGGAATATTTCTCTGCTCATTCTAACATTTTCATTGTAGGTTTACAGAAAAATCAGGCATAAACTACAGAGTTCCCATATAGTACCCTATTATTAACACCTTGTGTTAGTGTGGTCCATTTGTTACAATTCATGAAAGAAGATGCTTATGATTGTACTATTATAGTCCATTGTTTACATTGTTTACACTCCTGTTTTTAAATATTTTTACCCTAGTAACATATATACAACCTAAAATTCCCCCTTTTAACCACATCCATATATATAATTCAGTGCTGTTAATTATATATATTAATATATATATAATATATTATGTTAATAAAATATTAATAGATATTTAATATATAAAATATTCCCCTTTTAACCACATCCATATATATAATTCAGTGCTCATAATGTTGTGTTACTAACACTTTGCCAGCACCCCAAATAGAAACTTGGTACAATTGAGCCGGAACCCCCCCATTCCCTGCCCCCTATAACCCATATTCTAGGTTCTGATGCTATGAGTTTGCTTATTCTAATTTAAAAAGGCATGTTCTCTTTTTTTTTTAATTTTTGAGGTCTTTAAGGCTCTTGATACATATTTTCAAATTATTTACAGAAAGGTTTAATCACTTTCCCATATGCCAGTAGTAAATGGAAATCTCTGTTCTATACTCAAAACACAGAGTAATATAGTAAATGTTTTTATTAACTTGGTAGCAAAATGAAAAATTTAGTGTTGCTAAATTTACATTGCTTATTTGTGAGATTATACATTTTAAAATATTTTTGTCACTTGCACTTTGTATTTTGTAAATTATATCTCAATTCCATTGTCCCTTTTTATTGGGGATGAATTTTTTCTTGTCAATTTATACAACCTCTTTCAGAAGAGAATTGATTTATTTGCATCAAATAATTTGTTAAAAGGCATGTTCTTAATCTCTATCTCTCCATTCCTGGGGGAATCAGCCCATTATGATTGATTAAATTGGGAATGGTTAAAATGAAAAACCTTTTTAACCATTAAATGGTTAAATTAAAAGTTCAATTTAATTTAAACTTTTAATGATGTTATTTTAAAATGAAGTATGGCCCAGCTAAACCAGGGTGGGCCGTAATCCTGCATACTGAGGCCAGGAGTCAGAGAAGGCCCCAAGGAGGACCCAGAAACCAGCGGAAACAGGAAAAGCAGATGCAAGGACAGAGAGACGGCCATGTGACAGAGCCGGCGTGGCAAGCCATGGGACCTGGAGGGGGGGCGGCAAGCCAGCACCAGCCCACAGCCGATGCCTCAGTTTGGGACATGGTTCCTCCAAGACCAGAAACAGCCCATGTGTGTGCATGTGCCGCAGCAGCCTGGCAAACTAAGACGGAGGTGTAGAAAAAATTGTAGGGTGGCACCCACATACCTCCCCCCTAGATTCTAACATTAGTTTATTTTGTTTAATTTTATGGTACTGGCCTATATATAAAATCAAAATTTCCATTTTAACCATTCCCAAGTAATCAATTCAGTGGCATGAATTACTTTCGTAATGTACTACCAGTACCACCTTCCATCACCCAGGCTTTTCCACCAGAAACTCTGTACCCACTAAGCAGTGACTCTCATTTCCCCTCTCCCCAGCCCCTGGTAACCTTTAATCTACTTTCTGTCTATGAGGTTGCCCATTCTAGATATTTCATTTAAGTGGAATCATACAATATTTGTCCTTTTGCATCTGGCTTATTTCACCACGCATGAAATTTTCGTGGTGCATCCATATTGTAGCATGGTCCAGCACCATGCTTCTTTTACTTCTTTTCACAGATGAATAATATTCCGTTGTGTGGATGTGCCACATTTGTTGTTCCATTCATCTGCTGATGAACACGGGTTGTTTCCTCCTTTGGGCGACTGTGAATAACACTGCTATGAAAACTGGTGTACAAAAATTTATATTTTGACTAGTGCATTTCCTAATATAACTTATGTGGACACCTTTATTGAACACCATAGGTACATGGAACATTGAGTAGGACATGAGATTTTGTAAGTTTGTCCAGAGTGATGCCTCGACAAATCCCACAAGGATCTGAACAGTGAATAAAAAAAGTATAAAGTATTTGCAAAGTCCCCTTAGGGGAATGGTGAAAGAGGGGGAAAATTCAACTTCCCCAAGTGGAGAATTCTTGATACTCTCACAAGCAGTGTGGACAACCAAAGCAATAGGATGGGCCCCCAATCTTGGGGTTTGTTCATATGAAACTTAACCCAAAAGAATAGGCTAAGCCTACTTAAAATTAGGTCAAACTCACCCGCAAGAGAAACTCTTTTGTTGCTCAGATTTGGCCTCTCTCTCCAGGCAACACAACAATCAAACTCACCACCCTCCCCCTCTCTACGTGGGACATTACTCCCAGGGGTGTGGACCTTCCTAGCAATGTGAGACAGAAATCCTAGAATGAGCTGGGACTCAGCACCAAGGGATTGAGAAAATCTTCTCAACCAAAAGGGGGAAGAGAGAAATGAGACAAAATAAAGTGTCAGTGACTGAAAGATTCCAAACAGAGTTGAGAGGTTATCCTGGAGGTTATTCTTATGCATTAAGTAGATATCACCTTGTTGTTCAAGATATAGCGGAGAGGCTGGAAGGAACTGCCTGAAAATGTAGAGCTGTATTCCAAGCCATGTTTCTTGAAGATGATTGTATAATGATATAGTTTTCACAATGTGACTGTGTGATTGTGAAAACCTTGTGTCTGATGCTTCTTTTATCTACCTTATGGACAGATGAGTAAAACATATGGATTAAAAAAAATAAATGGGGAACTTCCGGGTCAAGATGGTGGCTTAACAACATGCTCATTTTAGTTCGTCCTCCAGAACAACTACTAAATAACCAGAAACAGTACAGAACAGCTCCCGGAGCCACGATAGTGACCAAACACACAGCGTACCCCAGTCTGGACCAGCTGGACCCGCTGCGAGCACCCCCCAGAACCGTGAGTGCCCAGAAGCTGTGGCAGCTGGCACCCCTTCCCCACAGGCCACTTCCCAGAGGGGAAAGGAAAGGATTTTACCAACAGCAGGGACTGGGCACAATCAAACACCAATTGTGGAACTAATTAACAAATTCGGACTACTAAAAATAGGCCCCCAGCTTAGGTGAACCTGATCAAAGTGGAGGTTGCTCATTTTTGCCCCGGCGCCAAGGGGGCAGGACTGACAGAAAAGGGGGGGAAAAGAAAAGAAGGGAACAGGTTTTTCTGGCTGTGTATCTACAAAGGCTTGACTGCCTCTGGATACAGCAGAAGGCCTTTTCAGGCTGCAACTGCCCCAGGCATAGGCATAAGTGAGCTCTTTTGGGGGCTTATCTGGAGCTTGTGCCTTCCCCAGGGGAGGGGTGAAGCCTCACCCAGGTGGAATCCCTCCATCAAGGAATTCAGACACCAGGGCTTGGTAATTTGAAGCCATTAAAACCAGCCTACAACCTCTCCTCTGTCTCCACCATGCCCCCAGCAGGGAGAGTCTGCCAAAGTTAAAGGTACCGCCTCATCTTATGCTGGTGGGACCTGCAGTCAGACAAGTGCCACATACTGGGCAGGATAAGAAAAACAGAGTCCAGAGACTTCACAGGAAAATCTTTCAACCTGCTGGGTCTCACCCTCAGGGAAAACCGATGCAGTTGACTCTGTCCTCCTGATAGGAGGCCAGTTTGGTCTGGGAAAATCTGGCTGGGGTCTATAATATCTAAGTAGACCCTCCTCCTAAGTATGTGTGGGGGAAAGGCACCACACAAGCAGGGCAAGAAACAAGAAAACAAGAACTGAAAAATTCTCCTCTGTTAAACAAAACTTAAGCTAAAGGTCCAGATAAAGCTGAACTGAATGTCAAAGAATAGACAACAAACTCATCCAGCAAGAAAACCCTAGGTAAAGGAAGTGAAAGCAATCTCCAGAATAAACTAATTAAGGTAATTAAATGCCTAGACGCTAGCAAAAAATGACAAATCACACTAGGAAAATTGAAGATATGGCCCAGTCAAAGGAACAAACCAACAATTCAAATGACATACAGGAGCTGAAGCAATTAATTCATACATTCATACGAACAGACATGGAAAACCTCATCAAAAATCAAATCAATGAATTGAGGGAGGATATAAAGAAGGCAAGGAAAGAACAAAAAGAAGAAACTGAAAGTCTGAAAAAACAAATCACAGAACTTATGGGAATGAAAGACACAGTAGAAGAGATGAAAAAAACAGTGGAAACCTACAATGGTAGATTTCAAGAGACAGAACATAGGATTTCTGAACTGGAGGATGGAACATCTGAAATCCAATAAGAAACAGAAACTATAGGGAAAAAAATGGAAAAATATGAGCAGAGACTCGGGGAATTGAAAGACAATATGAAGCGCATGAATATACATGTTGTGGGTGTCCCAGAAGGAGAAGGGAAGGGAAAAGGAGGAGAAAAACTAATGGAGGAAATTATCACTGAAAATTTCCCAACTCTTATGAAAGACTTAAAATTACAGATCCAAGAAGTGCAGCATACCTCAAAGAGAATAGATCCAAATAGACATACTCCAAGACATTTAATAATCAGAATGTCAGAGGTCAAAGAGAAAGAGAGGATCTTGAAAGCAGCAAGAGAAAAGCAATTCATCACATACAAGGGAAGCCCAATAAGACTATGCGCAGATCTCTCAGCAGAAACCATGGAGGCGAGAAGACAGTGGGATGATATATTCAAATTATTAAAAGAGAAAAACTGCCAACCAAGAATTCTATATCCATCAAAATTGTCCTTCAAAAATGAGGGAGAAATTAAAACATTTTCAGACAAAAAATCACTGAGAGAATTAGTGACCAAGAGACCAGCTCTGCAAGAAATACTAAAGGGAACACTAGAGACAGATACGAAGACAGAAGAGAGAGGTATGGAGAAGAGTGTAGAAAGGAAGACTATGAGTAAAGGTAAAAAGAAGGAAAATTAGATATGACATATAAAGTCCAGAAGGCAAAATAGTAGAAGAAAGTACTACCATGCAGTAATAACACTGAATGTTAATGGATTAAACTCTCCAATCAAAAGACATAGTCTGGAAGAATGGATTAAAAAACAGGACCCATCTATATGCTGTCTCTACTCAAAGGACACGAAGCCAAGGACAGAAATGGACATTTGCACACCAGTGTTTATAGCAGCATTATTAACAATTACCAAGAGATGGAAACAGCCAAAATATCCATCAACAGACAGTTGGCTAAACAAACTGACATTTACATAGGATGGAATATTATGCAGCTGTAAAACAGAATAAAGTTATGAAGTATGTAACAACATGAATGGACCTTAAGGACATTATACTGAGTGTGATTAGCCAGAAACAAAAGGACAAATACTGTATGATCTCACTGATATGAACTGACATTAGTGACTAAACTTGGAATATTTCCTTGGTAACAGAGACCATCAGGAGATAGAAATAGGGTAAGATATTGGGTAATTGGAGCTGAAGGGATACAGATTGTGCAACAGGACTGAATATAAAAACTCAGAAATGAACAGCACAATATTACCTAACTGTAATACAATTATGTTAAAACACTGAATGAAGCTGCATATGAGAATGACAGAGGGAGGAGGGCTAGGGCATAAATGAAATCACAAAGAAAGATAGACGATAAAGATTGAGATGGTGTAATCTAGGAATGCCTAGAGTGTATAATGATAGTGACTAAATGTACAAATTTTAAAAATGTTTTGGCATGAGGAAGAGCAAAAGAATGTCATTACTGCAGGGTGCTGAAAATAGATTGTACTTAATATTTTAAAATTTCAACTAATGTGTGAGACTAAAGCAAAAAATGTTTATTTGGTACAAATCTATACTTTGACTAGTGCATCTCCTAATATAACTTATGTAGATAGTTGATTGAATACCTTAAGTACATGGAACTTTGTATAGGACATGAGATTTTGTGGGTTTGTCCAGGTGATACCCTGATGTATCCCAGAGTGATTCGATCAGTGATTGGAAAAATATTTGCAAAGTCCCCTTTGGGGAATGGTGAGAACGAGGGAAAACTCAACTTCCCCAAGTTTGAATTCTTGATATTCTCACAAGCAGTGTGGACAACCAAAGCTATAGGCTGAGCCCCCAGTCTTGGGGTTTGTTCATATGAAACTTAACCCCGCAAAGGATAGGTCAAGCCTACTTAACATTAAGCCTAAGGGTCACCCCCAAGAGAACCTCTTTTGTTGCTCAGATGTGGCCTCTCTCTCCAGCCAACACAGCAAGCAAACTCACCACCCTCCCCCTGTCTACATGGGACATGACTACCAGGGGTGTGGATCTCCCTGGCAGCGTGGGACAGAAATCCCAGAATGAGCTGAGATTCAGCATCAAGGGATTGAGAAAAACTCTAGAATGAGCTGAGGCCCAGCATCAAGGGATTGAGAAAACCTTCTCAACCAAAAGGGGGAAGAGTGCAATGAGACAAAGTGTCAATGGCTGAGAGATTCCAAACAGAGTTGAGAGGTTATCCTGGAGGTTATTCTTATGCATTAAGTAGATATCACCTTGTTGTTCAAGATATAGCGGAGAGGCTGGAGGGAACTGCCTGAAAATGTAGAGCTGTGTTCCAGTAGCCATGTTTCTTGATGATGATTATATAATGATATAGCAATGATTTCACAATGTGACTGTGTGATTGTGAAAACCTTGTGTCTGATGCTCCTTTTATCTACTTTGTCAACAGATGAGAGGAACATATGGAATAAAAATAAATAATAGGGGGAACAAATGTTAAAATAGATTTAGTTTGAAATGCTAGTGATCAATGAAAGGGATCAGTAAGGGGTATGGCCTGTAAAAATTTTTTTTTCTGTTTGTTATATTTTCCTGTTGTCTTTTTATTTCTTTTTCTGAATTGATGCTAATGTTCTGGGAAATAATCATGATGATGAATATGCAACTATGTGATGATATTGTGAATTGCTGAGTGTATGTGTTGGGAATGTTTGTTTCTTGTAATTTTTTTTAATTAATAAAAAAATTTTTAAAAGAAAAAATAAATAAATAAGTAATAGGGGGAACAAATGTTAAAATAAATTTAGTAAATTAAAATGCTGGTGAGCAATGAAAGGGAGGGGTAAGGAGTATGGTATGTATGAATTTTTTTTCTGTTTTCTTTTGATTTCTTTTTCTGAATTGATGCAACTGCTCTACGAAATGATCATGCTGATGACTATGCAATTATGTGATAAAAACGGGAATGTTCATATTGTATGTTGATTGGTTTTATTAATAAAATTTTTTTAAAAAAACTGGTGTACACATATCTGTTCAAATTCTTTTTATAATTAAATTCTTTTTATAATTCACATTTTCCCCTATTTGCTTTATCATATATCTCTCCATTCCTTCCTCTAACCATCAGTTCATCGTATTTTTTTTGAATTTCAAAATAAGTTGTAGATATCAGTATACTTCCCCCAAACACAGTAGGATGCATATCACCAGACAGAGTTCAATATCTGACTGAGGGTTATTTGGGGAAAATTTACACGCAGCAAATCCTTAAGTACCATTTGATGAATTCTGATCAACACTTGTGCCTATGGAACTCAACCCCATGGAGGCAGAAATGGCTCCATCACCCCAGTCACCCTAGAAAGTTCCGCCTGCCACTTCCCAGTCACCCACCCATGCAACCACTGTTCTGTGTTTTCATTTTACAAATTGATTGACTGATTTTTGCCATAGATTAGTTTTGCCTGATCCATCGCTTTCCATAAGCGGAAACATATAGTATCTACCTTTTGTATCTGGCAACTTTAGCTCAACAATATTTGTAAGATTTAACTATGTTGCCCCATGTCTGTTTGCCCCTCTCCTGTTTCCATTTTGATTAACTTGAGTTTTCTCATATCAGTCTTTCCGGGGCTTTTTCCCCCCATTTCTCTTGGGTAAATGTGTAGGAAATGCCAGGTCAGCAAGTGGGTGTATGTTTATAAGAAACTTCCAGACCTTTCTACTGAGTGACAGGCTGTTCTAGTTTGCTAGCTGCCAGAATGTAATATACCAGATACGGAATGGCTTTTAAAAGGGGAATTTAATAAGTTGCTAGTTTATAGTTCTAAGACCGAGAAAATGTCCCAATTACAACAAGTCTATAGAAATGTCCAATCTAAGGCATCCAGGAAAAGATAACTTGGTTCAAGAAGGCCGATGAAGTTCAGGGTTTCTCTCTCAAATGAGGAAGCACATGGCAAACACAGTCAGGGTTCCTCTCTCAGCTGGAAGGACACATGGTGAACACGGCATCATCTGCTAGCTTCTTCTCCTGGCTTCCTGTTTCAGGCAGCTCCCCCAGAGGCATTTTTCTTCTTCCTCTCCAAAGGTCGCTGGTTCATGGACTCTGCTTCTCATGGCTGCATTGTTCTGCTCTCTCCAAATCTCTTTCATTCTCCAAAATGTTTCCTCTTTTATAGGACTCCAGAAACTTATCAAGACCCACCCAAATGGGTGGAGACATGTCATCACCTAATCCATCTTAACAACCACTCTTGATTAAATCACATTTCCAGGGAGATGATCTGATTACAGTTTCAAACATACAGTATTGAATAGGGATTATTCTGCCTTTACGAAATGGGATTTTGATTAAAGCATGGCTTTCCAAAGGTCCATGCATCCTTTCAAACCAGCACACAGGCCATCTCCCAGTCCCACAGTGATGCTCCAACACCCTGGCTACTCTGCGCCCTCGCTGGCAGTTGGGTAGTTGCTCTTTGTAATTCAGGTCCATTCTAGCGAATGTCTACCATCTCCTTGTGGTTTTTGTTGGTGTTTCCTCGGTGGCTGATGATGTGGAGAATCTTTTCATGTGCTGATTAGCTGTTTTATGTCCATCTTTGTGAAATCTTTGGTTCCAATCTATATTAGTTAGGGTTCTCTAGAGAAACAGAATCAACAGGAAATATTCGTAAATATAAAGTTTATAAAATTGTCTCATGTAACCATGGGAATGTAGAGTCCAAAATCCGCAGGGCAGGCTGTGAAGCCAACGATTCCGATGGAGGGTCTTGACGAACTTCACAGGAGAGGCTCACCAGCCAAAGCAGGAAGAGAGCCTGTCTCTTCTGAATCCTCCTTAAAAGGCTTCCAGTTATTAGATTAAGTATCACTCATTAAAGAAGACACCCCCTTGGCTGATGACAAATGGAATCAGCTGTGGATGCAGCTGACATGATCATGATTTAATTCTATGAGATGTCCTCACAGCAAAAGACAGGTCAGCACTTGCCCAACCAGATAAACAGGTACCACCACCTGGCCAAGTTGACACATCAGCCTGACCATGACACAACATTTTGCTCCTTTTTTTTATTTGCTTCTCTGTCTTTTCATGCCAGAATTGTAGGAGTTCTTTACCTATCTTGGGAGCCAGTCTTTTCTCCAATATATGTTTTGTCAATAGTTTCTTCCAGCCTGTGGCTTGCTTATTCATTTTTTAAATGTCTTTCAATGGTCAGTTCGTGTTTAATTTTCAAGTTTTTCACTTGGGGTTATTATTGTCTGTATCCTAGCTAAGGAAACTTTATTACTCCCATGTCACAAAGAAACTATCTTATGTTTTCTTCCAGAAGCTCTACAGTTTTAGTTTTAACTAAAATGAAAAAATTAATTTTTGTGTACCATGTGAGGTAAGGGTATTTATTTTCTGTTTTAAATATGAATATTCCATTGTGCCAGCACCATTCATTGAAAACACTTGTCTTCTCCATTGGCTTGCTTTGGTGCTTTGTCAAAAATGAAATGACAGTATAAGCATGGGACTATTTCTGGACTCTGTCATGTTCTGTGGTGTCTATCCTTAGCCAGTACCCAGGTCTTGATCAGCATAGCTTTGTAGCTAAGCCTTGAGTCTGGTAGTATAAGTCCTCCAACTTTGCTCATCTTTTATCAGGTTGCTTTAGGTATTCCTTTACATTTCCAATAAAATTTTAGAACAAACTTCTCCATTTCTACAGAAAATCCTGCTGGGGTTAGGAATGGAATTGTGTTCAATGACAGGTCGATTTGGGGAAATGGAACACCTTAAAAACATTGAGCCTTTCAACCCTGCCTTGGGTTTTTAAGTTATTCTCCGTGCTGGCTACCCCTATTTGTCCCCACCCCACGTCCATCCTCCACCATTTTCTGCTTTGCTTTGTGCCCTGGGAGGCCGCATCGATGGACTCCCTTGCCACCTGCTTGCAGGTCAGGCCGGGCACAGAGAGGCCCTGGTGGGAAGCTGTACAGTGGGAGGAGAGGATGAGTTGTCTCAGGGTTGCCCTCTGGCAACACTTGTGACCCCTGTGACTGCAGCCCCTGTGCACAGCTCCACCTCACACTCAACTCTCCCTGCAGCCCAAGGAGTGGTAACAGATCCCCTCTATTGCTCGTCCCTGGGTGCGCCACCATCCTGCACTGGCTAACCCTATCCATACCTCTGGGAGCAGTCCCTTCATGAAAGTCTTTTTGTGGAAACCAGCTGGGGTGAATTCTGTCCCCTGTAATTACCCTGACTGATAAAATCTATGAGACATTCTCTCTCTTTTTTGGAAATTAACTGTTTCACAAAGAGGAATGCCTTTACATGATTTCTTTTTTTTTTTTTTTTTATTATTATTTTTTTTATTTTTATTTTTTTATTTTTATTAATTAAAAAAAGAATTAACAAAACAATCAGAAATCATTCCAATCTACATGTACAATCAGTAATTCTTAATAACATCACATAGTTGCATATTCATCATTTCTTAGTACATTTGCATCGATTTAGAAAAAGAAATAAAAAGACAACAGAATAAGAATTAAAACAATAATAGAAAGAAAAAAAAACAAAAAAAACAAAAACAAAAAACCTATACCTCACATGCAGCTTCATTCAGTGTTTTAACATAATTGCATTACAATTGGGTAGTATTGTGCTGTCCATTTCTGAGTTTTTATATCCAGTCCCGTTGTACAGTCTGTATCCCTTCATCTCCAATTATCCCTTCTCTTTTTTTTTTTTTTTAATTAACAGAAAGAAAGAAATTAACCCAACATTTAGAGATCATACCATTCTACACATGCAATCATTAATTCTTAACATCATCACATAGATGCATGATCATCATTTCTTAGTACATTTGCATTGGTTTAGAAGAACTAGCAACATAACCGAAAAAGATACAGAATGTTAATATAGAGAAAAAAATAAAAGTAATAATAGTAAAATCAAAACAAAACAAAACAAAAACCTATAGCTCAGATGCAGCTTCATTCAGTGTTTTAACATGATTACTTTACAATTAGGTATTATTGTGCTGTCCATTTTTGAGTTTTTGTATCTAGTCCTGTTGCACAGTCTGTATCCCTTCAGCTTCAATTACCCATTGTCTTACCCTGTTTCTAACTCCTGCTGAACTCTGTTACCAATGACATATTTCAAGTTTATTCTCGAATGTCCGTTCACATCAGTGGGACCATACAGTATTTGTCCTTTAGTTTTTGGCTGGATTCACTCAGCATAATATTCTCTAGGTCCATCCATGTTATTACATGGTTCATAAGTTTATCTTGTCTTAAAGCTGCATAATATTCCATCGTATGTATATACCACAGTTTGTTTAGCCACTCTTCTGTTGATGGAGATCTTGGCTGTTTCCATCTCTTTGCAATTGTAAATAACGCTGCTATAAACATTGGTGTGCAAATGTCCGTTTGTGTCTTTGCCCTTAAGTCCTTTGAGTAGATACCTAGCAATGGTATTGCTGGGTCGTATGGCAATTCTATATTCAGCTTTTTGAGGAACCGCCAAACTGCCTTCCACAGTGGTTGCACCCTTTGACATTCCCACCAACAGTGCATAAGTGTGCCTCTTTCTCCGCATCCTCTCCAGCACTTGTCATTTTCTGTTTTGTTGATAATGGCCATTCTGGTGGGTGTGAGATGATATCTCATTGTGGTTTTGATTTGCATTTCTCTAATGGCCAGGGACATTGAGCATCTCTTCATGTGCCTCTTGGCCATCCGTATTTCCTCTTCTGAGAGGTGTCTGTTCAAGTCTTTTTCCCATTTTGTAATTGGGTTGGCTGTCTTTTTGTTGTTGAGATGAACAATCTCTTTATAAATTCTGGATACTAGACCTTTATCTGATATATCATTTCCAAATATTGTCTCCCATTGTGAAGGCTGTCTTTCTACTTTCTTGATGAAGTTCTTTGATGCACAAAAGTGTTTAATTTTGAGGAGTTCCCATTTATTTATTTCCTTCTTCAGTGCTCTTGCTTTAGGTTTAAGGTCCATAAAACCGCCTCCAGTTGTAAGATCCATAAGATATCTCCCAACATTTTCCTCTAACTGTTTTATGGTCTTAGACCTAATGTTTAGATCTTTGATCCATTTTGAGTTAACTTTTGTATAGGGTGTGAGAGATGGGTCTTCTTTCATTCTTTTGCATATGGATATCCAGTTCTCTAGGCACCATTTATTGAAGAGACTGCTCTGTCCCAGGTGAGTTGGCTTGACTGCCTTATCAAAGATCAAATGTCCATAGATGAGAGGGTCTATATCTGAGCACTCTATTCGATTCCATTGGTCGATATATCTATCTTTATGCCAATACCATGCTGTTTTGACCACTGTGGCTTCATAATATGCCTTAAAGTCAGGCAGCGCGAGACCTCCAGCTTCGTTTTTTTTCCTCAAGATGTTTTTAGCAATTCGGGGCACCCTGCCCTTCCAGATAAATTTGCTTATTGGTTTTTCTATTTCTGAAAAATAAGTTGTTGGGATTTTGATTGGTATTGCATTGAATCTGTAAATCAATTTAGCTAGGATTGACATCTTAACTATATTTAGTCTTCCAATCCATGAACACGGTATGCCCTTCCATCTATTTAGGTCTTCTGTGATTTCTTTTAGCAGTTTTTTGTAGTTTTCTTTATATAGGTTTTTTGTCTCTTTAGTTAAATTTATTCCTAGGTATTTTATTCTTTTAGTTGCAATTGTAAATGGGATTCGTTTCTTGATTTCCCCCTCAGCTTGTTCATTACTAGTGTATAGAAATGCTACAGATTTTTGAATGTTGATCTTGTAACCTGCTACTTTGCTGTACTCATTTATTAGCTCTAGTAGTTTTGTTGTGGATTTTTCCGGGTTTTCGACGTATAGTATCATATCGTCTGCAAACAGTGATAGTTTTACTTCTTCCTTTCCAATTTTGATGCCTTGTATTTCTTTTTCTTGTCTAATTGCTCTGGCTAGAACCTCCAACACAATGTTGAATAATAGTGGTGATAGTGGACATCCTTGTCTTGTTCCTGATCTTAGGGGGAAAGTTTTCAATTTTTCCCCATTGAGGATGATATTAGCTGTGGGTTTTTCATATATTCCCTCTATCATTTTAAGGAAGTTCCCTTGTATTCCTATCTTTTGAAGTGTTTTCAACAGGAAAGGATGTTGAATCTTGTCAAATGCCTTCTCTGCATCAATTGAGATGATCATGTGATTTTTCTGCTTTGATTTGTTGATATGGTGCATTACATTAATTGATTTTCTTATGTTGAACAATCCTTGCATACCTGGGATGAATCCTACTTGGTCATGATGTATAATTCTTTTAATGTGTTGTTGGATACGATTTGCTAGAATTTTATTGAGGATTTTTGCATCTGTATTCATTAGAGAGATTGGTCTGTAGTTTTCTTTTTTTGTAATATCTTTGCCTGGTCTTGGTATGAGGGTGATGTTGGCTTCATAGAATGAATTAGGTAGTTTTCCCTCCACTTCGATTTTTTTGAAGAGTTTGAAGAGAATTGGTACTAATTCTTTCTGGAACGTTTGGTAGAATTCACATGTGAAGCCATCTGGTCCTGGACTTTTCTTTTTAGGAAGCTTTTGAATGACTAATTCAATTTCTTTACTTGTGATTGGTTTGTTGAGGTCATCTATGTCTTCTTGAGTCAAAGTTGGTTGTTCATGTCTTTCCAGGAACCCGTCCATTTCCTCTAAATTGTTGTATTTATTAGCGTAAAGTTGTTCATAGTATCCTGTTATTACCTCCTTTATTTCTGTGAGGTCAGTAGTTATGTCTCCTCTTCCATTTCTGATCTTATTTATTTGCATCCTCTCTCTTCTTCTTTTTGTCAATCTTGCTAAGGGCCCATCAATCTTATTGATTTTCTCATAGAACCAACTTCTGGCCTTATTGATTTTCTCTATTGTTTTCATGTTTTCAATTTCATTTATTTGTGCTCTAATCTTTGTTATTTCTTTCCTTTTGCTTGCTTTGGGGTTAGCTTGCTGTTCTTTCTCCAGTTCTTCCAAATGGATAGTTAATTCCTGAATTTTTGCCTTTTCTTCTTTTCTGATATAGGCATTTAGAGCAATAAATTTCCCTCTTAGCACTGCCTTTGCTGCGTCCCATAAGTTTTGATATGTTGTGTTTTCATTTTCATTCGCCTCGAGGTATTTACTAATTTCTCTTGCAATTTCTTCTTTGACCCAGTCGTTGTTTAGGAGTGTGTTGTTGAGCCTCCACGTATTTGTGAATTTTCTGGCACTCTGCCTATTATTGATTTCCAACATCATTCCTTTATGGTCCGAGAAAGTGTTGTGTAAGATTTCAATCTTTTTAAATTTGTTAAGACTTGCTTTGTGACCCAGCATATGGTCTATCTTTGAGAATGATCCATGAGCACTTGAGAAAAAGGTGTATCCTGCTGTTGTGGGATGTAATGTCCTATAAATGTCTATTAAGTCTAGTTCATTTATAGTAATATTCAGATTCTCTATTTCTTTGTTGATCCTCTGTCTAGATGTTCTGTCCCTTGATGAGAGTGGTGAGTTGAAGTCTCCAACTATTATGGTATATGAGTCTATTTCCCTTTTCAGTGTTTGCAGTATATTCCTCACGTATTTTGGGGTATTCTGATTCGGTGCGTAAATATTTATGATTGTTATGTCTTCTTGTTTAATTGTTCCTTTTATTAGTATATAGTGTCCTTCTTTGTCTCTTTTAACTGTTTTACATTTGAAGTCTAATTTGTTGGATATTAGTATAGCCACTCCTGCTCTTTTCTGGTTGTTATTTGCATGAAATATCTTTTCCCAACCTTTCACTTTCAACCTATGTTTATCTTTGGGTCTAAGATGTGTTTCCTGTAGACAGCATATAGAAGGATCCTGTTTTTTAATCCATTCTGCCAATCTATGTCTTTTGATTGGGGAATTCAGTCCATTGACATTCAGTGTTATTACTGTTTGGATAATATTTTCCTCTAACATTTTGCCTTTTGTATTATATACATCATATCTGATTTTCCTTCTTTCTACACTCTTTTCCATATCTCTCTCTTCTGTCTTTTTGTATCTGACTCTAGTGCTCCCTTTAGTATTTCTTGCAGAGCTGGTCTCTTGGTCACAAATTCTTTCAGTGACTTTTTGTCTGAGAATATTTTAATTTCTCCCTCATTTTTGAAGGATAATTTTGCTGGATATAGGAGTCTTGGTTGGCAGTTTTTCTCTTTTAGTATTTTAAATATATCATCCCACTGTCTTCTAGCTTCCATGGTTTCTGCTGAGAAATCTACACATAGTCTTATTGGGTTTCCCTTGTATGTAATGGATTGTTTTTCTCTTGCTGCTTTCAAGATCTTCTCTTTCTCTTTGACCTCTGACATTCTAACTAGTAAGTGTCTTGGAGAACGCCTATTTGGGTCTAATCTCTTTGGGGTGCGCTGCACTTCTTGGATCTGTAATTTTAGGTCTTTCATAAGAGTTGGGAAATTTTCAGTGATAATTTCTTCCATTAGTTTTTCTCCTCCTTTTCCCTTCTCTTCTCCTTCTGGGACACCCACAACACGTATATTTGTGCGGTTCATATTGTCCTTGAGTTCCCTGATACCCTGTTCAAATATTTCCATTCTTTTCCCTATAGTTTCTGTTTCTTTTTGGAATTCAGATGTTCCATCCTCCAAATCACTAATTCTATCTTCTGTCTCTTTAAATCTATCATTGTAGCTATCCATTATTTTTTCTATGTTTGCTACTTTATCCTTCACTTCCATAAGTTCTGCGATTTGTTTTTTCAGTTTTTCTATTTCTTCTTTATGTTCAGCCCATGTCCTCTTCATGTCCTCCCTCAATTTATCGATTTCATTTTTGAAGAGGTTTTCCATTTCTGTTCGTATATTCAGCATTAGTTGTCTCAGCTCTTGTGTCTCATTTGAGCTATTGGTTTGTTCCTTTGACTGAGCCATATTCTCAATCTTTTGAGCGTGGACAGTTATCTTCTGCTGCTGGCGTCTGGGCATTTATTCAGATTTCTCTTGGTGTTGGACCCAGCAAGGTTGTAATATTTTTCTGTGAAATCTCTGGGTTCTGTTTTTCTTATCCTGCCCAGTAGGTGGCGCTCGTGGCACACGTTTGTCTGCGGGTCCCACCAGTAAAAGGTGCTGTGGGACCTTAAACTTTGGAAAACTCTCGCCGTCCTGGGGGTTCGCTAGCCGAAGCGGCTTGAGCCGGCCCGGTGTCCGAACGCAGGGAGGGTTGCTGGTCGCCGCAGCCAGGGAAAGAGCCCGTCCAAATTTCCTAGTCGGCCCTGGGCAACAAGCGTGGCGGGAGGGCGCCAGCGGCAGCGGCCCGCCCGAGAGAGTGCACGTTCCCCGGGAGTCACGGGTTCGGAAGGGGCCTCCCCCACCCGTCACCGTTCTCCGCGGCCTGGGGGTTTCCGATCCAATTCTCTCAGTTGGTCCGGGGGCTGCGCGTGGTGTGGGCGCCAGCCGTCTTTGTTTCAGGGGACCGCCTCTCCAATTCTCCCAGCCGGCCCGGGAAGGGGGAAGGGAGTAACTCCGGCCGCTTGCCACCCCGCCCGGTAAGGCCCGCGCGCCTCGGCGATCTCACCCGAGCTGCTTCTCTCAGCCAGCCAGCCGTTCCAGGATGGGGTACGCTGTCTTTTTTATCTCTGTTGTGGCTTTGGGCGCTTTCTGTATCGTTTCTACTCCCCTAGTAGGTGTCCTGGAGAAGAAACTAAGATCCGCGCGTCTTACTAAGCCGCCATCTTCCAGGAAGTAATTTTACATGATTTCTGAGCTCTCCCAGAACTCACCACATGCCAGGAGATTTTTTTGCTCACATGCCATTGGCCAGAACTGTGTCATATGGCCATTGCTAGCTGCAAGGGAGCCTGAGAAATTGAGTATTTATCTTTCCCCACTATCATAATAGAGGGAAGCAAGGGATGGGCTGGGGGTGGCAAATGAAGAATGCAGATTCAATACACATTTTCAGCCTCCCTCTCCCTTCTGCTCCAGCTTCCTGTGTTGTGCCTCTTACTATATTAGAATATCCATGAGCAGAGCTTAGGTTTGATCCATCTCTGTGACTCAGAATGGGCACTCAGAAATGCATAAGAATGGGTGAATGGATGGATGGTTAGGGGGATGGATGACGGAATGAATGGATGGATGGATGAGTTGATGAATGAAGGCATTTAACCCCCTAAGTAACAACCTAAACCCTAACTCCGTAACTTCCAAACTATGTTTTTTAAACTTTTTAAAGGTACAGTCAATAACTGCAAGGGTCTGAGATTTTGCTCTAATTGCAAACTAACAAGCTACAACAAAGGCAGAAGACATGAGACTCCTGGGTCTGAGATAAAGGACAGATTATTATCACAACTGTACAGCAGTAGCCAGAATGTCAGTATTTTTGTGCCAGTTCTTTGAGCCATGACTTCCCCGTGACAATGTGAAGAAGGCTACCTGATACCTGCACATGCAGTGAAGTGCATTACAAGAAATAATCCTGAACAAAGGGAAACAGAATCCTTTATGATGGAAGGTAAAATACCTGCCTTCAGCTCTGAAGAAACACTAAATCTGCCTGCTAAGGCAGTTTTTTCTGGAAAAGACAGCCTCAAACAAAGGTCAGTCTGTGTCTCTGCTTTCAAGAATTATCTCCCAGCAGGTACCATTGGGGTGCTATGCATCTGAATTACTATGAGGGCTAAGTAATTAGCAATGGCTAATTAGTGAAGTATTGGGAAGGGCCAACCTTCCTGCAGGGAAGCAGGGAGGACTCCTCAGCCCCAGTCCAGCCTCTAACGTGCCAAGTTCTTCCATAAGACATTTTATTAAGCCAGTTATTCTGCTGCTAAAATCTAGTGATTAAAAGGACTGGAATATATATTCCAAATTAGCAGAAACTGGAGCTCTGGAATAGGGGATGGAGAATGGGGAGGGACGCATCAAGCTATGTGCATTGCAGTGCTGTCTGTCCTTGTGGGTGACTTAACAACTGTCCATCCTACAGGGCCAGTTCAAATGCTCCCACCTTTCCTGTGGTGGCTTATGTTTTCCAAAGCAGCTGCAACAACATCTCGCGTCTCACACATTCTTCTTATAATGTGAATTTGGCACTCTTCCCACCAAGAAGTAGAGTCTATGTTCCCTCCCCTTGAACATAGGCAGGTATGATGGTTAATTTTATTAATGGTCAACTAGGTTGTGGTATCTAGTTATCTGGCCAAACACCAGCCTAGATGTTGCCATGCAGATAAACTGTAGATGGAAGTAACATGTACAATCATTTAAGTAAAGGGCATCACCTTCGATAATGTGAGTGGGGCTCATCCAATCAGTTGGAGGCTTTAAAAGCAAAGAACTCAAAGTTCAGAGAGAAAAAATTTGACCTTAAGACTACACCCTCTACGTTATCTCAGTTACCAGATTGCTGGTTCCCCTACAGATTTTGGACTCAAGTTTTCAACATTCAACTTTTACTGAAATTTCCAACCTACTGACTTCCGCCAAAAAGCTGGGACACAGAGAGAGTGAAGACAGCTCTGTGATAACTGATGTGGTGATTGAAGCCCAAAGACTTCTGGCAAACCATCACATACCAGGACACAGGCATGGAGCAGAGTCCTATCTGGAGATGCCAGAGGAAGCGTGGCCCTACCAACACCTAGATTTGGGGCTTCTGGCCTCCAGAGCTGTGAGAAATAAATGTCTCTTGTTTTAAGTCACTCAGCTTGTGGTACTTTGATGGCAGCCCTCATTAACTAACACAGTTTTTGGTACCAGGAGTGGGGTCCTACTGCAATAAATACCCAAAATGTGGATGTGGCTTTGGGGTTGGGTTATGGGTAGAGGCTAGAAGAATTTTGAGGTGTTCAATAATAAAAGCCTATATTGCCTTATAGAAACTGATAGTAGAAATATGGATCTTAAGGCAATTCAGTTGAGGTCTCAGAAAGAAGGAAGGAGAGCTGTAGAGAAAAAGCTTATGGTCTTAGAGAATACATAGATTATTATGAATGGAATGCTGTGGAAATATGAACACTAAAAGTACTTTTGGTGAGGCTTTGGAAGGAAATGATGAATGTGTTGCTGAAACTGAAGGAAAGGTGATCTTTGTTAAGAAGTGGCAAAGAACTTGGTGGAGTTGTGTTCAGATGTCATGGGAAGGCAGAACTTGTAATATCCAATTCATATCAAAATGAATTAGGATATTTAGCAGAGATTTCCAAACAAAATGTCCTGGTTTCTCCTTGCTGCTTCTAGTAAAAAGAAAAGAGAAAAACTGAGGAATGAAGTGTTCAACAAAAAGGAGGCAGTAATGGATGATTTGGGAAATTCTCAGCCTTTCCAGATTGCATGCTCTGGAGACAGGGCTTACCTTGAAACTGAACACCCATTTGTTAAAGAAATTAGGCACAGGACTCGAGGGCCAAACCAGTCACCTCAGAAGAAGCTAGGAACAGAGCTATGGGCTCCAGGGAAGCTCTGTGGAGGACTTCTTGTCTGATGGCTTAGGCCCCATGAATTGCACATGAGACCGATAAGTTCTCTGAAAATTTTAAATCAGCAGAAATACTATCAGCCCAGATGAAAGGGACAGGATGAAATGACCTCTGGGCAGGGCCACCACTCTGGTGTCCAGGGAGGGCAGGACCTGAAGACAAAGTGTGGAACACAGAAGATGACCCTCAGGCCTTGCCATCAAATGGAATTTTCCCTGCTGGGTTGCAAATCTGCTCTCCCTTTTGGGCTGGGAATGTCTTATCCTAGGTCTATCCCACCACTGTACTTTGGGAGCAGATAACTTGTGTTACAGTTTTACAGGTCCACAGATAAAGAGGAATCTTGTCCCAGTATGGATCACACTGACATTATCATTCAACCTTGATTCAGATGGTTTAGAAGATGAGACTTAGAGTGATAATACAATGGCTTAAGACTTTTGGAGATGTTGGGATGGAGTAAATGTATTTTGCATGTTGGAAGGACATGAATTTGGGGGAGACAGAGGGCAGGCGAAACTTTCTTGGTTTGCTAGGGCTGCCATAACAAAGCACCACAAACTGGGGGGGAACCCCTACCATGCCTGTCCCAGAGTCCCTCCCCCCATTCCTGCACCCCCTTCTGCCCCAACCCCTCCCAAAGCCCAGTGGGATCTCTCCAACCAGCCTCAGTTACACCAAGGGCAGGGGGCAGTTCTGCGGGGGATGTGCAGATAGCAGCAT
The DNA here is from genome assembly GCF_023851605.1 of Tamandua tetradactyla. Lineage (NCBI taxonomy): Eukaryota > Metazoa > Chordata > Mammalia > Pilosa > Myrmecophagidae > Tamandua > Tamandua tetradactyla. The sequence continues at coordinate 89,231,824 of NC_135340.1, forward strand.
CTCAATACACCGTTCTACTGAACCGTTTGCTTCATTTGTTTAATTTTATCATGGATATATTTTCAAGCATAAACAAAGGTAGCGAGAAACATATAAGGAGCCTGCCCCCTACCCATATCAATTTAAAGCCACCCTCTTGCCACCTATAATCTCTTTCCTCACCATATTTCCCCCACGGAATTATTTTAGAGCAAACTCCAGTCATCCTATATTTTGATTCATACAGACTTCAGTATCTCTAAAACATAAGGCCATCAACATAAGAGTTCTAAATTATCTGAACTCTTTTTAAAGCATAACTAAAAAACAAAAACAAAAAACAAAACATAACTACAAGCCCATCCTTATATTTATACATTTACAATAATGCTCCGAGGCCATCACTACCCAAACATGTCCCAATATCCCCGACTGTCTCATCGAAGGTTTCTAACGTTGGTTTGTTCAAACAAGGAGCCAAACATGATTCCCATATTGTATTCAGCCATACCTCTGTGTAGTCTTTTTTTTCCCTCTCTTTTTTTTTTTAATGTGTAAGATAACATAAAATTATTTTAACTGTTTTAAGTGGACAACTCTGTGACATGAAGTACATCGCAATGCTCTGTAACTTCACCAGGTTCTACTCCCAGAACATTCTCATCACCCCAAGCAGAACCTAGCTTCTCACCCCCCATCCCATCTGCAGTCTCTTTAATTTTTTTGTTTTTTTGCATGGACAGGCACCGGGAATCGAACCCGGGTCCCCTAGCGTGGCAGGCGAGAACTGTGCCTGCTGAGCCACCGTGACCCGCCCTGCAATCTCTTTTTTAATCTACAGGTTCCCGCTATCCCCACCCTCCCTTTATTTTTTCTCCTCGTTTCTTTTCATTGAAAAAACCAGGTCATTGGTTCTGTAAGCCCCCCATCCCATTCCTGGTCTGGCTGGTTGGTGTCCTCGTGGGGCCCCTGGCAGAGCCACCCTGCCCCCATGGTCCTGTAAACCACGAGTCAGAGCTAGGGGCTAGATTGGTATTTTTGGCAAGATTACATCACCAGGAGGTATGCTGTGTTCTTTTTTTTTTTAATAACAAACATTTTAGTTTGGAATAATTTTAGATTTGCCGAAAAGCTGCAAGGAAATCATGAGAGTTTTCCTGTGTACTGCTCTCCCAGCTTCCCCCAGTTTTTAATTTCTTCTGTGCTGATTTGAAACTGTCATGTACCTCCGAAAAGCCATGTCCTTTAATCCTCATTCAGTATTTCTGGGTGGGATCTTTTTGATTGTTTCCATGGAGATGTGACCCACCTAATTGTGGGTGGTAACTTTTTAAAAAATCTCTGTTATTGTATAGCATGACATATACACAAAGCAAAGAAATAAAAATGCAATAGTTTTTTTTATTAATTAAAAAAAGAATTAACAAAACAATTAGAAATCATTCCATTCTACATGTACAATCAGTAATTCTTAATAACATCACATAGTTGCATATTCATTTCTTAGTACATTTGCATCGATTTAGAAAAAGAAATAAAAAGACAACAGAATAAGAATTAAAACAATAATAGAAAGAGAAAAAAAAAAACCTATACCTCACATGCAGCTTCATTCAGTGTTTTAACATAATTGCATTACAATTGGGTAGTATTGTGCTGTCCATTTCTGAGTTTTTATATCCAGTCCCGTTGTACAGTCTGTATCCCTTCAGCTCCAATTACCCCTTCTCTCTCTTTTTTTTTTTCTTAATTAACGGAAAAAAAGAAATTAACCCAACAAAAAATGCAATAGTTTTCAAAGCACTCTTTAACAAGTAGTTACAGGACAGATCCCAGAGTTTGTCATGGGCTACCATACCATCCTCTCAGACTTTTTTCCTTCTAGCTGCTCCAGAATATGGGAGCCTAGAAGGCTTAAATGTTTTTTTTTTAATCATCACAATTGACCTTTTTCCTTCTTTTTTTTTTTGTGAAAAATAACCTATACACAAAAAAGCTATAAATTTCAAAGCACAGCACCACAATTAGTTGTAGAACATATTTCAGAGTTTGACATGGGTTACAATTCCCCAAGTTTAGGTTTTTATTTCTAGTTACTCTAAGATACTGGAGACTAAAAGAGATATCAATTTAATGATTCAGCATTCATATTCATTTGTATAACTCCACCATCACCTTTGATCTCTCCATCCCTCTCTTTAGGGGTATTTGGGCTATGGTCATTCTAAATTTTTGATATTGGAAGGGTCTGTCACTAATATGGGGTAGGGAGATGCAACTATCTGATATTTTGGAGAGGCTGGGCAAGGTTTCAGGACTTATCTGGACCAGGGACCCATCCGGAGGTTGTAGGAAATTACTCTAGTGCCTGGAACCCTTGTGGAATCTTCTATATTGCCCTAGGTGTTCTTTAGGATTGGCTGGAATGGTCCTGGTTGGGGGTTGCCAGGTTATGACAGGTAGCAATGACTAACTGAAACTTGCATAAGAGCAACCTCCAGAGTAGCCTCTCGACTCTCTTTGAACTCTCTCTGCCACTGATACTTTAAAAAAGTTACACTTCTTTTCCACTTTTGGTCAGGATGGTCAGGATGGAACTGTTGATCCCACGATGCCAGGGCTGGATTCATCCCTGGGAGTCATCTTTGTGGGTGGTAACTTTTGATTAGATGGTTTCCATGGAGATGTATCTCCCCCCATTCAAGGTGGGGTTGCTTACTGCAGCCCTTTAAAAGGGAACCATTTTGGAAAAAACTTCCGAGCCCACAGGTGCCACACAGCCTTTGAAGACAAAGAAAGAAAACACCCTGGGGAAGATGTTTGAAATGAGACGCCAAAGACCGCAGCAGGAACCAGCCCCGGTGCCTTCACCACTGACGGAGGTATTCCAGACCTATCAGTCTTTCTCGAACCAAGGTATTATTACCTGGATGCCTTAGTTTAGACATTTTCATAGGCTTAGAATTATAAACTTGTAACCTATTAAATTCTCTTTTTCAAAATGTTCTATTTCTGGTATATTGCATTTCGGCAGCTTGCAAACGAATACACCTTCCATGACCATGGAGCATTGTACAAAACTAAGAAACCAACCTTGGTATGTTACTATCTGGAATAGCCCAGACTCAGATTTCACCGGTTTCCCACTGATGTCTTCATCCTGTCCCAGATCCTGGAAGGCGTGCCCCCTCAGCTGGCCACTTGGCTCCCTTGCTCTGTCACTGTGTCTCGTCTGCCCTTGCCTTTCATGCCTGGCAGCTCTGAGTCCTGTGGGGCACTGCGCAGAGTGTCCCCTTGCGGGGCTGGTCAGAGGGCTTCTCCTGGTTACACTTGGGCAGCAGGTTCTGGGGAGGGAGGCCATGGAAGCACAGTGTCCTTCTGGCACCATCACCTCCAGGACTTGTCCCTGGGGCCACCGGCTTTCAGCCCTGGCAAAACCTGTCTGCCAGGGGTCTCCCTGGCACGCTCCTTCCCTGCCCCCCCTCCATCCTCCACCACGAGAAGCCAGCAGGCCCCTCTGTCCAGCCCCCATGCCAGGGTGGGAGTGGGCACACTTCATGTCCTGGAAGGCACAGCACCACAGAATTTAATTTCTTTTCTCTTTCAGACATTAGCCGCTTCCTGCTCATACTCTCCAGCCCATCCCGAGCTAAACCCACGACCCTATTAGTGGTCAATGAGAGGGAGGGGTAAGGGATATGGGATGTATGAGTTTTTTCTTTTTCTTTCTTTTTCTGGAGTGATGCAAATATTCTAAAAATGATCATGGTGATAAATACACAACTATGTGATGATATTGTGAGCCACTGATTGTACGCCATGTATAGAATGCATATGTGTGAAGATTCCTCAATAAAATTATATATTTAACAAAAAGCCTAAATAAACCCATGGCCCGAGCTGGGCCCACACCCCAGAGCCCATCCTTCCAGCCTGCCTTCCTCCTGTGTGCCAGGGGTGGGGGTCCCCAGGGAGAGTCAGGAGGGAGGTCCCCCACTCCTGGTACTGGGACCCCACCTGTAGCACAGCGTATCCCCACCCCTGCTGCAGGGCTGCCCCAGAACACCCCTCACCCTGCACCCAGGGCCCTGCTAATCCCCAGGCTCAGACCCAGAGAGATCCATGTTTCCAACAAGCCTTGACAGCAGGGCCCATGCTGGACCCAGCTCCTCACATCCCTTCTCAGGAGAATCAGCCCAGCAGGCAGCACCAGCCCACTGAACAGATGGGGAAACTGAGGCTAAGAGCACGGCCCGGGCTGCAAGGCCTCAACTCCAATCTGGCCCTCGAGCCCCAGACTGAGCCACACTAGGCCGCTGCAGAAAATGGGAGAAACAGTCTCCCGGGGCCGGGCCTTGGAGCAGGGAACCCGAGTCAGCACGGTGGAAAAGGTTCATCTATTGATTCATTCTAGAATCTGCTGAACATGCAGGCCTTGAGTGCATCAGCAGGAATCTTGTTCTCCTTTTCCAGGGCTGCACAGCAACCCGAGCTTCCTCCAAGAGTCAAGGAGGCCCCTCTGTTACCCTGGTCGGCGCTCACCCTAACTATGTCTGCGTCACGGGCTCCTAGGGCGGCCGTAATAAGTCATCACCAGCTGGGCTGAAAACCACAGAGGTGCCTGTCCTGCCACTCTGGAGACCAGAGCCCAAGGCCAGGGTAGAGGCTCGGCTGCACCCTCCATCCCTGCCATGGGTGGCTCTGCGGGCTCCTTGGCTAACAGCCACCTCGCTTCTGCCTCTGCCTCCGTCTGCACACACTTCTCCCTGGTGTGCTGCAAGCGTTGCTCTACCACTCTTTTTTTTGGGGGGGGGGCAGGGTGTGTGTGCATGGTCTGGGAATCGAACCCAGGTCTCCCGCATGGAAGGCGAGCATTCTACCACTGAACTACCCGTGTACCCGCTCCACCACCATTCTTTTATAAGGACACTTGCCGCTGGGTCCAGAGCCCTCCCTAAGGTCAAGATGATTCATCTTGACATCCACAACCATCATGCTCGCAAAGACCCTTTTGCCCAATAAGGAGGTGTTCTGTTCCGGGGCTGAGAGTGTGGGACCGCTGTTTTGGGAGAACACGCTCAGCCAGCACAGGCGGCCTGCTCCCAGGGCCTCTCCTCCACCTGCTTCTGGCCTTTGGGCAACAAGTGCCTCCGTCCCTGATGGACAAATGAGGCGAACGGAGCTTCAAAGGCTAAACTGAAGCTTCTGTCCAGGCACAGGTCCGTCCCGGGGCCCTGGAAAGGGAGGAGATGACGAACCAGACCTGTTCTCAGGTTGTCCTGGCAGAGACTGGTTTTCAGTTTTTGCTTTTTAAAGCTTTTATTGTGGTAACATATACACAACTCAAATGTTCCCATTAATTACATTCACAATGTCATGCCACCATGACCACCATCGTGGCCCAAACCTTTTCATCACCCCAAACAGAGACTGTACCATCAAGTAAACACTCCCTCTGCCTCTCCCCAACCCCAGCTCCCGTTGGCAGCTACATGTGGCTTAGTGATGCCTGCACTGGGCAGTGTGGGCCCAGGCCATGTCCCCCCGACCTCCGTTTCCACGCTGCTTGGAGCCATTGTTGTCCCTGCCTGCACCCAGACAGTAGGCTCTATGGCGCCGCACTTCTGCCCTGCCTCCTAACTGAGCAGTCAACTCATGTCCCTCCTCTACTCAAGACCCCTCAATGGCTCCCCAGTCCCTCAGTAAAGGCCATTGTCTGTGCCATGGCCTGCTGGGACCTACACCATCTGCTTGTCACCTCCTGGCTCCCTTCTCACACCCTGTCAGCCTGGCCTGACTGCTCTGGAATAATCTGGTACACTCCAGCCTCACGTCACCAGACCCTCTACCTTTGTCACTCTTGCCTGGGTATCAGACACCCTCCCTTGCCCTGTCCTCCCAGTGGCACCTAGCTCCTGGCCCCTGGCCCTGCTGTTTCCCCACAGCCCTCAGCATTCTATAATATCTTTCATAACTTACTCATTTAATGCATACTTGCATCCTTCCTGAGCAGAGCACAGGCTGATAAGCCCCAAGAACCTGTAGCAGGGATGGACGCAAGAGTAGGCTCACACAGATGTGTAGAATGAATGAATGAGCAAATGAATGAATGGGCAAATGAATGAATGGAGGCAGGGACAGGTCTACCCCCAGGCTCTGGCACAGCACCTGGGAGCTGAGTGTCCATGGACTGGGCCTCTGCAGCCCTCTGTTCTCCCTGGTGGCTCCCACCCCAGGCCCAGAGTCGCCCACGATGACTGCACCCACCAGAGCAGAGCTGGAAGCCCAAAGTACAGCTGCCTACAGGGAGTAGCCAGATGTCCTAGAGAAGGTCCCCCCAGGACCGTTCCATGGGTTGCACCCTGAGTCGGCCGAGGTGACCTCTGAGGACGGGGCCAGCAGACAGGACCCCTGCTCCCCGGGCTACTGTCACCCGGAAGGGGTCCAGGTGCTAGGTGTGCTCACCAGGTATGGCAGGAATGGGACAGGCTCCCGGGCTGGGCATTGCAGCCACACTGACCGCTGGGCCTGTGTCTCTAGGATAGGAGGGTGAGACTCTGTGGCCCAGGGGGAACTGAGGGGGTCCAGCTTTCCGTCTGGAAGTGAGGCCCCGGCACGGGGAGGAGCTGGGGCTGCGAGGGGCCCGGTGTGGTGGACGCCACCAGGGACACGCGGGAGGGCCGCTTGCTTTCCACGACAAACTACCCCCTGCCCGGGCCTGGTCTCCCCAGCAGCTCAGCTGGCCTCTCCCGTCATCACCCGCAGCGCCTTCTGCACTTGGTCGAGGCTGGGCTGGTGGACGCTAGGGGGAGGGGGGATAAAGGAGTAGACAGACAGAGAGACGACGGACACACACTGTTCCCCTGGGCCTCTCTGTGGTCATCTTTCCAGCCTTCCCGAACCCCCGGCTCTGTTCTTACAGCAAGCTCCTTCTGCTGTCTCAGGGCCACGGGCTGAGCTGGGGTGGGGGGGTGCAGGCGGTGCCATCAGCTGCCAGATGCCCAGGTTGGCACCACTCTGGGCCCCCCCACCCCATGCCCCTGCCCTCCCACCTCATGGCTCCCACGGCTCTGCCTGTACTTTTCCGCTTGAGGGCTGACGCAGGACCGAGCGGAGACCGTGACTGCCGTGAATCGATGGCCAAGGCCAAGTGCAGCCTGTCAGAGTCTGACTGCTTTCGGAGATTGAGCAGATGAGCACTGGCAGGATGAAAGGAAAGAAACGACTTTCCTGGAGAGCCAGAGGGGCCAGCAAAGCAGGTGGCGGGGAGACATGGGCTGCTCCCCACTACGTGGGCACAGGGTCGGGGGGACACGAGAGGGATAGGCTGCCCACTCCCCCACCCCGAGGTCTCACTCCCTGCTCGACTGCCAACACCTAGAACGGGACGATTGCCCAATGGACCTGGCGTGTGGCATGTGCCCATGAGCCTTCATTGAATGAATGGTCAAGGAAGCTGCCATGAGCCTTCATTGAATGAATGGTCAAGGAAGCTGCGGGCCCCACGGTCCTCCCAGGCCCCCGAGGGGATGCCGCCCCTGCACCAGGCCCCTTCTGGGAAGGGCTGGGATTCCTAGTCTACTGTGGCGTGAGGTACGGGCTGAAATTGGTCCAGGGCCGCGCACAAACCAGGTTGCATCCCATTTGGGTGCTCAGTCTCCTGGGTGCTCTGAGGCGGGGCTCACTGGGGCCAGGCAAAGGCAGATAAAGGGGTGGAGGGCCAGGGCGCGTGCCTTTACCCTGTGTTTTGGCTTATTGATGCTGCCGGAATGCAATATACCAGCAATGGGTTGGCTTTTATAAAGGGAATTTATTAAGTCATAAGTTTACAGTTCTAAGGCTATAAAAATGTCCAAACTAAGATATCCAGATAAAGAGACGTTGACTCAAGAAAGAACCAAAGATGTTTGGTGTTTCTCTGGCAGCTGGGAAGGCACATGGTGATGTCTGCTGGCTTTCTCTCCCAGCTTCTTGTTTCAAACAGCTTCCCTGGGGATGTCTGTGTCAGCTCTGAAGGTCTTCCTAAATTGCTTCCCTCTTAAAAGACTCCAGTAAGCAATCCCACCTTGAATGGGCAGAGACACATCTCCATGGAAACCACCCAAACAGTCCCACCCATAATTTGTTGAGTCACATCTCCACAGAAACAACTTAATCAAACAGACCCCACCCAGCAATACTAAATCAGGATTAAAGAACATGGCTTTTCTTGGCTACATAACAGTTTCACACCAGCACACTGGGGGATTCCATGGTCCCAAGAGGCTGCAGTGGACCACCTTAAGCAGGGGCTGGCAGGGCTGCCCCACTGTCCCCAGCACCCACCCTCCCTCCTCCCCTCACACTAGTGGATGGAACTTGGCTGGCAGCAAGGAACATGTCACATGCCCCTGCAGCCAGCACAGGCCATGTAGCTGAGTGGGGGGCCCCTGCCAGGCAGGCGCCCCACACTCTGACAAGGAGAGTGGTGCTCTAAGCCTCTTGGTAAAGCCCTTGGAGTCCCCAGTGCTCCAGGACCCCTCCATTCCCTGCGTTACTACCTGAAGGAAACATAGCCTCCTGGGCGCAGGGCCTCTTGGCTGTGCTGGAGAAGGTCTCCAGGACAGGGGCAGCAAGGCCGTGTCCACAGGGCTGGCCTGGGAGGCTCTGTGCAGGCCACTGAACACCACCCTGCTCTCCACGACTGGTGAAGGTGGGAGGCCGTGGTCAGAGCCAGAATGGAAGGACTGACAGCTCCAGGGAAGGCCCTGGGCTGACCTGGCCGGGCTTGGGGATTTGGTTCCTCTGCAGCCAGGAGAAAAGAGAACAGAGAGGGCTGGGCCCCCAGAGACGCCAGGCATCTACTGCACCCCACCCTTCCTTTGACCCCTGCATTTCAACTATCAAATGTTTCTGAGAAGGAGGATCTTGGTGAACGAGTGTGACCATGACTTGGACTCGTGTTCTAGTTTGCTAGGTACCAGAATGCAACACACCAGAGATGGACTGGCTTTTAATAAAAGGGGATTCTTCAGAGGAAAGGCAACTAACTTTCAACTAAGGTTCTTTCTTACACGGGAAGGCACAGGGTGATCTCTGCTGGCCTTCTCTCCAGGCCTCTGGGTTCCAACAACTTTCCCCAGGGTGATTCCTTTCTGCATCTCCAAATGCCTGGGCTGAGCTGCAAGTGCTGAGATGAGGTATGCTGAGCTGCTTGGGCTGTGCTACGTTGAGCTCTCTCGTTTAAGCACCAGCCAATTAAACCAAACATCCTTCATTGCAGCAGGCACACCTCCGAGCCGACTGCAGATGTAATCAGCAACAGATGAGGTTCACACGCCATTGGCTCCTGTCCACAGCAACAGAACTAGACACCTTCACCTGGCCAAGTTGACAACTGACTCTAACTACCACAACTCATGAGTGACTTTGGGCGAAGGTGCTTGTGTATAAAGTGACAGCCCCATGTGGGGAGTGCTGACCTCACTGAGGACTGTCCGGAGCATTAAGGGGCACAGAGCTGGGGCACCCCCAGGCCTGGGGGGCACCCTAGAAAGTTTCTCAGGGGAGTCACCTCTCGTGGTTTGTGCAGGTTTGCCAGGCAGATGGGGCTGGGGTTGGGGGCATCTCACACAGCACCCGAAGCCTGAGTTAGGTCCATGCCCTGCCTGCTGCAGGAAGTCAGAGCAAAGGTACGGAGGGCGAGGTGCCCAGAAATTTCTCCTACTTGAAATGTTAAAAATTGGCTATTGATTTCATGGGGCTGTTTCCTTTCTTTGTGCCACTAGTAGAGTAAAAAAAAAGAAAGACATAATAACTGTACATTTTGAGCAGAGATGCTTCTGCAATTGAAGGTTAAGAATGTAATTTAAATTTTTCATTAACATGGAATATAAACCTGAAAATCAGACCAGTTAATTCCATGAAATGTTTCAATGGGATCTTCATCATAGGAAGTGCTTTCTAACATTAAATCCTGCTAGTCTGTAAGCACTTCAGGAGGAGCAAAAATAATTATAGATGGCAGCCCCCACACCCAGCACAAAGGGGTGTGCAGTCTCTGTTGAATGAATGAGTGGATGCCAACAGATTTTAAACTATTCCCAATCTCCTCCCTTCAAGTGCTTGGAGCCTAGTAGAGGTATGGAGGTCTGAATTCTTATATACCCCAGAAAAGGCCATGTTCTTATTTATTTTTTTAATAACTTTTGTATTGTGAAATATAACATATATACAAAAAAGCAATAAATCTCCATGTACATTTTAACAAATAGTTATAGAATAGATTTTAAAGTTTGGTATGGGTTATAGTTCCATAATTTTAGTTTTTTTCTTCTAGCTGCTCTAAGACACTGGAGACCAAAAGAAGTATCAATATAATGATTCAGCAGTCATACTCATTTGTTAAATCTTATCTTCTCTGTTATACTCCTCCTCTTTAAATAACATATATACATAAAAGCAATAAATTTCAAAGCACATCACAACAATTAGTTGTAGAACAGATTTCAGAGTTTAGTATGAGTTACAATTCCACAATTTTAGATTTTTATTTATAGCTGCTCTAAGGTACTAGAGGCTAAAGAAATATCAGTATAATGATTCAGCACTCATACTCATTTGTTAAACCTGACCTTCTCTGTATAACTCCACTATCACCTTTGATCTTTCTCCGGCTCTTAAGGGGTATTTGAGCTATGCCCATTCTAACTTTTTCTTTCTGGAATGGGCTGTTGATAATATAGGATAGGGAGATGGAACTGGTTGAGGTTCTAGAAGGGCTGGCTGCTCTGCATTTCAGGACTTATCTGGTCCAGGGACCCATCTGGGGCGGGGAGGGGGGTGTAGGTTTTGGAAAGTTATCTTAGTGCTGGATGCTTTGTAGAATCTTATATATTCCTCTAGGTGTTCTTTAGGACTGGCTAGAATGGTTTTGGTTGGGGTTTGTCAAGTTATGATACGTAGCAATGTCTAACTGAAGCTTGTGTAAGAGTGACCTCCAGAGTAGCCTCTCAACTCTATTTGAACTCTTTCAGCCACTGATACCTTATTTGTTACTCTTCTTTTCCCCCTTTTGGTCAGGATGGCATTGTTGATCCCATGGTACCAGAGCCAGGCTTGTCCCTGGGGGTTATTTCCCATGCCACCAGGGAGATTTTCATCCCTGGATGTCACGTCCCATGTGGAGGGGAGGGCAATGGTTTCACTTGCCAAGTTGGGCTTAGAAAGAGAAAAGCCACATTTGAACAATGAAAGAGGTCCTTTGAAGTAACTCTTAGACATACCTATAGTAGTCTAAGCTTCTCTGCTACGTACATAAGCTTCACAAGAGCAAGCCTCAAGATCAAGGGCTTGGCCTCTTCATTTGGGTGTCCCTAATGTTTGACACAGTATCTGGTGTTTCCCTGATGGTAAAGTTTAATAGTTGCACTGATTTTTCTCCCATCCCTTAAGGGACTTGGTCAATACTTTTTGATTATCTGCTTAATACTCTGGGATGTATCCAGGCATTAAACGACACAGGATTAAAGGCTCTCATTCTTATTCTGGGCTCCCTGGGTTTGGATTGTTTCAATGATCTATCCAGACAGGTTGAGTTAGATTATGTGCTACAGAAGATTTAGGTTCTGGACATAATAAAACTTTCTTCCTTGGGTCTCAAAGAGTAGGTGAGGTTCTAAAATGCAGGTAATGTCTTCCTTACCCCTGTATTCTGAATTACCTTAATCCTAACCTGACTGGCTTCATTGTCATCTCAAAATACCAGGTTATACATTTATAAAATAGTCCCCCTAAAATCCAGAAATAGCAATTACCACTCTGGACTAAATGTGTCTGCTATAAGAACTTACAATCTAGGCCCCAGTTTTCTGATAAGCATTTTCTAAGTGAGATCATACAATATTTGCACCTTGTTTCTGGCATGTTCTTTCAATCCATTCCCGTGCGGACAGACTTGTTGTAGGTGAGACCTTTTGATTAGGTTGTTTCCACGCAGATGTGACCCACCCCACTCAAGGGGAATCTTAATCTCCTTACTGGAGTTCTTGATAAGAAGATAAAAGCCACAGAGAAGCTAAGAGATGAAGCCCAGAAAGCTCAGAGAAGACACACAGAAACCGAGAGATGAATTTAAGAGACGCTCATAGAGAAAAGTCCCCATTCCTGGAAGATGGCGGCTTAGTAAGACGCGCGGATCTTAGTTTCTTCTCCAGGACACCTACTAGGGGAGTAGAAACGATACAAAAAGCGCCCAAAGCCACAACAGAGATAAAAAAGACAGTGTACCCCATCCTGGAATGGCTGGCTGGCTGAGAGAAGCAGCTCGGGTGAGATCGCCGAGGCGCGTGGGCCTTACCGGGCGGGGTGGCAAGCGGCCGGAGTTACTCCCTTCCCCCTTCCCGGGCCGGCTGGGAGAATTGGAGAGGTGGTCCCCTGAAACAAAGGCGGCTGGCGCCCACACCACGCGCAGCCCCCGGACCAACTGAGAGAATTGGATCGGAAACCCCCAGGCCGCGGAGAACGGTGACGGGTGGGGGAGGCCCCTTCCAAACCCGTGACTCCCGGGGAACGTGCACTCTCTCGGGCGGGCCGCTGCCGCTGGCGCCCTCCCGCCACGCTTGTTGCCCAGGGCCGACTAGGAAATTCGGACGGGCTCTTTCCCTGGCTGCGGCGTCCAGCAACCCTCCCTGCGTTCGGACCCCGGGTCGGCTCAAGCCGCTTCGGCTAGCGAACCCCCAGGACGGCGAGAGTTTTCCAAAGTTTAAGGTCCCACAGCACCTTTTACTGGTGGGACCCACAGACAAACGTGTGCCACGAGCGCCACCTACTGGGCAGGATAAGAAAAACAGAACCCAGAGATTTCACAGAAAAATCTTCCAAACTTTTGGATCCAATACCCAGGGAAATCTGTCTAAATGCGCAGACGCCAACAGAAGATAACGGATCACGCTCAAATAATTGAAAATATGGCCCAGTCAAAGGAACAAACCAATAGTTCAAATGAGATACAGGAGCTGAGACAACTAATGCTAAATATACGAACAGAAATGGAAAACCTCTTCAAAAACGAAATCGATAAATTGAGGGAGGACATGAAGAAGACATGGGCTGAACATAAAGAAGAAATAGAAAAACTGAAAAAGCAAATCACAGAACTTATGGAAGTGAAGGACAAAGTAGAAAAGATAGAAAAAACAATGGATACCTACAATGATAGATTCAAAGAGACAGAAGATAGAATTAGTGATTTGGAGGATGGAACATCTGAATTCCAAAAAGAAACAGAAACTATCGGGAAAAGAATGGAAAAATTTGAACAGGGTATCAGGGAACTCAAAGACAATATGAACCGCACAAATATACGTGTTGTGGGTGTCCCAGAAGGAGAAGAGAAGGGAAAAGAAGGAGAAAAACTAATGGAAGAAATTATCACTGAAAATTTCCCAACTCTTATGAAAGACCTAAAATTACAGATCCAAGAAGTGCAGCGCACCCCAAAGAGATTAGACCCAAATAGGCGTTCTCCAAGACACTTACTAGTTAGAATGTCAGAGGTCAAAGAGAAAGAGAGGATCCTGAAAGCAGCAAGAGAAAAACAATCCATAACATACAAGGGAAACCCAATAAGACTATGTGTAGATTTCTCAGCAGAAACCATGGAGGCTAGAAGACAGTGGGATGATATATTTAAATTACTAAAAGAGAAAAACTGCCAACCAAGACTCCTATATCCAGCAAAATTGTCCTTCAAAAATGAGGGAGAAATTAAAACATTCTCAGACAAAAAGTCACTGAGAGAATTTGTGACCAAGAGACCAGCTCTGCAAGAAATACTAAAGGGAGCACTAGAGTCAGAACCAAAAAGACAGAAGAGAGAGGTATGGAGAAGAGTGTAGAAAGAAGGAAAGTCAGATATGATATATATATAATACAAAAGGCAAAATGGCAGAGGAAAATATTATCCAAACAGTAATAACACTAAATGTTAATGGACTGAATTCCCCAATCAAAAGACATAGATTGGCAGAATGGATTAAAAAACAGGATCCTTCTATATGCTGTCTACAGGAAACACATCTTAGACCCAAAGATAAACATAGGTTGAAAGTGAAAGGTTGGGAAAAGATATTTCATGCAAATAACAACCAGAAAATAGCAGGAGTGGCTATACTAATATCCAACAAGTGTGACTTCAAATGTAAAACAGTTAAAAGAGACAAAGAAGGACACTATATACTAATAAAAGGAACAATTCAACAAGAAGACATAACAATCATAAATATTTATGCACCGAACCAGAATGCCCCAAAATATGTGAGGAATACACTGCAAACACTGAAAAGGGAAATAGACACAAATACCATAATAGTTGGAGACTTCAATTCCCCACTCTCATCAATGGACAGAACATCTAGACAGAGGATCAATAAAGAAATAGAGAATCTGAATATTACCATAAATGAGCTAGACTTAACAGACATTTATAGGACATTACATCCCACAACAGCAGGATACACCTTTTTCTCAAGTGCTCATGGATCATTCTCAAAGATAGACCATATGCTGGGTCACAAAGCAAGTCTTAACAAATTTAAAACGATTGAAATCATACACAACACTTTCTCGGATCATAAAGGAATGAAGTTGGAAATCAATAATAGGCAGAATGCCAGAAAATTCACAAATACCTGGAGGCTCAACAACACACTCTTAAACAACGAGTGGGTCAAAGAAGAAATTGCAAGAGAAATTAGTAAATACCTCGAGGCAAATGAAAATGAAAACACAACATATCAAAACTTATGGGACGCAGCAAAGGCAGTGCTAAGAGGGAAATTTATTGCCCTAAATGCCTATATCAGAAAAGAAGAAAAGGCAAAAATGCAGGAATTAACTGTTCAATTGGAAGAACTGGAGAAAGAACAGCAAACTAATCCCAAAGCAAGCAAAAGGAAAGAAATAACAAAGATCAGAGCAGAAATAAATGAAATTGAAAATATGAAAACAGTAGAGAAAATCAATAAGACCAGAAGTTGGTTCTATGAGAAAATCAATAAGATTGATGGGCCCCTATCAAGATTGACAAAAAGAAGAAGAGAGAGGATGCAAATAAATAAGATCAGAAATGGAAGAGGAGACATAACTACTGACCTCACAGAAATAAAGGAGGTAATAACAGGATACTATGAACAACTTTACGCTAATAAATACAACAATTTAGAGGAAATGGACGGGTTCCTGGAAAGACATGAACAACCAACTTTGACTCAAGAAGACATAGATGACCTCAACAAACCAATCACAAGTAAAGAAATTGAATTAGTCATTCAAAAGCTTCCTAAAAAGAAAAGTCCAGGACCAGATGGCTTCACATGTGAATTCTACCAAACGTTCCAGAAAGAATTAGTACCAATTCTCTTCAAACTCTTCAAAAAAATCGAAGTGGAGGGAAAACTACCTAATTCATTCTATGAAGCCAACATCACCCTCATACCAAAACCAGGCAAAGATATTACAAAAAAAGAAAACTACAGACCAATCTCTCTAATGAATACAGATGCAAAAATCCTCAATAAAATTCTAGCAAATCGTATCCAACAACACATTAAAAGAATTATACATCATGACCAAGTAGGATTCATCCCAGGTATGCAAGGATGGTTCAACATAAGAAAATCAATTAATGTAATACACCATATCAACAAATCAAAGCAGAAAAATCACATGATCATCTCAATTGATGCAGAGAAGGCATTCGACAAGATTCAACATCCTTTCCTGTTGAAAACACTTCAAAAGATAGGAATACAAGGGAACTTCCTTAAAATGATAGAGGAAATATATGAAAAACCCACAGCTAATATCATCCTCAATGGGGAAAAATTGAAAACTTTCCCCCTAAGATCAGGAACAAGACAAGGATGTCCACTATCACCACTATTATTCAACATTGTGTTGGAGGTTCTAGCCAGAGCAATTAGACAAGAAAAAGAAATACAAGGCATCAAAATTGGAAAGGAAGAAGTAAAACTATCACTGTTTGCAGACGATATGATACTATACGTCGAAAACCCGGAAAAATCCACAACAAAACTACTAGAGCTAATAAATGAGTACAGCAAAGTAGCAGGTTACAAGATCAACATTCAAAAATCTGTAGCATTTCTATACACTAGTAATGAACAAGCTGAGGGGGAAATCAAGAAACGAATCCCATTTACAATTGCAACTAAAAGAATAAAATACCTAGGAATAAATTTAACTAAAGAGACAAAAAACCTATATAAAGAAAACTACAAAAAACTGCTAAAAGAAATCACAGAAGACCTAAATAGATGGAAGGGCATACCGTGTTCATGGATTGGAAGACTAAATATAGTTAAGATGTCAATCCTACCTAAATTGATTTACAGATTCAATGCAATACCAATCAAAATCCCTACAACTTATTTTTCAGAAATAGAAAAACCAATAAGCAAATTTATCTGGAAGGGCAGGGTGCCCCGAATTGCTAAAAACATCTTGAGGAAAAAAAACGAAGCTGGAGGTCTCGCACTGCCTGACTTTAAGGCATATTATGAAGCCACAGTGGTCAAAACAGCATGGTATTGGCATAAAGATAGATATATCGACCAATGGAATCGAATAGAGTGCTCAGATATAGACCCTCTCATCTATGGACATTTGATCTTTGATAAGGCAGTCAAGCCAACTCACCTGGGACAGAGCAGTCTCTTCAATAAATGGTGCCTAGAGAACTGGATATCCATATGCAAAAGAATGAAAGAAGACCCATCTCTCACACCCTATACAAAAGTTAACTCAAAATGGATCAAAGATCTAAACATTAGGTCTAAGACCATAAAACAGTTAGAGGAGAATGTTGGGAGATATCTTATGGATCTTACAACTGGAGGCGGTTTTATGGACCTTAAACCTAAAGCAAGAGCACTGAAGAAGGAAATAAATAAATGGGAACTCCTCAAAATTAAACACTTTTGTGCATCAAAGAACTTCATCAAGAAAGTAGAAAGACAGCCTTCACAATGGGAGACAATATTTGGAAATGATATATCAGATAAAGGTCTAGTATCCAGAATTTATAAAGAGATTGTTCATCTCAACAACAAAAAGACAGCCAACCCAATTACAAAATGGGAAAAAGACTTGAACAGACACCTCTCAGAAGAGGAAATACGGATGGCCAAGAGGCACATGAAGAGATGCTCAATGTCCCTGGCCATTAGAGAAATGCAAATCAAAACCACAATGAGATATCATCTCACACCCACCAGAATGGCCATTATCAACAAAACAGAAAATGACAAGTGCTGGAGAGGATGCGGAGAAAGAGGCACACTTATGCACTGTTGGTGGGAATGTCAAAGGGTGCAACCACTGTGGAAGGCAGTTTGGCGGTTCCTCAAAAAGCTGAATATAGAATTGCCATACGACCCAGCAATACCATTGCTAGGTATCTACTCAAAGGACTTAAGGGCAAAGACACAAACGGACATTTGCACACCAATGTTTATAGCAGCGTTATTTACAATTGCAAAGAGATGGAAACAGCCAAGATCTCCATCAACAGAAGAGTGGCTAAACAAACTGTGGTATATACATACGATGGAATATTATGCAGCTTTAAGACAAGATAAACTTATGAACCATGTAATAACATGGATGGACCTAGAGAATATTATGCTGAGTGAATCCAGCCAAAAACTAAAGGACAAATACTGTATGGTCCCACTGATGTGAACGGACATTCGAGAATAAACTTGAAATATGTCATTGGTAACAGAGTTCAGCAGGAGTTAGAAACAGGGTAAGACAATGGGTAATTGAAGCTGAAGGGATACAGACTGTGCAACAGGACTAGATACAAAAACTCAAAAATGGACAGCACAATAATACCTAATTGTAAAGTAATCATGTTAAAACACTGAATGAAGCTGCATCTGAGCTATAGGTTTTTGTTTTGTTTTGTTTTGTTTTGATTTTACTATTATTACTTTTATTTTTCTCTCTATATTAACATTCTATAGCTTTTTCGGTTATGTTGCTAGTTCTTCTAAACCAATGCAAATGTACTAAGAAATGATGATCATGCATCTATGTGATGATGTTAAGAATTAATGATTGCATATGTAGAATGGTACGATCTGTAAATGTTGGGTTAATTTCTTTTTTTCCGTTAATTAAAAAAAAAAAAAAAGAGAGAAGGGGGAGAAAAGTCCCCGAGAAGGTAGGAGAGGACCCAGAGAAGATCAGAGAAAGCCCCTGGAACTGGATGCTGAAAGCAACGAAACCCAGGAGGAAAGGAGCAGCAGACGTCAGCCATGTGCCTTCCTACGTGACAGAGGAGCCCCAGGTGCCAATAGCTTCTCTTTTGGGTCCAGATATCATCCCGATAATGCCTTCATTTGGACATTTTCACAGCCTAAGAACTGTAAATTGAAAGTTAATAAATCCCCATTGTAAAAGCCACCCCATTTCTGGCATATTGCATTCTTGCAGCTTTAGCAAACCAAACCAGGGGGGCAGCTGTTAAGACCGGCTTGGGTCAGAGGAGCACCGGCCCTGGAAATTCCCACTGGAAATGTGCACCCACGAAGCAGAGGCTTCCCACTGCCCAAACAGGGTTTTCTCAGCCTAGCGGGTGAATGACAACTCCACCGGTCATTCCTAAACGTGGACCACACCATGACAAGACTGGGAAAGACATGAAGGCAGGTACCAAACTTGTCAGAAGGCAACTGCTTTGAAATAAAACACCCGTGCAGCTATGACAGAGTCCGAAGGGAATTTTACAAAGCTTACAAAGTGCTGAGGATACCCAAATCCCTAAAGACACGTGGGTTTGCTACCCAGTGGGGTTTCTGAGCAAGTACCCCAGCTCTCCCTGTGGGAAAACAGATTCTCTGTTTAAGTGAGGAAGGCTGTTGCTAGGTAGTCAGTTCCTCCCTGGGCTGTTTTCTAAACATAGGCACTGTTAAAAATTCTAACTTAAAAGGTCAACCGGATATAGCCATTTTTCGTTTTGCTTGTATTTTAAAAATAGAAACAAGCAATGCTGGTTTAAAAAAAAGGTCATCAAATACAAAACTCTGTCATCCAATTTCCCAGGAGCTACATAATTTTCCCATTAACCAAGGGCTCAAATATTCTTGGGAAATTTACCGAACCAGGAAGGCCCACTGGGCAGACTGCCCTGCTCTTCTTTTTTGTTTTGTTTTTTCTTTTTGCCCTGCCTTTCTTGCCCCCGGCCCACAAGGCCTGAGCGATGGGCCTGAAGGAGGGCTGCAGGAGGCCACAGGATGCCGGGTGCAGAAGTTCTGGGGTCCGTGCTCCCCACACAGCCCGAGAGCCTGAGTGCAAGCAGGAGAGGGGCAAGCAGGGGCTGAGTGGTTTCCAGCTCTGCCTTTGGGTGGGGCTCCTTTGCACCAGATGAGTTGCTGAGTGTCTGCAAGTTGGGCGGGGCGGAGCATGTGCTCATAGGTGGGTCACAGGAGGGCCCCTCAGAACCCACAGGTAATCCACTCCTTAGCACCTGACAGGGGCCCACAGCCAGGGGTGTGGGGCTGCTCTGGGTCCTGCTTCCTTAGCTTCACCCTCCCCCGTGGGTCTTTTTGGCCCCTTATAAATCACATAAAGCCAGTGCAGGGAGGAGCCCAGGGAGGACCCTGGGTGGAGCTTGAGGAGGAGCCTGAGGAAGATGTCAGGGAGGACTCCAGAGGAGGGGCTTAGGGAAGAACCCAGGGAAGGAGCCTGGGGAGGAGCTTAGGGAGGAGCCCAGAGAGAAGCTTGGGGAGGAGCTCTGGGGAGGAGCCCAGGGAGGAGCTTGGAGGAGAACCGGGTGAAGGGCTCAGGGAGGAACCCAGAGGTGGAGCCTGGGAAGAAGCCCCAGGCAGAGCTTGGGGAGGAGTTGGATAAGAGTCTAGAGAGGAGCCCAGGGAGGAGCCTGGGGGAGGCAGGGCGCTGCACCTCACTGTCCATTTCTAACCTGCCAGGGATTCCACGAAGGACAATCCAGGAGGCTAAGACCTAAGGATGGGGTTTAAGGCAGGCCAATCCACTTTGGAACTCTGCCCCATTATAATTATGTCATAAAAACGTGTCACTGAGTTCATCAGAGGCAGAATTTTCCATATGTCATTGGGATTAAAAACAAACTGGAAAGGCTTGGAGATCAGACTCTCCTGGGGGCTTCCAGGCCCTTCTGATGACCTACACGCACCACCCACCAAAGTGGGGAAAGAGATGCAGTTTTATTTTACTTTTCAATTCAGGAAACAGATATTAAAAGCATTTAGAATTTTATCAGACTGACGTTTTCCAGGAAAAGCAGTATAAAATATATCACTGAGATAACCTTTATGCTGTAAATATTTAAAAACTAACAGCCCACAAAAATATTTTTTTAACTTTTTTTATTAATTAAAAAAATTAACAGACAAAATATTAAGATATCATTCCATTCTACATATACAATCAGTAATTCTTAATATCATCACATATTTGCATATTCATAATTTCTTAGAACATTTGCATCGATTTAGAAAAAGAAATAAAAAGACAACAGAAAAAGAAATAAAACGATAACAGAGAAAAAAAAAAGATTATACATACCATACCCCTTACCCCTTGCTTTCATTTACCACTAGCATTTCAAACTGAATTTGTTTTAACATTTGTTCCCCCTATTATTTCTTTTTATTCCATATGTTCTAGTCTTCTGTTGATATAGTAGCTAAAAGGAGCATCAGACACAAGGTTTTCACATTCACAGAGTCTCATTGTGAAAGCTATATCATTGTTCAATCATCATCAAGAAACATGGCTACTGGAACACAGCTCTACATGTTCAGGCAGTTCCCTCCAGCCTCTCCGCTACATCTTGAACAACAAGGTGATATCTACTTAATGCATAAGAATAACCTCCAGGATAACCTCTAGACTCTGTTTGGAATCTCTCAGCCATTGACACTTTGTCTCATTTCACTCTTCCCCCTTTTGGCCCAGAAGGTTTTCTCAATCCCTTGATGCTGGGTCTCAGCTCACTCTAGAGCTTTTCTCAATCCCTTGATGCTAAATCTCAGCTCATTCTGGGATTTCTGTCCCACGCTGCCAGGGAGATCCACACCCCTGGGAGTCATGTCCCACGTAGACAGGGGGAGGGTGGTGAGTCTGCTTGCTGTGTTGGCTGGAGAGAGAGGCCACATCTGAGCAACAAAAGAGGTTCTCTTGGGGGTGACTCTTCGGCTTAATTTTAAGTAGGCTTGACCTATCCCCTGTGGGGTTAAGTTTCATATGAACAAACCCCAAGACTGGGGGCTCAGCCTATAGCTTTGGTTGTCCACACTGCTTGTGAGAATATCAAGAATTCAACTTGGGGAAGTTGAATTTCTCCCCACTCTCACCATTCCCCAAAGGGGGCTTGCAAATAACTTTTCCACTCACTGATCAAATCACTCTGGGATTCATCAGGGCATCACTCTGGACAAACCAACAAAATCTCATGTCCTACCTGAGATTCCAAGTACTTATGACATTCAATCAAACTATCTACATGAATTATATTAGGAAATGCTCTAGTCAAAATATAAATTTTGTAACAAATAAACTTTTTTTGCTTTAGTCTCACACATAAGGTGACATTTTAAAGTATTATCATCTATTTTCAGCACCCTGCAATAATGACATTCCTTTGTTCTTCCTCATGCAAAAACATTTTTAAAATTTGTACATTGTACATTTCACTATTATTATACACTCTAGGCATTCTTGGATTATACCATCTCAATCTTTATCGTCTATCTTTGTTTCTGATTTCATTTTTGTTCCCAGCCCTCCTCCATCATTCTCACATGCAGCTTCATTCAGTGTTTTAACATAATTACATTACAGTTAGGTAGTATTGTGCTGTCCATTTCTGAGTTTTTGTATCCAGTCGTGTTGCACAGTCTGTATCCCTTCAGCTCCAATTACCCAATATCTCACCCTATTTCTATCTCCTGATGGTCTCTGTTATGAACAAAATATTCCAAGTTTATTCACTAATGTCAGTTCATATCAGTGAGACCATACAGTATTTGTCCTTTTGTTTCTGGCTAATCAAACTCAGCATAATGTCCGTAAGGTCCATTCATGCTGTTACATACTTCGTAACTTTATTCTGTCTTACAGCTGCATAATATTCCATCTCATGTAAATGTCACAGTTTGTTTAGTCAACTGTCTGTTGATGGACACAAAAATATTTTATTTGAACAGAGCCCAAAGAATCAAATTAACCTAACTTTTTTTAGGGTCAGAAGAACCTTTGTTATAATTTACTTCCATTTACTTATGACCAAAAGTGATATCGTAATATCTTTTTTCAAAGAGAGAAAGAGTTTATCACTAGGTAAGTAGTAGGAGAGCAGCTGGCCTGGCAGCCCAAAATCTGTCTCCCTGAACTACAGCAATTCTGACAGTTTTATTAGAGAAAAGATGGTTTGGGATAATGCGCACGGTGGCCCCACATGATTAGAGGTGATCTAATTATTGAGCATGCGCAGACTGGTTACCTGCTTTGTCACAGAATGTGTATAAGAAAATGGCAGAAGGAGGTATAGATGACCTGTGGGTTAAAGTCTCAGCTACTGCACATGTAAGGAGGGCCCATTTTGGTTAGATTCGGTCTTGGTTATCAAGATTACTTTGGATTTGGGGTAGATTAGTTCTGGGCTAACCCTCAAGACCGCTCATTAATAAACATTAGGTGCTGTCTAACGTTGAAAAATTGGATAATTGGGTACAAATGAAGGTTAGGTACAAATCACAGGGGAAGAAGATAAGGGCTATACAATCATTATCAGAGATTGATCAAGGCAGATGGATTACAATTTAGAGATTTCAGGAATTTCCCTCTGTAGGATAATAATTTTATCTCAAATGTTCAGAATTCAAGAAAGAGGAAAACAGCTCTGTGGTTTCTTGTTAATTCACACAGAGCACATAAGAATCCAGAATCACAGTTAACATCAAGAATCAAGTTAAACTTTTTGGCATTAAGTAAATTCACTATTATAAAAGGATAACATACAGATTTACAGAGATTTCAATTACACTTCTCTCTTCCCTTCCAAAAAACTGCTGCCAGCCCCCCAAATCTAACTGCCACCTCCGTGGGAGGTGGGAGCAGAGACATCCTCAGGAGAACCGCACAGTGTACAGAGATGCAGACGTCCGTCCACGTGGATTCCTAAAGAGATGCCCATGAAGGCAGGTGCAGGGTGGCTCAGGGCACTTCCTTCGTTCTCCCAGATGGGCAACACAGTGACTCCTCCACTCAGCCAGTGTCAAGATACAGCTCAAACTCCCACTTCACTACCATTCTTGCTGTACAGGACCAATTTTATCCACTGGTCCTTTTTGAAAGAGATGTCCAAAGAAAACTGACTTTTCACATTTTTTTACTTTTCAAAGTCAAAGAGCCACTTGTGCTTTCCTCTGTCTGAACATGGAGTAAGTAACTGCTTGCTCTTTGCCCATTTTTAAGTCACTCTTGAAAGTAAGAAAGCTCTGCCTCCCTGGCCTCAGGTCCAAGGGGCTCTGGTGGGGACATTGGCCTCGAATATGTCAACAATTCTTCTGTCATTTGCTCTGACTAGGCCAGTGCTTGCAGCCTTGCTGGCCAGACCAAGGACCTGCTCTGGAAGCCCAGCAGCCAATGGGTCCCACTAAGGCGAAGCCTGGCCCCAGTGAGGCCCTGCACCCTCACTGATAAGCAGACTCCAGGCCCCTGGCTCGCAGCACTCCTACCAAAGGGCCCTACAGGTCCGTGCCCAAGATCGCTGGCTTCCAACAGTCACCCATCACCACCCTTGACTGGAGGGCACCTGAGTAAGTTTCTGTTCCTTGAAACCTCCAAGACACCTGACTAAAGGAGTTCTAAAGATCTCAAGGAGGCAAATTATGAACTATGATGAGAAAAGTTACAGCTGTTAAAAGTTCTTGTACAAAGTAAACATGTCTTTGATCACTAAGCCACCAGCTGAAGGCAAAGCCCACCTGCTTGACGTTCAGGCACACAAGTTATCTAGGGATCAGGCTGGCAATTTGGGGACAATGATTTCCACAGCTGTGTGTGGGATCAGGGCACCACTATGCAAGAAAAGGCCCTTTCTCTCAGGGAGTCTTTCAATAGCCCCACAGCTCACAAAATTTACCCCACTTGCCACATTCTCTCTATGCCTTCAGAGGTATTACACATTTTTTTCCTCAGATCTTTAGATTTGTTTTACTGTAGCAAACACACACACACACACACACACACACACACACACACACACGTCCTGGAGGTCCGTGATGAGGCCACAACTTTACGCCTCACACTGAAAAATAAATTTCCTTTCAGATGACCCACTTGTCTTCTGATTTACTATGGAAAGTCACTTTCAAAATCTCTAAGAATTGATTTACAAAAAGAATTAGAAACTAAATCATCACTGGAAAATGCTATCTATCCCAACACCACATTACTCAGGGAGAAGAGGTCTTTAAATGACTTAAAGTCAGTAAGTTTTATAGCATAAAAGAATTAAAGGCCAGAATGTGTTTGGACACCTGCCCCTGTCCCCATGGAGCCTAAGGCAACTGCCCAGCACCCTGGCCCTGCTGGCTGGCACTTTTCCCTTCACACACAGCAGGGGAGGAGGAGCTGACCCTCAGCTCAAATATCCCCCCAAGGTGCCAGAGGCCTCTGGGGCTGGTAGATTCCTTCATGCTTCTGGATTCCTCTTTGGAATCATCTTCATGCCAACAGTTTATATACTATAGAAGTCCAGTCTTACTACTTTACAAGACGCCTCATTCTGAAATAAAAATCTCCTGCCAAGAGGCTTCTGGTTAATTCCAAATCACTGGCCTCTCCTCAGAGGATTTGTGATGATAGGTGCTGGCGCTGACGGCCTTTTCACGGGGGGCAGGACCCCTGGTGAACTCAGGCAGCACAGACAGCCTGACCTTATGTAACCATAGGACCTATTTCAGGTGATGCTCTTCGCCGTGTATTTACCAAACTGCCCCCCATAAACACTGTCCCAGCACCTGCACACACACACACACATTCCGGCTTCTGTGTGGCAGCTTAGACCTCCTCACTGCAGCTGAAGGTTCTGCTTCTAAAGCCAGAGAGAATCAGGACTCCTGCCAACAACCCCGCTACCATCCTTTGTCTTCGGTTCTTTCAGTGATGCAAAATGATGCTCACTCTGAAAGCACTTTAGAAACAAAATGACGTAACCCAGTAGCAAGTTGTTCAGGAAAACTTGGCTAACTGAGGCTCTGTCCACACCAGAATCAGCCAAGAAAAGCCTTGGAGGGCGCCTTCACTGCCACTAGTTTCTCTGATGAGAAAATTCAACTGCTTTTAGGGTCTGTACTCCCAGCATTTCAGGAGAACTGCATTTTACTCAGGGCGTGGGCTCCTGCAGGCCACACATGACTCGAGGCTGCCCTAGCAGCACGAGCTTGACGAGACTTGTGTTCAGGGCCCCATCTGGGAACACTGCAGACAGCTCACAGGTCACTCGCAGCCATCTTCAAAAGCAGCCCCTTCATCATGAGTCCCAGTTTTAAAGTGTAACTTTATTAATATTTTATATTGCTCTATTTCAAATTGGTATAATCTAAAAACACAGAAAATAGCAGCCCTCCAGTGCTTGGGCTTTATTCCACACCACGCCATCACGCCAAGCCGGCCTGGGGAGAACAGTCAGAGAGGCCAGCGGCAGGCTACAACCTGCACCCCCAGGCCTGCCCTGCCCCACGTCAGCTTGGCCACGTGGGCCCTTCGGGCATCGGAACACAGGCACAGGTTCCCAGAAGGAAGAGCACGGGTTTGGGATCACTTACGATTCTTTTTCAGAACCCTGTAAAATGAGTCTCACAATCTGCTTCTCAAGAGGTGTGGCTAGGCAGGGCTCCTAGCTTTTTCTGGTCATCTTCTGCTTCAGTCCCAGCCGCTTCCAAACTCTCTCCAGGGCCACTTTCCCCATGAAGAAGGTGATGGCAAAATTACGCTTGTACCAGTCTCTAGGTTTTGTTCAAGAGTGAGAAAAAGGAAAAGCACACGTGAGGCCTTCACAGTCAGGGGTAAGGAACACCTCTTCATGGGGGCACCCGGCCAACAGTCCACCCTCATCACTCTTTCTTTTTCTGCCCTAATTAAAGGTCAGTTATCCATAATAGTCTTTTTGCTTCCAGTTGGAGTTTCATCAGGCTGAGAATCAGGTTCACTAGGGGTGTGCCCAGCCTCCAGCCCCAGGAAAGTCATGGGCTTCCCCAGAGTCAAGCTGCATTTTTGCATCTTGGGGAGAGCACAGAGTGTTGAGGGGGGTTGGGGCAAAGTGCTAGGCAGGCCCTAGAGCCTGGCTTTGGCCCCTAGCTGTATAAGAAGCAAATGGCAAGAGCACTCCATGGTGAGATGCTTATTTACCACAAATACCCACAATATAAGGCTCCCTATCCTCTTTTCTAGATCATCTGAGCTTTTGTGTAATTTTCTTTGCTAAAGAAAGAGTTCCGGAGCTTTTCACAGAGATTGCACTGGAGTTCACACATAATCACAGGCTCACTTGCCTTTAAGTTGCTCTAGAGAGCATGCCAAGACTTCCAAATTCACCCCACTGTCGGCAGTTTCAAACTGAACAAGCAAAACTTGGAAAGCTTCCAAGAATGAGTGCACACATTCCAGCGCTAAGCCCTTGGAAGCCAGGATGCCAACAAGTACCAATACTTTCCAGCCAAATGAGCTAATGTGTGAACGTGGAGCCCAGACTGGGCTCAAATGCTCTACTGGACTCAGAACAGATGGAAGGAGCTTAAACAAAAGCTCAAAAGAAGGAACATTAAGCTGTAAAAATGCTTGTTTCCTGAAGCCTTTGCATGGATGAATAGAAGAATCTTCCTATTTCTATCCACTTAAGTGATGCTATAAATGAGAAGCAGTGCCTGATGAAAAGGCTTCCAGGGAATGAAACTGGAATCCTGTTAGGATTAGTTCAAAGTTCTTATGTTATGCAAAAGTCAGACTGCCCACACCACAAGCCTTTCCAGTTTCCACAGGGAAGAGAAAGCAGGGAGCAGGGAGAGGCTCAATGCTTAAAGGAGGAAGGGGGAGTGCTGTGAACAGGAAGGACCTGGTGAGCAGGACGAGGGGGTCCCAGCTCCACAACCCATGTAATCCTGATCACTCACTGCTCAGTAAACATCGAACTCATCAGAGATCACTACGGGATACATGGGCTCGGGGCTCACACCAGAAATCAAGAGGTCCAGAGGAATACGATCAACACTGGATTAAATAACATAACTATGCAGAGTGATAAATGGCAGCACTGGAAACAATCAAGATGTCTCGGGACTAATCTTTATGGCAGACACAAGGAGAAACAAAAAGCAAATAACCTTATCTTTTAAAACTTTTTTATGGCACTTTCACACATACCCAGGGACAAAGTAGGAAAATGAACCCTCCTGAGTTTATCCAGCTTCAACCATAATCAGTCTTCTCTAGAGCCTGTCTCACCTGTACCATCCAACTTTGTTGCTGTTCTATTTTAAAGCAAATCTCAAATGTCCTATCATTCCATTTCACTTGTAAATAAACACATGGCAGTGTGTACCTATAAACAGTTAAAACCCATAACCACAACACTATCATTGCATCCAATAAAATGAAAAGTAAGTTATTATTACACTCCAATATAAAATTATTGTCAAATTTCTTTCCACTATCAAAAATATCTTTCCAATCTCCCTGACAACGTGAGGTGTGACTGCTGGGGATGAGTCTGGCCTTGGCACCATGGCATCGACAATGCCTTCCCAACCAAAGTGGGGAAAAGAAATGTAATTTAAAAAGGTGTCACTCGTCAAAAAAGGCTATACTGGAGACTACTCATGCAAATTTCAGTTAGATGGTGCTGAATGCTGTGGTTTCCTAAATCCCAACCAACATCACTCCTGTTAAATCTTAAAAACACCTAGGGCTCTCCCTTCTACATGGGACGTGACTCCCAGGGGTTTAAATCTCCCTGGCAATGTGGGACAGAAATCCTGGGGATGAGCCAGGACCTGGCATCAATGGATTGAGAAAGCCTTCTTGACCAAAAGCGGGAAGAGAGAAATAAGATAAGGTAAAGTTTCAGTGACAGAGATTTCAAATAGAGTCAAGAGGTTATCCTGTGATATTGTGAATTACTGATTATATATGTAGAATGGAACGATCATATGTTAAGAATGTTTTTGTTTGTTGTTATATTTTTTAAAAATTAATTTTAAAAAAAAGAGGTTATCCTGGAGGTTATCCTTATGCATTACATAGATACCCCTTTTTAGTTCATGGTGCATTGAAGTGGCTGGAGGGAAGTACCTGAACTGTTGAGCCATGTTCCAGTAGCCTTGATTCTTGGAGACGAGTGTATAAAGACATAACTTACAGTGTGATGGTGTGATTGTGAAAACCTTGTGTCTGATGTTCCTTTTATCCAGGGTATGGACAAATAAGTAAAAAATATGGATAAAAATAAATAAATAATAGGGGGATAAGGCACAAAATAAATTGGGTAGATGGAAATACTAGTGGTCAATGAGAGGGAGGGGTAAGGGGTATGGTATTTATGAGATTTTCCTTTTTATTTATTTTTCTGGAGTGATGCAAATGTTATAAAAAATGATCATGGTGAGCCATTGATTGTATACCATGTATGGACTGTATGTATATGAAGATTTGTCAATAAAAATACTTTTAAAAAGTAAAGAAAAACATCTAGAGCTTGAACTGAGACTATAAAAGTTTCATGTACTAAATTTGCTTTCAGGAACCTATAATTTCCAGAGTGTGCCTAGGCCAGATAAATCCTGAAACCCAGAAGGACCAGCCTCTCCAAGATGATCAATTAATTACATCCCCCATCCTTTAGTGTCGACACCCCTTCTCAACATGAAAAAGTCAGAATGGGCATTGCCCAAAGATCCCTACAGATTGGGATAATGATTAAAGGAGGAGGAGGAGGAGGTATAACAGAGAAAATGGGATTTAACAAATGAGTATGACTGCTGGATCACTATACTGATATTCCTTCTAGCCTCCAGTATTTCGGAGTAGCTAGTAGGAAAAATCTGAAATACTGGAATGGTAACCCATAAACTCTGAAATCTGTTCTGTAACTACTTGGTGAAGTTTGCTTTGAAAATTGTTACTCTTTTTTTTGGGGGGGAGGGGTGCATGGTCCAGGAATCGAACCCAAGTCTCCTGCATGAAAGCCGGGCATTTTAACCACTGAACTACCCGCACACCCTGAAAGTTATTACTTTTTGTTTCTTTTCTTCGTATACATGTTTTCTTTGTATACCTCTCACAATAAAAAATGCTATATATATATATATATATATACACATACTTCATAGTTGTTTTGTCTAAATTAGGATCTGAATAAGGTCCAGACATTGCATTAAATCCCCTTTAACCTATTAACACCCCATACTTTTTAAAAATTCCATTTATTTGTTGAAGAAACTAGATCTTTTGCCTTGAAGAATTTCCAATATTTGGGATATGGGTGGGTGTATCTTTCAAGTTCCCATCTTTAATGTGGCCCGCTGCCCCCCACGGCCCCCTTCTCTTGTAAACTGGTGCCTACATTTGCAAGCCTGACTAGGTTGAGTCAAGGTTTTTTTGACCCCTCAGAGGTGGCGCTGCATGCTCCCTCCCACCTCATGCCAGGAGGCACATCCTGCTGTTTTACCTTCCACGCCACTAAGACACATCAGGGAGCTGGGCTGTAATCAGTCTGCCCCGTCATTATAAAGTTCCCATTAGCTTTCCTACCTCGTGGCCACAGAGGACCATCTCCTAGAACAACAAGGGTGGCCAATGTTTTCTAATTATCTAACTCCCTTACTTTCTGCATTAGCCGCCCTTCTTCCATAAAGAAAAACTTTCCTTCCTTTGGTTGCCTTGAAACACAGCTGGTACAGGAAGGGCAGGAGAGGCCTCTTTGATACCCATCCTTCTGTTTATTGAGGCCCACAGCATTATGATGCAAAGATGTTTGATATATTTCAACCCCCTGTGGTTGCTTCTCTTTCTGAAGCTCAAAGCTCCTTTTCCTGTAGGCTGTGTGAGCCCTGCAGTAGGCTCCCATGCCACCTGGCATGAGCCTGGGCACCTCTGTCAGCTCCCTGCTCTCAGGCCTGGATGTGTCACTTTCGTCTTGTGCTTTCCTATCCAAGACTGGAATTGGTCTTTTCTCCAAGCAGCTGGGTCCCTTTAGTGGGAAATGCTGTCTAGAAGCCACTGTCCATGCACCATGGGTGCAAACAGCTACTGAGTTCCATGAAAATAACTTTCAACTATCTGCTATTGAGTTCCATGAAAATAACTTTCATCTATCTACTTTATTTAAAAGTGCAAAGAACTAAGTCAAGAAAATCATACATCTATCTCTGATATAAACAAGATTTTATTTAAAAATCAGTTCAGAAAATAATCCTACCCAATCTGGATGTGATATTCAAAGTCTTAGAAAAGAGTAGAATACCTACCTGTTATAATACATGTGCTTCTGGAAATTTTTATTTAAAAATTCCTTGTAAAAGTCAGCCATTTCCTCTGCATTCAGTGTCACTTTTTGACCTGAAAGGTAACATCAACCTAAATATTAAAATGTAAGGAGGAGGGATCACAAAAAGTATTAGAGCTAATTAGCAATTTCAGCAAGGATGCAGGATACAAGGTCAATATACAAAAATAAATTGTATTTCTATACTTAGCAAACAACTCTATTTACAACAGAAAACAATTCTATTTACAATAGTATAAAAAAACAAAATATTTAGGAATAAATTTAAATTTATAAATTAACAATTGTACAGTGAAAACTATAAGACATTGCTAAAGGAAATCAGAGACATCTGTGTTCATGGACAGCAATGCCCCCTTTAATCGATCTACAGATTCTAAATAATCCCTATCAAAATCCTAGCTGGCTTTCTTTTTTTTGCAGAGATTGATAAGCTGATCCTAAAAGTCATATGGAAATGCATGGCACTTGGAACAGCCAAAACAATCTTCATAAAGAACAAAGTTGGGGGACTGAGGCTCCCCAATTACAAAACTGACTACAAAGTTAAAATAATCAGGACTGTGTAGCATTGGCACAAGGACAGACATATACATCAATGGAACAGAACTAAAAGCCAAGAAAAAAATCCCATACATTTATGGGCAGCTGATTTTCAATTAGGTGCAAAGTCCATTCAGTAAAGGAAAGAATAGTCTCTTCAACAATGGAAAACTGGAAATCCACAAGCAAGAATGAAGTTGGATCTCTATCTCACACCATCCTCAAAAATGAACTCAAAATGGATCAATGACCTAAATATAAGAGCTAAAACCATAAAACTCTCAGAAGATAACACAGGGGAAAATCTTCATGACCTTGGTTGTGGCAATGGTTTATTAATATGATCCCAAAAGCATGAGCAACAAAAACAAAATAGATAAACTAGACTCCGTAAAAATTTGAAATTTTTGTGCATCAAAATACTCTCAAGAAAAAATATATTATCAGGAGAGTGAGAAAACATCCTACAGAATGAGAGAAAACAGGTACAAATCATATATCTTAAAAGGGATTAACATCCAGCATATAAAAACAAGTCCTTACAACTCAACAACAAAAAAACAAATAACCCAATTAAAATATGAGCAAAGGACTTGAAGAGACATTTCCCCAAAGAAGATATACAAATGGCCAATAAGCACATGAGAAGATGCTCAACATGATTAGTCATTAGGGAAATGCAAATCCAAACCACAATGAAATGCCACTCCATACCCACTAGGATGACTATTATTTAAAATAAAACAAAACAAAACAAAATAACAACTGTTGACGAGGATATGGAGAAACTGGAACCTGTGGGTACTCCTGGTGGAAAGGTAAAATGATACATCTGCTGTAGAAAACAGTTTGGCAGTTCCTCAAAGAGTTAAATGTAGAATTACCATAAGACCTGGCAATTCTCTCCTGGGTATTTACTTACAGTTACTTGTATGCTAATGTTCATAGCAGCATTATTGACAAAGGGTCCACTGACTGCTGGATGAATAAACAAAAGTGACATGCACATACCATGGAATATTACTCAGCCATTAAAAGGGAAGTGCTGGTTATTTGCAGGAGAGAGTGCCAAGATGGCAGCTTAGCAAGATGTGGGATTTAGTTCATCCTCCAGAACAGCTACTAAATACCCAGGAACAGCAGAGAGCAACTGCTGGGGCCATGTCAGTAACCAGACACACAGTGTACCCCAGTCTGGCCCAGCTAGACCGGCTGCGAGCCCCCCTAGAACCGTGAGTTCCCAAAGCCACAGTGGCCAGTGCACCTCCCCCACAGGCTGCTTGCCAGAGGGGAAAGGAAAGACAGTTTACCAGCAGCAGGGGCTGAGCTCAACTAAGCTTCAATTGTGGAATTAATTCACAAATTCTGACTACTAAAAATAGGCTGCAGCTCAGCTGAACCTGGTCAAAGTGAAGGTTGATGATTTTTGCCCTGGCACCGAGGGGGCAGAACTGATGGAAAAAGAAACAGTGTTTTTAGAGGGATAGCACATAATATTTGAAAGGGTCTGGGCCCTGAAGGAAAGGAGGGGGCACATAGGATCTCAAAGTACACAAAGCAACATACCAACTTACGCTCTTGATTGGCAAACCTGAGGAATGGGGGTCCTGCTCTGAGAAGGATTTTTCTCTTTCTTTTTTTGTGGCTGTGTTTCTACAGTTTGACTGCCTTTGCATACAGCAGCATGGCTTCACAAGCTCACTGCTCCAGGCTGGGCAGAAACAAGCTTGTCTGACAGCTTGTGTGGAGCCTGTGCCTTCCCCAGGAGAGGGGTGGGGCCCAGCTCAGGTGGATTCCCTCCCTCAAGGAATTCAGACCCTAGGGATTGGAAATTTGAAGCAATTAAAGCCAGCCTACAACCTCTTCTCTGTCTCCACCACACCCCAACAGGGAGAGTCTGCCAAAGTTAAAGGTACCACATCACGTTATGATGATAAGGTGACAAGCCGACAAGCACCACATACTGGGCAGGATAAGAAAAACAGAGTCCAGAGACTTCACAGGAAAGTCTTTCAACCTGTGGGGTCTCACCCTCAGGGAAAACTGATACAGGTGATGCTTTCCACCTGACAGAAGGCCAGTTTGGTCTGGGAAAATCTGGCTGGGGTCTATAATACCTAAGAAGACCCTCCTAAGGGTGGGGGGAAAAAGGCACCATACAGGCAGGGCAAGAAACAAGAAAACAAGAACTGAAAAATTCTGCTCTGTTAAACAAAACCTAAGCTAATGGTCCAGAATAAGCTGAACTGAATGTCAAAGAACAGATAGACAACAAAGTCATCCAGCAAGAAAATCCTAGGTAAAACAAGTGAAAACAAGTTCCAGAATAAACTAAATAACATAATTAAATGCCTAGACGCCAGCAAAAAATAATGAATCACACCAAGAAAACTGAAGATATGGCCCAGTCAAAGGAACAAACCAACAATTCAAATGAGATACAGGAGTTGAAACAATTAACTGAGACTGTTTGAACAGACATGGAAAACCTCATCAAAAATCAAATCAATGAATTGAGGAAGGATATAAAGGAGGCAAGGAATGAACAAAAAGAAGAAATCGAAAGTCTGAAAAAACAAATCACACAACTTCTGGGAATGAAAGGCACAGTAGAAGAGATAAAAAAAATAAAAATAAAAAAAAACAATGGAAACCTACAATGTCCGATTTCAAGAGGCAGAAGATAGGATTAGTGAACTGGAGGGTGGAACACCTGAAATCTGACAAGCAAAAGAAAATATAGGGAAAAGAATGGAAAAATACGAGCAGGGAATAAGGGAACTGAATGACAACATGAAGCACAGGGATATACATGTTATGGGTATCCCAGAAGGAGAAGTGAAGGGAAAAAGAGGAGAAAAATTAATGGAGTAAATTATCACTGAAAATTTCCCAACTTTTATGAAAGACTTAAAATTACAGATCCAAGAAGTGCAGCATACCCCAATCAGAATACATCCAAATAGACGTATTCCAAGACACTTACTAATCAAAATGTCAGACATCAAAGAGAAAGAGAGAATCTTGAAAGCACTAAAAGAAAAGCAATCCATCACATACAAGGGAAGCCCAATAAGACTATATGTAGATTTCTCAGCAGAAACCATGGAGGAGAGAAGACAGTGGGATGATATATTTAAATTACTAAAAGAGAAAAACCACCAGCCAAGAATTCTATATCCAGCAAAATTGCCCTTCAAAAATGTGGGAGAAATTAAAACATTTTCAGGCAAAAATTCACTGAGAGAATTTGTGACCAAGAGACTGGATCTGCAAGAAATACTAAAGGGAGCACTAGAGGCAGATACGAAAAGACAGGAGAGAGAGGTGTGGAGGAGAGTACAGAAATGAAGACTATCAGTAAAGGTAAAAAGAAGAAAAATTAGATATGACATATATTAGATATGACAAATGGTCAAAAGGCACATGAAAAGATGCTCAACTTCCTGGCTATTAGGAAAATGCAAATCAAAACCACAATGAGATATCATCTCACACCCACCAGAATGGCCATTATCAATAAAATAGAAAACAAGTGCTGGAGAGGATGTGGAGAAAGAGGCACACTTATCCACTGTTGGTGGGAATGTCAAATGTACAACCGCTGTGGAAGGCAGTTTGACAGTTCCTCAGGAAGCTAAATATAGAATTGCCATATGACCTGGCAACACCATTGTTAGGTATCTACTCAGAGGACATGAGGGCAAGGACACAAACGGACATTTGCATATCAATGTTTATAGCAGCATTATTTACAATTGACAAGAGATGGAAACAGCCAAAATGTCCATCAACAGATGAGTGGTTAAACACACTGCATATATACATATGATGGAATATTGTACAGCTGTAAGACAGAATGAAGTTATGAAGTATGCAACAACATGGATGGACTTTAAGGATATTATGCTGAGTGAGATTAGCCAGAAAGGAAAGGACAAATACTGTGTGGTCTCACTGATATGAACTGACATTAGCGAATAAATTTGGAGAATTTCATTGGTTACAGAGACCATCAGGAGATAGAAATAGGGTAAGATAATGGGTAATTAGAGTTGAAGGGATACAGATTATGCAACAGAACTGACTGTAAAAACTCAGAAATGAATAGCACAATATTACCTAACAGTAATACAATTATGTTAAAACACTGTATGAAGCTGAATGTGAGAATGATAGAGGGAGGAGGGCTGGAGGCACAAATGAAATCAGATAGAAAGATGGACAATAAAGACTGAGATGATATAATCTAGGAATGCCTAGAGTGTATAATGATAGTGACTAAATGTACAAATTTTAAAAATGTTTTTGCATGAGGAAGAACAAAGGAATGTCATTACTGCAGGGTGCTAAAAATAGATGGTAATTAATATTTTAAAATTTCAACTTATGTGTGAGACTAAAGCAAAAAATATTTATTTGGTACAAAATTTATATTTTGACTAGTGCATTTCCTAATATAACTTATGTAGACAGCTTAATTGAACAGCGTAAGTACATGGAACCTTAGGTAGGACATGAGATTTTGTTGGTTTGTCCAGAGTGATGCCCCGATAAATCCCAGAGTGATTTGAACAGTGAATAAAAAAGTACTTGCAAAGTCTCCTTTAGGGAATGGTGAGAAAGGGGGAAAATTCAACTTCCCCAAGTTGAATTCTTGATATTCTCACAAGCAGTATGGACAATGAAAGCTATAGGCTGAGCCCCCAGTCTTGGGGTTTGTTCATATGAAACTTAACCCCACAAAGGATAGGTCAAGCTTACTTGAAATTTGGCCTAAGAGTCACCCCCAAGAGAACCTCTTTTGTTGCTCAGATGTGGCCTCTCTCTCCAGCCATCACAACAAGCAAACTCACCACTCTCCCTCTGTCTACGTGGGACATGACTCCCAGGGGTGTGGACCTTCCTGGCAACATAGGACAGAAATCCTAGAATAAGCTGAGACTCAGCATCAAGGGATTGAGAAAAACTCTAGAATGAGCTGAGACTCAGCATCAAGGGATTGAGAAAAACTCTAGAATGAGCTGAGACTCAGCATCAAGGGATTCAGAAAACCTTCTCGACCAAAAGGGGGAAGAGTGAAATGAGACAAAGGGTCAGTGGCTGAGCGATTCCGAACAGAGTAGAGAGGTTATCCTGGACATTATTCTTACGCATTAAGTAGATATCACCTTGTTAATCAAGATGCAATGGAGAGGCTGGAGGGAACTGCCTGAAAATGTAGAGCTGTGTTCCAGTAGCCATGTTTCTTGAAGATGACTGTATACTGATATACCTTTCACAATGTGACTGTGTGATTGTGAAAACCTTGTGTCTGATGCTCCTTTTATCTACCTCGTCAACAGATGAGAGGAACATATGGAATAAAAATAAATAATAGGGGGAACAAATGTTAAAATAAATTTAATTTGAAATGCTAGTGATCAAAGAAAGGGAGGGGTAACGGGTATGGTATGTATAAATTTTTTTCCTGGTTTTATTTCTTTTTTTGAATAGATGCAAATGTTCCAAGAAATGATCAGGATGATGAACATGCAATTATGTGATGATATTGTGAATTACTGATTATATATATAGAATGGAATGATCAAAATTGGAATGTTTGCATTTGGTGTTTTTTTGCTATTTAAAAAATAAAATAAAATAATTTTTTTAAAAAAGTATTTGCTAGGTCCCTTTTGGGGAATGGTGAGAAAGGGGGAGAATTCAACCTCCCCAAGTTGAATTTTTGATATTCTCACAAGCAGTGGGGTCAACTGAAGCAATAGGCTGAGTCTCCAGTCTCGGGGGTTGTTCATCTGAAACTTAACCCCACAAAGCATAGGTCAAGGCTACTTAAAATTAGACCTAAGAGTCACTCCCAAGATCCTCTTTCTCTTAGCCAACACAACAGGCAAACTCACTGCCCTCCCCCTGTCTACATGGGACATGACTCCCAGGGGTGTGGATCTTCCTGGCAAAGTGGGACAGAAATCCTAGAATGAGCTGGGACTAACCATTAAGGGATTAAGAAACACTTCTCGACCAAAAGGGGAAGAGTAAAATGAGACAAAATAAAGTATCAATGGCTGAGAGATTCCAGAGTCGAGAGGTTATCCTGGAGGTTATTCTTATGCATTAAATAGATATCACCTTGTTAGCCAAGATGTAATGGAGAGGCTGGAGGGAAGTGCCTAAAAATGTAGAGCTATGTTCCAGTAGCCATGTTTCTTGAAGGTGACTGTAAAATTATGTAGCTTTCACAATGTGACTCTGTGATTGTGAAAACCTTGTGTCTGATGCTCCTTTTATCTACCTTATAAATAGACGAGTAAAACATACGGAATAAAAATAAATAATAGCAGGAACAAATGTTAAAATAAACTTAGATTGAAATGCTAATGATCAATGAAAGGGGGGGTAAGGGGTAAGGTATGTATGAATTTTCTTCTGTTGTCTTTTTATTTCTCTTTCTGAATTGATGCAAATGTTCTAAGAAATGATCATGATGATGAATACGCAACTATGTGATGATATTGTGAATTACTGAATACATATGCAGAACGGAATGATCAAAAGTTAAGAATGTTTGTTGTTATATATTTTTTTAAATTACAAAATTTAAAAAAAAACGTGAAGTGCTGGTACATAATACAATGTAGATGAACTTTGAAACTATTATGCTCAGCGAAATAAGCCAGATGCAAAAGGACAAACATTGTATGATTATATAAACATGCAATATCTAGAACAAGTAAACTTACAGAGACAGAAAGTATATTAGCGATTACCAGGAGTTGGGAGAAAGGGAGTAGGGGGAGTCACTGCTTTACAGACACAGAGTTTCTGTTTGGGGTGATGGAAAAGTCTTGGTGATACATAGAAAAGATGGTAGCCTAGCATTATCAATATGATTAATGCCACTAAATTATACTTAAAAATGGTTAAAATAGCAAATTTTATGTTATAAACATGTTACCCCAACCTTGCAAACAAAAAACAAAAACCTGTGGGCCACAGTACTAGGAAATGAAGTTTCCTAACTCGAGTGCCTGGTTGGACGGCCCACGCACCTCTCGGGGTAGATTCTGGCCTACACTGGCTCCACTCCCGTCCCATGCTCCTTGGTGCTCACCGTCTGGCGGGAGAAGCTGGTGCCAGTGCCCGCTGCCCAGGCTCACACTCATGCACAAGACCGGGAAAGGCCACAGCTGGCAACTACTTACTCACGTTGCAGGAAGGCATAGGACAAGAAGCACAGAATGTCAGGGGCCAAGCTCCAGCCAGCCAGCCACAAGGAGAGGAGACCACCCATGGGAGGGGTGCTCTGACTCGGAAGCCCCAAG
This sequence comes from Tamandua tetradactyla, assembly GCF_023851605.1. NCBI lineage: Eukaryota > Metazoa > Chordata > Mammalia > Pilosa > Myrmecophagidae > Tamandua > Tamandua tetradactyla. Next base: position 89,270,287 of record NC_135340.1, read on the forward strand.
CCCCAACAGGAACTGCAGGGCTGGGGGCCTGGCTCAATGGGCTGCTGTGATGACAGGGCTTCTCCAGCACCCCACTGGATCAGGTGTGCACGGCTCACTCACCTCCTCCCGTGCAGGTCACTTGTAGCTGGTAACACAGCTGCTGCTGATGTTCCAACTCTATCGGGATTTTAGAGACACAGAGACTGAATTCGGATGCTAACCCCAGGGCATGTTTCTGCAAAGGCGAGAAAGGGTTTGGGGTCCCTTTTACTCACACGAATGCAGAAACAAATGCTCAAGGTGGTTGTGTCCTTGCTGAACAACCAACTAGGGACAGAATCAGTGCTTCGTCTATGCAGGGCCTGGTGCTTAGGAGAGACTCAGCATGACTTGGAAAGATGGTAGTTTATTCAAGTGTATTTATCCCTCTCACTGGGCTGGCCTTCCTGCTGCTCCTGGAAAACCAGCTCGTCCTGACTGGGCACTTCTGTACAACACCAGTTCCCTTGGCCTGGAAGATTCTCTCCCAAGCAGCCTCCTCCCCGGAAAGGCCTTCTCGAACTGCACCAGGCAACGCCCCCCACTCCCTCTCCTTCCTACTCCCCTGCTTGTTTCTCCGCACACCCTATAGCTTGGCCTTGTTTCTGGCCAACTACCTGCCCTGTGTGAGAATGTCAGCACCATACCTGGTGCATAAATGCAATATTATCATAACTGTACTACTAAGTAAAGGCCACAGTTTACGTTAGGGTTCACTCCTGTGTTGTACAGTTCTATGGCTTTTTTTTTCTCCTGGTAACTTATACATAACTTAAAATTTCTTATTTTCCCCACTTTCAAATACACAATTCCTTGCTGTTAATTATATTCACAAAGTTATGCTTCCTTCACCACCATCCATTGCCAAAGCTTTTCCATCACCCCAAACAGAAACTCTACCAATTAAGCATTAACTCTCCATTCCCTATTCCCTCTTCGCCTGGTAACCTGTATTCTAGATTCTAAACCTTTGCATTTGCTTATTCTAATTACTTCAAATCAATGCGATTATAAATGATTTGTCCTTTTGTGTCTAGCTTTTTTCACTCAATGTGATGGCTTCCAGGATATGGCACACGAGGCCTTCATTCCTTTTTTCTGCTGAAAGACCTTCCATTGCACTGGATAGGCTACATTTTGTTTATTTATTCATAAGCTGATGGACACTTGGGCTGCTTCCATCTTTTGGCTACTGTCGCTATTTTAAGATGCACAGTAACATTGGGAATTTTCTTCCTGCAGCCATGGTATCTGTCTTTAGGGGTTTTTGTCAGGTCTACAGATCCATCAGACTTTTCATAAAGCCCTGATTGCTGCTGTCAGGTTTGCTGCATTCACTCCCCCACCTGCTGTTCATCCTTCATTCTCCTTGTTCCCCGGACACTGATCCCTTTGTCTGCCCAGCCCTCCAGTTTGCAGGACACCATCCTCCCGCCTCCTCCATCCTGCGTTTCCATGGCAGCAGCCATGCTCACTCAACACGACGTCCCCCTCCTCCACCACTGCTGATTCAGGGGCACCTCCATCGGCTCTGCCCCCACCAGGGAATCTGGGTTGGGGAAAACAGAGGCAAGCCTTAGGCCAGCAACTTCTTTGAACTTGGGAGGCAGAGACAGCCTGTTTGTGACAAGAGAAAACTGAAATAGTTGTGGAGAGAGGTTTGAGCAAGAGAACGAAGATGTCCCAGGATTCCTCTAGTTGTAGTGCTGGGTACATGCTGCAGCCCGGATCCATTCAGCCCCTGGGCTCCAAGTCACCTCCTGACCAGGAAAGCTACATACAAAGACGTCCTAATACAAGATGCTTTCCATATTAGGTTCTTAAATCTGCCTTTACTGTCAGGCTTAAGAAATCATTATCCCTCCAGATAACGAATACCCAACCATATTATATTAGCCCTTCTACAATTAGGAGCTTTGATTTTACTTTTCAATTCATAACTAATTGGTGCTTAATCATTAAATGACTGATCCATTTGAAATATATTCATATTATAGAGGGAATGAATCTCAATTTATTTGGGGTGAGCCAAAGTAATTAGTTATTTCCAACATCATTTATTAAACAAACCTCTCCTCTCAAGAGTGTTGAGAACTCTAACTCAGAGATTAAGGGCATCTGTGTATGTATGTGGTAGTTATACTTTAGCCCACTGAGCTCGCACACCTGTGCTCCCCCATTTTAATCGATGCAGCCATGTAAGTGTTTAAACAGATGACAGAACCAATACCTCACCTGATGCTTCTTTTCCTCTCTCCCTTTTTTATTTATTTATTTTAGTGTAACCAGACTAGAAATGGACTTAGTTCATGTGCTAAAATTTTATTGGAAGTGTCTACTTCATTAAGTCATTGTGGGAAAGAGAGATGATACACGCATACTCCCCAGGACGTAGTCAGGCTCCAAAACTGTGAGCTATGACTCTTGTGCTTCCTGGTGTGGCCCCAGCCCACTCTCCAGCTTGTGCCTGCCTTCCCAGAGCCTGTGCTTTCAGAGAGTCCATGTGGCTGACAGCAAACCTGCACACTGTGCATGGGACACGTGCTCCCCACCTGGGGGGCCGCCCTACCTTGCCCAACCCTCTTCTAAGGGAACCTAGGCAAGGCCGTGGATGAACTGGTGACTGATGGTGCTTAGGTCCATGGTAGCCTTGGCTTGTGGGATTGATGGTTTGGATTTTCCTTCAGAATGATGTTTTGACAGTATGGAATATTATTCAGGCCTAACATCAACACCAAAAGAAGACCACTGAGGGCTATTTTGAGCACTAGATTTTCCATCCAAAAACAAATGACAGCACAGCAGGTAGAGGGAGCTAAATGCAGTCTGGTATCCCTGACACATCAAGGGAGAGGCGTGGAGGCCAGGCGTGGGTGGGTGAGCCAGGCTGAGGAGTGCAGCTTTTAATTCTGCAGTCACAGGGACTTGCTCAAGAATCTAAGCTGCACAGCACCTGGAGGATTTGCATTTTGGGTGGAAGTTTGGCTACAAAGCAAAGAATGGATCTAAAGAAGGAGTTGACAAACTATAGCCTGCAGGCCAAAGCTGGCCTGGCACCTGGTTTTGTGAATCAAGTTTTATTGGAACACAGCCATGCCCATTTGTTTCTGTATTTCCTATGGGTCCTTTGCACTTACAAGGGCAGAGGTAAACTGCTGCCACAGAGACCATATGGCTCACTAAGGCTACAACTACTTACTGTCTGGCTCTTCCTAGAAAATGGATCCAGCTCTCAAACGGCAGGGGAGAATTATCAAGGGGCTGAACCAAAACAACAGCAGCAGCAAAAGAGTTGAGAAACATTTCAGAGGTAAACCTGGAAGCCAGATGAAGGCATGAGGAAAAAGGCTTTGGGGCTGATGTCCCAGTGCCTGACTCATGTCAATAGGTGGGACCAGAACTGAGATCAGAGATCCAGAAAAAGGAGTACGTCTCCATGGGACAGAGGTGGCAGAGACTGCAGGACCTTGGCACAGACTAACAGAATGAGCTAATAAAACTGTGATGTCTACTACCAGAGAGAAGAGAGACCCAAGGTCAGATACCTGGGAACACAGTGGTAAGGAGTAAGCACAGGAAAAGCGGCCCCTAAAGGCAAATGAGGAAACCACGGGAACAGAAAAGGCCTTGTGAATGTCAGAGGCAGCCGCAAGGCCTTGCAGGAGGAGGGCTGCCCACCCCAAAGGAGGCCCCACTTGCCTCCCGAATTTTCTCCTTCGCTCAATACCCTTTTCTTCTTATCACTTAATGTGCCTGCACAAGCAAAAACAGTGCTCAGAGAAAAAGATCAGATGTACTAACCTGTTTCAGCTCTCAATCCCAGGCCTTTAGCTTTTAATCTTGAGTGAATAAATTCTTCTTTTTCCTAAAAGAAGACAACTATCATGATCTCTTCTTTCCATGTCTCTTTAGTTAGAACACTGCCCAGTGTTATGGCAAAGTTGGGATGTGGACTTTCTGAGAAATGGCCCATCTCAAAGCCCATTTTAAACCATGTGAATTTGGTTAAAAGTTTCATGCTTGAAATAGGACTTGAAAATGAGGTGCTCAATAAATTTTGGGAGGCTGTGTTTGCTTGTAAATCCATAGAATAAGATAAGTAGACTCCACATGATTTAGCCCACCCACATGGACAAACACTAAAATTAGGTGCTTTTCTTCTAGCTGGAATGGAATATTTATACTTTTTCCTCATATACCTTATTTTAATTATGAGTATACTGTTAAGAACTTTGAATTCTTAGGACAACACATCCTTTAAACCCATATTTTTATAAATATAAATACACACAAATAAAATGAACTCTGTGGGTGAAACAGGCAGTCCTAATTCTGACTCTGCTTTTAATTTTACAATTGAGGATGCCAGGTAACTTCCTTGAAAGTTTCAAGGTCTGTGATTCTACGAATGACCAATATATCTTACATATAGCTACAAGTAACTTTCAAAAATTGTATGTATATCCACTGTGCGCAACACACACACACACAGGCACGTGCAGGCAAAGCAAATACTAAAGATTCAGCACCCCCATGTGGCCAACTGTATTATTTCACACTCTAATCTAAAATCTAAACTTACCTTACTAAAGGTCAAATTCTGGTTTGCCCAGAATTGTTGATTCCATTCTTGTGTTTCTCGTCTTAATTCTCTCAGCTTTTGTTCCAATGGTGATTCATTTTCAGGGATGTGAAACTGAACAGGTCGAAGATTTGAATATTTATCTGGGGGTCCTATCCAATCATGGCTAGAGTTTTTGGGAGGGCAGAATCTTGAGACCTTTAACAAAATGCATGGGATTAACGCATACAACTAAATGAATCACAGTATAAAATACTCTAGATTTCTTAAAATCCCTATTATCATATCCCTATTAAGACTATATGCCCAGGGAATGTCCAAATTCTAAAGAAATATAAGTATTATTAATAATAACATTATATTGAACATATTCAACAAATGGTCCTGGAACAATTTCACATCCTAGTGCAAAAAAAAACCAAAAAAAACAAAACACAACCCACATCTCATACCATATTATAACAATTAAATCAAAATGGATTAAAAACCTAAATGTAAACTGTAAAACTCTAAAAAGAAAACCGTGCAACCTTAGATTAGGCAAAGATTAACTAGACACAATACCCAAAGCAAGATCTAAAAAATAAAAAATAGATAAACTGGACTTTACCAAAGTTAAATTAAAGAATTTCTGCTCTTAGGGGGGCACCACGTGCAGGAGGTGGTGGATCCACGGTGAAGATTCTGGCGAAAGGGATCATGTGGAAGATGGCCTATGTGTTCCCGTGCAGCGCCAGCTGCTGTGAGGACAGCCAGGCATCCATGCAGCAGGTGCAAAAGTGCACTGAGCGCTGCCAGCGCCTCTGGCGCAGGCCAAGCCCTGGTGACCACTGAGCTGTAAAAGTCCCAGGACCGCCTGACCAGGTGCACCAAGCATTGCAGCGACAAAGCCAAAGACTCGATGGATGCAGGGAGCAAGGAGCTTCAGATGAAGCGGCAACTGGAGGGCTGTGACTAAGTGTGTGAATGGCCACATGAACCTCGCCCCATCCATGACCAAGAAAAAGGAGGAGTCTCTGTCATCCACGGGGAAATCAGGGTCATTGCTAGCGCTGTGAGCAATGAGGCAGGAATCTTTACAAAAGAGGACTGGGATTTGGGTCTTTTCAGTGAAGCTTATGAATGAAGAAATTAAGGATGGCAGCAAGGTTAAGGAATATGTCACCTGGCTCCTTTATATACTTCATAAAAACGAAATGGAAAAAAACGTGCTAAAATACGGATCTGAGATAGCACAGGAATTTTTTGCTTGTGTGTTTCGTTTTTTGCATGGACAGGCACTGGGAATTGAACCCAGGTCTCCAGCATGGCAGGTGAGAACTCTGCCTGCTAAGCCACTGTGGCCCACCCAGCAGTGTTTTTTAAAGCCTAAATTACATGTGGCCCATGCTTCTCTTGTCACAAAAGCCTCACCGAGTCTCCAGCATACCCAGTTCTTGGTACACGGCTACCAACAGGATGGCAGTTTTCTCCAACTTGCTGTTTGAGGAGGGCTATTTCTGATTGTTGCCAACCTCTGTTTGACCAGAAGTATTATCACACCATTTTCCATTGTAAAACAAAATCCATGAGGTCACTAATTTAGAAGGGGAAACAAAGGTTTATGGGTCTTTGATATACTTGATTTTGTTTTATACACAAGGGCCTGAAATTGTTTAAGAAGTGGAGTAGTGAGAAAAGGTAGTTTCTTTTTAATCAAACCAAAACAACGTACAAAGGTGAACATTCTTTTTTTTATTTATTAATTAAAAAAATAAGAAACAAAATAAAACATACATAATCAGTCATTCACAATATCATCACCTAGTTGCATATTCATCATTTCTTAGAACACTTGCATTAATTCAGAAAAAGAAACAAAAAGACAATAGAAAAAGAAATGAAACGAACACCGGAAAGAAAAAAAAAAGATTATACCTATCATACCCCTTATCCCTTGCCTTCATTGATCACTAGCATTTCAAACTAAATTTATTTTAACATTTCTTCCCCCTATTATTTATTTTTATTCCATATGTTCTACTCGTCTGTTGACAAGGTAGATAAAAGGAGCATCAGACACAAGGTTTTCACAATCACGCAGTCACATTGTTACAGCTGTATCATTATTCAGTCATCATCAAGAGACATGGCTACTGGAACACAGCTCTACATTCTCAGGCAGGTCCCTCCAGCCTCTCCATTACATCTTGAATAGCAAGATGATATTTACTTGATGCATAAGAATAACCTTCAGGATAACCTCTTGGCTCTGTTTGGAATCTCTCAGCCATTGACACTTCGTCTCATTTCCCTCTTCCCTCTTTTGGTCGAGAAGGTTTTCTCAATATCTTGATGCTAAGTCTCAGCTCATTCTAGGGTTTTCCTCAATCCCTTGATGCTGAGTCTCCACTCATTCCAAGATCTCTGTCCCACATTGCCAGGAAGGTCCACACCCCTGGTAGTCATGTCCCACGTAGAGAGGGGTAGGGTGGTGAGACTGCTCGTTGTGTTGGCTGGAGAGAGGGGCCACATCTGAGCAACAAAAGAGGCTCTCTTGGGGTTGACTCTTAGGCCTAAATTTTAAGTAGACTTGACCTATCCTTTGCGGGGTTAAGTTTCATATGAACAAGCCCCAAGACTGGGGGGCTCAGCCTATAGCTTTGGTTGTCCACACTGTTTGTGAGAATATCAAGAATTCAACTTGGGAAGTTGAATTTCTCCCCATTCTCACCACTCCCCGAAGGGGGCTTTGCAGATACTTTTCCACTCACTGATCAAATCACTCTGGGATTCATTAGGGCATCACTCTGGACAAACCAACAAAATCTCATGTCCTACCTGACGCTGCACTTCTTGGATCTGTAATTTTAGGTCTTTCATAAGAGTTGGGAAATTTTCATTGATAATATCTTCCATTAGTTTTTCTCCTCCTTTTCCCTTCTCTTCTCTTTCCAGGACCCCCACAAGACATATATTTGTGCGCTTCATATTATCATTCAATTCCCTGAGTCCCTGCTCATATTTTTCCATTTTTTCCCCTATAGTTTCTGTATCTTGTCGGATTTCAGATGTTCCGTCCTCCAGTTCACTAATCCTAACCTCTGTCTCTTGAAATCTACCATTGTAGGTTTCCATTGTTTTTTTCATCTCTTCTACTATATCTTTCATCCCCATAAGTTCTGTGATTTGTCTTTTTTAGACTTTCCATTTCTTCTTTTTGTTAATTCCTTGCCTTCTTCATATCCTCCCTCAATTCACTGATTTGGTTTTTGATGAGGTTTTCCATGTCTGTTCATATATTCTGAATTAGTTGTTTCAGCTCTTCTATCTCATTTGAACTATTGGTTTGTTCCTTTGACTGGGCCATATCTTCAATTTTCCTGGTGTGATTTGTTATTTTTTGCTGGTGTCTAGACATTTAATTACCTTAATTAGTTTATTCTGGTGATTGCTTTCACTTCTCTTACCTAGGGTTTTCTTGCTAGATGAATTTGTTGTCTATCTGTTCTTTGACCTTCAGTTCAGCTTTTTCTGGACCTCTAGCTTAGGTTTTGTTTAACAGAGGATAATTTTTCAGTTCTTGTTTTCTTGTTTCTCGCCCTGCTTGTATGGTGCCTTTTCCCTCCCCACCCTTAGGAGGGTCTACATAGGTATTATAGACTCCAGCCGGGTTTTCCCGGACTAAACTGGCCCCCTATCAGGGGCAAGGAGTCACCTGCATCAGTTTTCCCTGACGGTGAGACCCAGAAGGTTAAAAGACTTTCCTGTGAAGTCTCTGGGCTCTGTTTTTCTTATCCTGCCCAGTATGTGGCACGTCTGCCTGCGGGTCGCACCAGCAAAAGATGTTGTGGCACTTTTAACTTTGGAAGATTCTCCCTGCTGGGGGCATGGTGGAGACGGAGGAGAGGTTATAGGCTGGTTTTAATGGCTTCAAATTGCCAAGCCCTGGGGTCTGAATTCCTTGAGGGAGGGATTCCACCTGCGTTGGGCTTCACCCCTCTCCTGGGGAAGTCACAGGTGGGGGACAGCCCTGAAAGCAGCCCATTTCCGCCTATGCCTGGGGCAGTTGCAGCCTGAGAAGTCCTGCTGCTGAATCCAGAGGCTGCCAAGTCTCCATAGAGACACAGCCACTAAAGCCTCCGTTTCCTCCCCTTTCCTCTTTTTCCGTGAGCCCAATGAGCGACCTCTGCCTTGACCAGGTTTAGAGTCTCTTTCCTTTCCCTCTGGGAAGTCGCCTGTGGGGGAGGGGTGCCGGCCGCTGGCCGCCGCAGCTTGGGGAACTCACAGTTTTGGGGGGGGCTTGCAGCCAGTCCAGCTGGTCCCAACTGGGGTACGCTGTGTGTCCAGTCACTGACGTGGCTCCAAGAGCTGTTCGGTACTGTTTCTGGTTATTTAGTAGTTGTTCTGGAGGACAAACTAAAACGCGCACATTGCTGAGCCGCCATCTTGGCTCCTCCCTCCAAAGGTGAACATTCTTAATATACAAATGTTCCATGCATGTTGTACAATCAATGGCTCACAATATCATCACATAGTAGTATATTCATCACCATGATCATTTTTTAGAACATTTGCATCACTCCAGAAAAAGAAATAAAAAGAAAAAAAACCCTCATACATATCATACCCCTTACCTCTTCCTCTCATTGACCACTAGTATTTCCCTCTACCCAATATATTTTAGCCTTTGCTCCCCCTATTTTTTTCTATACCCCTTACCACTCCCTTTCATTGTTCACTAGTATATCAATCTACTCATTTTAACATTTATTCCCTTTATTATTTATTTCTAATCCATATGTTTTACTCATCTGTCAATATCGTGGATAAAAGGAGCATCAGACACAAGGTTTTCATACAGTCACATTGAGAAAGCTGTATTATTATACATTCATCTTCAAGAAACATGGCTACTGGAATACAGCTTTACAGCTTCAGGCACTTCCCTCTAGCCTCTCTAATACACCTTAAACTAAAAAGGGGTTATTTATAAAATGTGTAAGAATAACCTCCAGGATAACCTCCTCGCTCTGTTTGAAATCTCTCAGCCACTGACACTTTATTTTGTCTCATTTCTCTCTTCCCCCTTTTGGTCTACAAGGTCTTCTCAATCCCTTGATGCTGAGTCCCAGCTCCTTCTAGGATTTCTGTCCCACATTGCCAGGGAGTTTTACACCCCTGGGAGTCATGTCCCACGTAGAAAGGGGGAGGGCAGTGAGTTTGCTTGCTGTGTTGGCTGACAGAGAGAGGCTACATCTGAGCAATAAAAGAGGTTCTCGTCAGGTGACAGGCCTAGTTTTTTTTTTTTTTCTTTAGGCCTAATTTTAAGTACGTTTAGTCTATCCTATGTGGGGATAAGTTTCATATAAACAAAACCCAAGATCGAGTGCTCGGCCTATTCATTTGGTTGTCTCCACTGCCAGCAGGTATATCAGGAATTCTCCAAATGGGGAAGTTGAATTTTCCCCCTTTCTCGCCATTCCCCCAAGGGGACTTTGCAAACACTTCTTATTCACTGATAAATCAATCATCTATTTTTTCTTCTGGTTTCATTTGTGTCCCCAGCCCTCCCTCTATCATTCTCACATTCAGCTTCATTCTGTATACTAACATTATTGTGCTACAATTAAGGTAGTATTGTACTATCCATTTCTGAATTTACAATCAGTCCTGTTGAACAATCTGTATCCCTTCAGCTTCAATTACCCCAAATCTACCCTATTTCTATCTCCTGATGGTCTCTGTTCTTAACTGAAATTCCCCAAGTTCATTCATTAATGTCAGTTCATATCAGTGAGACCATACAGTATTTGTCCTTTTGTTTCTGGCTAATCTCACTCAGCATAGTGTCCCCAAAGTCATCCACTTTGTTACATGCTTCATGACTTTCTGTCTTAAAGTTGCATAATATTCCATCATATGTATATACCACAGCTTGTTTAGTTACTCGTCTGTTGACATTTGGGCTGTTTCCATCTCTTGGCAATTGTAAATAATGCTGCTATAAACGTTGCTGTGAAAATGTTCATTTGTGCCCTTGCCCTCATGTCCTCTGAATAGATACCTAGCAATGGTATTGCTGGATCATATGGCAATTCTATATTTAGCTTCCCGAGGAACCACCAAACTGCCTTCCACAGTGGTTGTACCATTTTAACATTCCCACCAACAGTGGTTAAGTGTGCCTCTTTCTCCACATCTCTCCAGCACTTGTTGTTTTCATTTTATTGATAATGGCCATTCTGGTAGGTGTGAGATGACATCTCATTGTGGTTTTGATTTGCATTTCCCTAATAGCCACAGAAGTTAAGTATCTTTTCATGTGACTTTTAGTCATTTGTATTTCCTCTTCTGAGAAGTGTCTGTTCATGTCTTTTGCCCATTTTGTAATTTGGTTGTTTGTCTTTTTGTTGCTGAGTTGAACAATATCTTTATATATTCTGGATACTAGACCTCTATCTGATAAATTGTTTCCAAATATTGTCTCCCATTGTGTAGGCTGTCTTTTTGCTTTCTTGACAAAGTTCTTTGATGCACAAAAGTGTTTAATTTTGAGGAGTTCCCATTTATCTCTTTCTTCAATGCTTGTGCTTTGAGTGTAAAATCTAGGAAACTGCCTCCTATTATAAGATTTATATGATATTTCCCTACATTTTCTTCTAAAAGTTTTATGGTCTTATATCTAATGTTTAGGTCTTTGCTCCATTTTGAGTTAATTTTTGAATAGGGTGTGAGATGTGGATCCTCAAGAAAGGGTACTTTGAAGGGCTCCTAGTAGATATTCTTAACTGTCATGAAGATGTACATGTGTTTTTCTTGAAATTCTCACACGTATCTTTCAGCCTGGAGTCCACGCAAAAACAAGAGAGGTGATGTGACGTGACACAGGGTTTAGGAAGCAGAGCTTCTCTTTCACTGACTGTCATGATGGCCCCTGAGACTGTCTTACAGAAAGCAAAAGCATAGTCTTCTAGTGACACTGTCCCTTTGAAGGGAAAGGGAGTTTTAATAGGATATATACCAAATATAGCAATGAACAGAGAAAGAGGATCTGTTGGCTGCTTAAGAGTGTAGTAAATCTGGATTTGGAAAGACCTGGTTTTTGACAGAACAGAATGAAATGAAAGCCTAAGCCGAACATTGCCTGCTTAGCCCCCTAAAATAATGGAGCCCTCTTTAGACAATCCCCTGGCAGCAATAAAGGGAGACAAAGGAACTCAGGGGCTTGCGTGAGCTGTGACTCCCTTAGAGCAATGAGGGGCAGCCCCATTACCAACTGGCTGCTGCAAGACTGTATATATTTTCCTAGTGGTTTGGTTTAAGATTTAATTCCTTCCCCACCTCCCCACCCCCAAAATTCTGATCTTCAAAAGACACTGTTAATAAAATGAGGAGACAAGCAACAGACTGGAAGAAAACATATGCAAAGCTGATAAAGACCCTTTTCCTGGATATATAAAGAACTTCCAAAACTCAACAATAAGAAAACAACGTAAAAAAGACAAAATATTTGAATAGAATGTCACCAAAGATGACATATACAGATGGCAAATAAACACATCAAAACAGGGTCAATGTCCTCAGTTACTAGTGAAATGCAGAGGAAAACCATGATGAGGGTGGGGTGGGGTGGGTATGTGGGTGTCAGCTCCACCATGTCAAGGTTTCCTCAAGGTCATGCTGAGGCGGACCTATGGCCGCCCTATAAAGCACTCAGAGTTCCTGAAAGCTCCCCTTTCACAGTAGAAGTTAAAGTTCCTGCAGCCAACAAGGACAGTGAAGACCCACGACAGGACAGGAATAAGCCCTGCCCAGATACTGGAAATGTTTCCTTCAAGCATGGTTTGCAGCTTCCAGCGACCCCTGGAGACCATGCTGGACAGGGTTTGTGTATGCCATCTGGAGCACACCAGTGTCTTTCTTAACAAATACTGTATTTGCATGTGAAATATGCAAAATTGAAACCAAGCTATATAAAATACTGACAAGGCCAGGAGTCAGTGACTTAATGACAGACGACCATGGCCTTTTGTGCCAGTTTGAATCAGTTGTGGATCCCAGAAAAGCATGTCCTTTAATCCTCATTCAGTATTGCTGGGTGGGAGTTTTTTAATTATCCATGGAGATGTGACCAACCCAATTATGGGTGGTAACTTTTGATTAGATGGTTTCCATGGAGATGTGTCTCCACCCATTCAAGGTGGGGTTGCTTACTGGAGCCCTTCATGAGGGAACCATTTTGGAAAAAGCTTTAGAGCCCACACAGCCAGAGACCTTTGGAGATGAAGGAGACTGCCCTTGGGGAGCTTCATGAAACAAGAAGCCTGGAGAGAAAGCTAGCAGACATCGCCATGTTCACCATGTGCCTTTCCAGCTGAGAAAGAAAGAAACCCTGAAGGTTATTGGTCTTCTTAAACCAAGGTTTCTTTCCCTGGATGCTTTAAATTGGACATTTCTATAGCATTGCCTTACTTTGGACATTTTCATGGCCTTAGAACTGTAAATGTGCAACTTAAAAAATTCCCCTTTTTAAAGGCGTTCCATTTCTGGTATATCATATTCCAGCAGCTTGCAAACCAGAACACCTCTGGTCATGTGAAAGGTGCTGTAGCAGGAGGCCACATGGCCACCACCTTCTGCTGCTGCATTTCAGTGGCAATGTTAGTTCAGCTAGTATCAGTGGATTATCCCACTGTGTTTTATAACTGGGGATGTGTCTGATAATTCCTTCTGAAAACATTCGGAAAATTAGGAATGTTTATAAAATCGTTAAAAAAAAAACCACAATGAGATACTACACAGCTATGAGAACCGCTAAATTTTTAAAAATTCCGATATCAAGTACTGTCAAGGATGTAAAATAACTAAACTCTTATAGACTGTAGATGCAAATTCAAAATGCTACTGCCACTTTGGAAAAACAGCTGGCAGTCTGTAGTGTATATGCTAACATACAACCTGCAATCCCACTCCTAGGTAATTATTCACATGAATGAATGCCTATGTTTACACAGAAGCCTGTATGTGAATGTCTAAAAGTAGTTTTATTCATAATCACCAAACTCTGGGAACAAGCTAGTGGTCCTTTGACAGGTGATTGGATAGACAAAGTACGACACATTGATACAATGGCCTAGGACTCAACAAGAGAGAACTTCATGCAGCACAGGTGAACAGTGAATGTATTATGCAAGTGAAGAAGCCAGGCTCAAAAGGGAGTGCTCTGCATGCTTCCATTTATAGACATTTTGGAAAATACAGGTGCTGGGGGCAGAGGGAGGAGCTGGCCACAAAGGAATTTTGGGGGTGGTGGAAATGTTCTATACATTGATTTTGGTGGCAGTTTATGTTATCGAGAGTAAATTTTACTATATGTAAATTGTGTATCAATAAACCCAATATTAAAAAAAAAAGATCAGCAGAATATTCAAAAGAGCTTTCCATTTATTAAAACATCAATGTAACTAAAATCATGGGGAAAAATACCAAACAACTTGGAAATCTCTTACATCAAATTTAAAAAAAGGTAAGGCCTATTGAACATGAATTCCATCTTCAATAGTGGCTCAGTAACTGATCCATCCTGCAAGCCTGTCTCCATAAAATAATTAGAACTCTACTCAGCAATAGAAAGGACACATGCACAATCTGGACAAATCTCAAAAACAGCAAATAGAGTGAAGAACACACTGAAGGATTTAACTTATATGAAATTCTTGAAAAGTAACCAGATCAGTGGTTATCTGGGGTGCAAAATGGGAGGATTTACTATGAAAAGGCATTAAGAAACTTTTTGGAGTGATGATCTTATCGGCGTAGTGATTGCACAGATTTACACATTTCTCAAACTCATCAAACTGTACATTTAAAATGTGTGTTCATTTTAACTAAATTATACCTCAATAAGTACAATAAAAGAATGGCAACTCTTACAAAGACCAAAAGAATACTATATCGAGCATAATATATAAAAAATTTATTTGGTCTTATATGAAATACCCAGAATAAGCAAATTCATAGGCAGAAAGCTAAATAGTGGTCCCAAGGGGTGGAGGACAGGGGAATGGGGAGTTATTGCTTAATGGGTACAAGTTTCTACTTGGGATGACGAAAATAGTGGAAATGGCAAAACACTGTCAGTGTTCTTGGTATCACAGAATTGTACACTTAAAAATGGTTAAAATAATTTTGTTATATATAATTCACCAAAATACATTTTTTAAAATGAGGTCACCTGGAGTCTGGAGTAGGACGGGCCCTTAAGTCAGTCTGAGTGGTATCTTATAAAAGGGGAAAATTGGACACAAACAGAGGGGAGAATAACACAGGACCCAAGGCCAGGAGAGACAGGAAACACTTTCCCCTGTAGAGGCCAGATAGCCCCCGGCCTGGAAGATGCCTTCAGTTTGGCTATCCAGCCTCCAGAAATGTGAGGCTATAAATTTCATTTTAAAAGAAAAAACAATTTTCTTTGGCATTTAGAAGGCACTTCACTGATATTTCAGAACTCTATCATTGAAACAGCAATTTCCAAGGAACTAATAATAGAGATGCGCGGTTAGTAAAACTTAAGATAAAACAGCTTTTCAGCTGACATGGCTGCTTACCGATTATTTAATATGAAAAACTAGTAATAACACAATAATTTTACAAATCTGATCAAGTTAAACAAATGTTAGCTATCAAGGAAGATGTATTCAAGGCAGCATGGGAGAGAGTGGGTTGCCGTGCGAAGAAGGAAGAGTTCAGAAGAAGTTTTAACAGCGTTAGCTTTATACACGCTCCTAAGCCCCCCTGTCCCTAGTTTGGGTGTGTTGGTCATTTAGGTGCCAGGACCCAATCCTCAACAATTATGCGAGAGAACCAAGTATAGACTAAGAAGGAAAACCAAGTGGTTGCAGGTCAGTCACATTTACAAAATGCAGCTATGGTAATACCAGCTTCCAATGTCGGCCACTAACTGCTAGGGGCATGGACCAAGCAGCCAAAAACCTGGAAGGCAGGAAACTGCTGAATGCAGAATCATCCACCTGCACCTCATTTTCTTCCTTCCAGGGTGCTCTAATGAATCTTAGATGCTTCACCTTTCCCAAATCTTCCAAATTCCCAAGCATTCTAAATATAGGTAGACTTTAAAACATGATCGTGTTAGAAGCTTGGTGTAACAGCTTAGCATGAATACTCATTTCAGAAAACACATAACAATTTCAGACAGTTACATAAGCTCTGCGATCACTTCAGCAGGTCAAGTTATGCAAACTATACAAGAATATTTATTTTGTTCTATGTGCAAAAAAGCTTTTCCTTACACCTGACCACAGGAGGTGCCCAAGCTCTTTCTTCAGGACAATACTTGTACGAGTAATATTTTATTTTAAAACTACGTGTTATAATCATCTCATTAGCACTATAATGCTTATCATTAAGAAACTATTTTGAGTCTTACATAAGAACATAAGAAAAGTTGAAAAATACATTCTGATTTTCTCAGATTTTAAAAAGGTTCCTAGAAAAGTATCTCAACAAAAAGACGTTCAAATTGTTAAAGAATCTTGAGAAATTAGGTAAAAGGAGTTGTAGCACTTTGGCAGAAAAAAAATTTACTGAAAAATGCTCAAACACTGAAAAGAATAAACTGTACAGCACTGAGTTAAAGATATAGTGACAATTATTATCATATAAAATCCAACCAGCAGAATGCTCACCTTCCATGCAGGAGACCCAGGTTCAACTTCCAGACCATGCACCACCACCACTACCCCTTCCCCCCAAAATATTCAACCGACATTTATGGGGCAGTCGTGAAGCCTAATATTCTGGTGGGATCTGTCCAGCTTCCTGGGGGGCTGTGAGCCCTATGTGTAGGCCAAGAGGCCCCTTATCAGATACATGGTTTCTAATTATTTTCTCCCATTCTGTAGGTTATCTTCTCACTTTCTTGATAATGTCCTTGGCAAAAGTTTTGAATTTTGATGAAGTCTATTTTATCTGTTCTCTTTTGTTGTTCATGCTTTTGGTGGAAAATCTAAAAAATTCATTGTCTACTACAAAGTCCTGAAGATATTTCCCCATGTTTTCTTCTAAGACTTGTATAGTATTAGTGCTTATATTTAGGTTGTTGATCCACTTTGAATTAATTTTTTTTATATAATGAGAGGTGGACTACTTGAATGTGGATTTCCCGGTGTCCCAACACCATTTGGTGAAGAGACTCTTCTTTGCATTGAATGGATTTGGCATCCTTGTTGAAAGTCAAATGGCCATAGATAAGTAGATTTAACTCTTGGCATTTCAGTTTTAGTCTACTGATCTATATGTCTATCATTATGACAATACCATACTATTTTAATTACTGTAATTTTGTAGTTAAGTTTTGAAATCAGAAAATGTGAGTCCTCCAATCTTGAACATCTTCAAGAATGCTTTGGTTATTTGGAGTCCCTTGCAATTCCATATGAATTTGAGGATGAGCTTTTCCATTTCTGCAAAAAAAGGCTGCTGGAAATTTGGTAGGGATCGCTTTGAACTTGTGGATCACTTTAGGCAGTTGTAACATCATAATATTAAGTCTTCCAGTTACTGAACACAGATGTTTTTCCATTTATTTAGGTAATCCCTAATTTATTTCAGCAATGTTTCATGGTTTTCAGTTTACAAGTCTTTCACCTCCTTGATTAAATTTATCCCTAGATATTTCATTCTTTGAGATGCTATTGTAAATGGAATTATCTTGATTTCCTTTTCAGACAGTTCATTTGTTGTGTCTAGAAAACCAACTGACTTGTGTGTATTTATTTTGCATCCTGCAACTTTGCTGAATTTATCAGTTTTGTAGATTTCTTGGGGTTTTCTATATATATAGGATAAAATAGGGATAATTTGACTTTTTCCTTTTGCTAATATGATGTCTTTTCTTTCTCTTCCGTGATTATTCTGGCTGGAACTTCCAGCACAATGTTGAATAACAGTGGTGACAGTGGGCATCCTTGTCTTCTTCCTGATCTTAGAGGGAAAGC
This sequence comes from Tamandua tetradactyla, assembly GCF_023851605.1. NCBI lineage: Eukaryota > Metazoa > Chordata > Mammalia > Pilosa > Myrmecophagidae > Tamandua > Tamandua tetradactyla. Next base: position 89,287,888 of record NC_135340.1, read on the forward strand.
TTTCAGTCTTTCACCATTGAGTATATTTTCTCTGGGTTTTTCATAAATGCCCTTTATTATGTTGAGAATATTCCCTTCTATTCCTATTTTTCTGAGTTTTTTCTCATTAAAGGATGTTGGATTTTGTCCAATGCTTTTTCTGCATCAATTGAGATGATCATGGTCCCCCTTCACACACACACACTTCATTCTGTCAGTGTTTTGTAGTTTATTGATTTTCTTACATTGAGCCATCCTTGCATTCCTGGAATAAATCCCACTTGGTCATAGTGTATAATTCTTTCAATTTACATCTGGATTTGTTTTGCCAGTATTTTCTTGAGGATTTTTACATCCATATTCATAAGGAATACTGGTCTGTACGTCCATTTTCCCATGCTGTCTTTACCTAGCTTTTTTATCAGTGTAATTGCTTTCATTTCCTAGGCTGCTTAAAGCAAATACCATGAAATGGTCCCACTTGAAAATAGGGATTTATTCACTTACAATTAAAGTCTAGGAAAATGTCCAAATCAAGGTGATGCCTTCCTCCTGAAGACCAGCTGTCAGCAATCCTTGGCTCCTCTGCCACATGGCAAGGCACATGGAAGTTATCTATTAGTCTCTCCCTTCTCTTCCAGGCTTCATTGCCTTCAGCATCTTGCTTCTGTGGCTCCCTCCCTCTCTCTCTTCATTCCATTTATCAAGTACTCCATCAGGAAGAAGACCCATCATGAGTGAGGGTCTTTAGCTACACCTTAGCTAAAATAGCCCCAACCAAACGTCCTACTTAAAATTGGTTCACATCCATGAAAATGGATCAGCTTTAAGAACATGATTTTCTGGGGCATGTACAGTTCCAAACCACCAGAGTAATACTGGCCTCATAGAGTTAGGAAATAACCCCTCCTCTTCTATTTTCTGGAAAAATTTGAGATGACTTGCTGTTAAGTCTTCTTTGCTTGGTAGAATTCAGCAGTGAAACCATCCAATCCTAGACTTTTCTTTATTGGGAGGTTTTTAATTACTGATTCAATTTTTTTATTGTTATAGATATGCCTCCTGAGATTTTCTATTTCTTCTTCTTGCATCAAAGCAGGAAATTTGTATGTATCAAGGAATTTGTCCATTTTGTCCAGGTTTTCTAATTTTACTGACATATAACTGTTCATAGTACTCTCTTGCAATCCTTTTAATTTCTGTAAGGTTGGTAGCAATTAATGTCCCCACTTTCATTCCTGATTTTATTTATTTATGTCCTCTCTTTTTCTTAGTCAGTTTGGCTAAGGTTTGTTGATTTTATTGATCTTATTTTAAAAAAAAATCTTTTGATTGTGTTGACTCTCTGTTTTCCTATTCTCTATTTTATCGATCTTTGCTCTAATCGTTACAATTTCATTCTTTCTACTAATTTTGGATTTAGTTTCTTCTTCCTGTTTTAGTTTCTTTTGGTGTTAATTTACGTTATTGATTTGTGATCTTTCTTTTTTACTCTAGGCATGCAGCAGAGATATGAATTTCCCTCTGAGCACCAACTTTGCTGTATCCCATAAGTTTCAGAATGTTGTTTTTGTTGTCATTCATATCAAGATATTTCCTAATTGCCCTTGTTGATTTCCTTCTTAACCCACTGGTTGTTTAATAGTGCAGTCTTTAGGGCAGGCCACGGTGGCTCAGCAGGCAAAAATGCTTGCCTGCCATGCCAGAGGACCCTGGTTTGATTCCCGGTGCCTGCCCATGTAAAAAAAAAAAAAGAAAATTAAAAAAAAAAAATAGTGTAGTCTTTAATTTCAACATAGTTGTAAATTTTCCAGTTTTCCTTCTGTTACTGATTTCTAGCTTTATTTCTTTGTGGTCCAAGAAGATTCTGGGCATGATTTTAGTATTGTCAAATGAACTAAAAATTTTCTTTATAGCCTAACATATGGTCTATCCTAGAAAATGATGACAAGAATGTTTACCCTGCCATTGTTGGGTAGAATGTCCTATATATGCCCATTAGGTATAATCTGTTAACAGCATTGTACAAATCCTCTATTTCATTGTTGATTTTATGTTTAGAACTTCTATCAATTGTTGAAATAATATTTCAACTATTATCATTAAGTGACATAGTTCTCCTTACAACTCAGTCATTTTTTGCTCCATATATTTTTGGGTTCTGTTTGACATGCATATATGTTTATAACTTTTATTTTGCCTGACAATTACACAGCCATTCTGGCTCACTTTTCTCTCTTGTATTTTATTTTTATTTTACTGGCTCACTTTAAAGAAATTTCTTTTGACATATCTTCACACATCACAGAGTCCACCCAAAGTATACAATCAATGGTTCACAATATCATTACAGCTGTGTATTCATCACCATGATCATTTTTAGAACACTTGCATCACTGCAAAAGAAATTTAAAAAGAAAACCCCCATACATCCCATACCCCTTACCTCTCCCTTTCACTGACCACTAGTATTGCACTCAAACCAATACATTTTTTTATCCGTTATATTCCCCCATTGTTTATTTGTTTTTTTTTGTCCTTATTCTTTTACTCATCTGTCCATACCATAGATAAAGGGAACGTCAGTCACAAGGTTTTCATAATCACATGGTCACACTGTAAAAACTATATAGTTAAACAATCACGTTTAAAAATCAAGGCTTCTGGAATACAGTTTAGCAGTTTTAGGTATTTTCTTCTCGCTATTTTTTAGTACACTAAAAACTAAAAAGGGAAATCTACATAATACATATGAATAGCCTCCAGAATATCCCCTCAACTCTATTTCAACTCTCTCAGCCACTGAAACTTTATTTTTGTCTCATTCCTCTCTTCCCCCTTTTGGTCAAGAAGTTTCCCAATCCCATGATGCCAGATCCTGACTCATCCCAAGAGTCATGTCCCATGTTGCCAGGGAGATTTACACCCCTGGGAGTCATGTCCCATGTACGGGGAAGGGCAGTGAGTTCACCTACCGAGTTGGCTTAGAGAGAGTCCACATCTGAGCAACAAAAGAGGCTCTCTACAGGTGACTCTTATGCATAATTATAAGTAGCCTTAGCTTCTCCTTTGGAAGAGAAGTTTCATAGGGGCGAGTCCCAAGATCAAGGGCTTGGCTTATTAAGTTGGTTGTCCCAGTGCTTGTTGAGAATATCAGGAATTCCCCAGGTACTGGCTCGCTTTTGAGTATTGCTTGCATTAAATATCTTTTTCTACCCTTTTACTTTCACCTCTTTGCGTCTTTGTACCTTAAGTGAGTTGTTTGTAGACAGCATATAGATCATGCTTTTTCATCCAATCTGCCAACTCTCTGCCTTTTAACAGCAAAGTTTAATCCTTTGAAATTTAAAGTAATAACTGAGGATTTACTTCTGTCATTTAACCATTGGTTTTCTGTATATCTTCCGGTTTTCTTCTTCAATTACTGCATTACTGCCTTTCTTTTATTGTTTTTTGTGGTGTGCCACTTTTATTCCCTTCTTCCTTTTTTTGCTATATGTATCTTTTTTAATTTTTTTTATTGTGAAATATAACATATATACAAAAAAAACCCAATAAATTTCAAAGTACATCTTAACAAGTAATTATAGAACAGATTTCAAAGTCTGGTATGGGTTACAGTTCCACAATTTCAAGTTTTCCCTTCTAGCTGCTCCAAGACACTGGAGACTAAAATAAACATCAATATAATGATTCAGCAGTCATACTTGTTTGTTAAATTTTATCTTCTCTGTTATAACTCCTCCTTCTCCTTTGATGCATCTCCCAATCTTTAGGGATATTAAGGCTTTGTTAACAGCCACGGCTATGCCTTAATATGTTGAATAGGGATGCTGACAATATAGGATGGGGGGTGGAATTAGTCAATGTTCTTGGAAAGGCTGGCCCCTCTGAGTTTAAGGACTAATCTGGCCTAGGAACTATCTGGAAGTGGTAGGTTTTGGGAAAGTATACTTAGTACATGAAACGTTTGTAGAATCTGTTAAGAGCCCTAGGCTATCTTTAGGTTTGATGAGTGATGTTAGCTGAGGTTTGGCAAACTATAGCAATTAGCAACTTCTAGCTTAAGTTTGCATAAGAGTAGCCTCTAGAATAGCCTCTCAACTCTATCTAAACTCTTTTAGCCATTAACTTCTTATTTTGTTACATTTCTTTCCCCCCTTTTTGGTCAGGAAGATGTTATCCATCCCATGATGCCAGGGAAAGGATCATCCTTGGGAGTCATGTCTCACGTTGTCAGGGAGACTTTCACCCCTGAATATCATGTCCCACATGGTGGGGAGGGGAATGCTTTTCCTTGCAGAGTCGGGCTTAGAGAGAGAGGCTACATTCCAGCAATAAAAGAGATCTTCTGAAAGTTAACTCTCAAGCATAATTAAAGTTATGTGTACCTTCTCCACTACAGAATTAAGTTTCATAACAGCAAGCCTCAAAATCAAGGGCTTGGTCTACTTCCTGGGGGTCTCTAATGTCTTTCCAATGTCTGAGAGGTTTCCCAAGTAGGAAAGTTTAATAGTTCCATTTTGGAATTTTGTCACTACTTTTTAATTATCTGCCAGACATTGTCAATGCTTTTTATTATCTGCCCAACCGTGCTGGTTTGAAAGGAAGTATGCCCCCTAGAAAAGCCATGTTTTAATCAAAATTCCATTTCATAAAGGTAGAATAATCCCTATTCAATACTATATGTTTGAAACCATAATCAGATTATCTCCCTGGATGATGTGATTTAGTCAAGAGTGGTTGGTAAGCTGGATTCGGTGACGACATGTCTCCACCCATTTGGGTGGGTCTTGATTGGTTTATTGGAGTCCTATAAAAGAGGAAACATTTTGGAGAACGGGAGATTCAGAGAGAGCTAGAGAAGAATGACATAGCCACGAGAGCCCACAAGTCAGCGACCTTTGGAGATGAAGAAGGAAAACGTCTCCCAGGGAGCTTCATGAAACAGGAAGCCAGGAGAGAAAGCTAACAGATGATGCCTTGCTCACCATGTACCCTTCCAGCTGAGAGAGAGAAGCCCTGACTATGTTCACCATGTGCCTTCTCACTTGAGAGAGAAACCCTGAACTTCATCGGCCTTCTTGAACCAAGGTATCTGTCCCTGGATACCTTTGATTGGACATTTCTATTGACTTGTTTTAATTGGGACATTTTCTCCGCCTTAGAACTGTAAACTAGCAACTCATTAAATTCCCCTTTTTAAAAGCCATTCCATTTCTGGTATACTGCATTCCAGCAGCTAGCAAACTAGAACACCAACATACACTGGGATGTACCCTGGTATTACATTAAACTATACAGAATTACAAGCCCTCACTTCCATTCTGGGTTTCATGTGTTTGGGCTGTTTAAATGAGCAGGTAGGTTAATTTAGATGGTGTGTTACAGAAAAAAATTTAGGTTTTAGACAAATAAAACTGTCTTCTTTGGTTTCAAACAGTAATTGAAGCTCTATAATACAGACAATATAATCCTTTGCTCTGTATTCTGATTTACCTTGGTCCCAAGCAGATCGGCTTTGTTCTTATCTCTAATTGAAGCCTGATCCCTTTTCTGATTTCTTTAACAGTTATTGTATGCAGCAATGCTGACTTTCAGAGCTGCAGAACTCCAACTCTGAGCCTGAGTCACACAGGTACCTGGGAAATACCAAGTGTGCCAGTTTGAATCTATTTTGTACCTCATGTGCTGGTCTGAATCTGTGGTGAACCCCAGAAAAGCCATGCCCTTTGATCCTCATTCAATATTGCTTGGTGGGAGTATTTTGATTGTTTCCATGAAGATGTGACCCACCCAATTGTGTTGTGGTAACTTTTGATTAGATGATTTCCATGGAGGTGTGTCTCCACCCACTGAAGGTGGAGTTGCTTGCTGGAATCCTTTAAAAGAGGAAACATTTGGGAGAGAGTCCCCTTTTTTGGGTAAGCCACGTGAAAGCCAGCAGACGCCACCATGTTCGCCATGTGCCCTTCCAGCTGAGAGAGAAACGTTGAACGTTGTCGGCCTTCTTGAACCAAGGTATCATTCCCCGGATGCCTTAAATTGAACATTTTTATAGACTTGTTTTAATTGGGACATTTTCTTGGTCTTAGACCTGTAAACTAGCAACTTAATAAATTCTCCTTGTTAAAAGCCATTCCATTTCTGGTGTGTTGCATTCCGGCAGCTAGCAAACTAGAACACCTCAGAAAAGCCATGTCCTTTAACCTTCACTCAATGTTGCTGGGTGGTATCTTTTCTATTGTTTCCATGGAGATGTGACCCACCCAATTGTGGATGTTAACTTTTGATTAGATAGTATCCATGGAGATATGTCTCTACCCATTCAAGGTGGGGTTGCTTACTGGACGCCTTTAAGTGGGAAATATTTTGGAAAAAGTTTTAGCCACCAGAACCAACAGAGCCAACAACAGAATACACAGAGCCCCAGGGAAGTAGTGGAAGATTTCTGGAGAGAAGCTAGCAGACATCGCCATGTGCCTTTTCAGCTGAGAGAGAAACCCTGAACATTACTGGCCGCCTTAAATCAAGTTATCTTTTCCTGGATGCCTTAGATTGGACATTTTCATAGACTTGACTTAATTTGGATATTTTCACATTATCCAAAGTGTGCAACTTACAACTTAATAAACTCCTTTTTAAAAAGCCATTCCATTTCTGATATATCACTTTTCGGCTGCTTACAGACTGGGAAAGATTTTGGTACCAGAGAAGTGGGGTGCTGCAGTTTGCAAACACTGAACATGTTGGAATGGCTTTTTAAATGGATAAGGGGAAGATTCTGGAAGAATTATGAGGAACTTGATAGAGAAGGCCTAGAATGCTTTGAAGAGAATGTTGGTAGAAACAAAGACTCTAAAAAGTGGCACAGTCTTGCAAAACTGAGTACTGTTGTTAGACTGAAGTTAGAATTTAAAGGAGACAACCCAGAATACTTAACTGAGGAGATTTCCAAATTAAATGTGGAAAGTGCAACCTGGTTTCTCCTTTCAACTTATAGTGAGATGCAACAGGAAAGACATAAACTGAGAACTGAACTTGTGGGTATAAAGACACCAGAAATTGATGGTCTGGAAAATTCAGGGCTTCCAGAAAGTGAGATCCTAGAGAATAGTGTGCCACATGAGGATTTAATCAAATGTGGACCAGTCACCATTTCAGAAAAAAGCCAGGATTGGAGATGGAGTTATCCAGAAAAGATTTGTAGACAATTCCTTTTGCCTGATGGGCATGATTTCAGCTTTTTGCATAGGAAACCAACAAGAATATTGTAGGATCTGCCTAAACAGAACCACTGCCAGTCTGGACTAAAAGGAAGTAAAAAGGGACAAACAGAAAGAAAAATAACTTCAAAGGTAGACCTATGGAAGCTAAAGTCTAAAGTCAAAATCCACAGGTGAAGAGAGCAGACCCACCCAAGCACTTGGAGAGGGTAAGTTTGCCTGGAAGGCAGAGGGTGGGCCTTCCATCTCCTTAGTGGAAGACTTGTGCCATCCCAGGCTTTGAAGTGGGTAGAACACATTCCTTGGGGATTGGGGGATAGCTTGGCTGCCACTACATTTTTGTAAAGGAGTTGAGCATAGTGCCCCAAAGATGGCACAGAGTCCAGTGTTGCCCCGAGGCTTGGAGAAGGTGTAGCTGAGAAAAAGGTGGTTTCTCCAATATCCCCCAAGGTTGCATTTGGAGAGCGGCGGGCCGCTGTAGGCCCTTGGAAAGGGTGGGATACAGCTTTCCAAAGCCCCAAAGACAAATGACTTTCAGACTTTGCAATCTAATGGTGTTTGCCCTGCAGGTTTCCAGAACTGTTTGGGTCCAGTGAACCCTGTGTTCATTCCAATTTCTCCCTATGGAAATGGAAATATGTATCCTATGACTGTACCTCTTTTATATGTGGGCAGCAAATAACTTGTTCTGAATTTTACAGATTCAGAGCCAGAGGAAAATTTTGCTTTAGGACAGACCATACTTGTAGCTGACTTTGAAGAGATTCTGTATGTTTCTGACTTTTGAATTGTATTTGTATTGTTACCAAAATGTTTAAGGCTTTCTGGTATTGTGATGGAATTAATGCATTTTGCATATGGAAAGAACATGTCTTTTGGGGGTCCAAAGGGTGGAATGTGCCAATCTGAATCTGGTGTGTACCCCAGAAAAGCCATGTCTTTTCTCATTCAATTTTGCTGGGCAGCAGAGTGATTTGAACAGTGAATAAAAAAGCATTTGCAAAGTCCCCTTGGAAGAATGGTAAGAAAGGAGGAAAATTCAACTTCCCCAAGTGGAGAATTCTTGATTCTCACAAGCAGTGGGAATAACCAAAGCAATATGCTGAGCCCCAATCTTGGGGTTTGTTCATATGAAGCTTAACCCTGCAAAGGAACTAAGCCTACTTAAAATTAGGCCTTAGAGTCACCCCCAAGAGAACCTCTTTTGTTGCTCAGCTGCGGTCTCTCAGTCAACACGACAAGCAAACTCACCACCCTCCCCCTCTCTACGTGGGACATGACTCCCATGTTGGGGTGTGGACCTTCCTGGCAAAGTGGGACAGAAATCCTAGAATGGGCTGAGACTCAGTACCAAGGGATTGAGAAAACTTTCTTGACCGAAAGGGGAAAGAGAGAAATGAGGCAAAACAAAGTGTCAATGGCTGAGAGATTCCAAACAGAGTCGAGAGGTTATCCTGGAGGTTATTCTTACATATTAAATAGATATCTCCTTTTTTTTTGTACTATTATTATTTTTATTTTTTCTCTATATTAACATTCTATATCTTTTTCTGTTGTTTTGCTAGTTCTTCTTCTAAATCGATGCAAATGTACTAAGAAATGATGATCATGCATCTATGTGATGATATTAAGAATTACTGATTGCATATGTAGAATGGATATCACCTTTTTAGTTGAGGTATAATGGAGAGGCTGGAGGGAATTACCTGAAAACTAGAGCTGTGTTCCAGTAACCATGTTTCTTGAAGATGACTGTATAATGATAGAGCTTTCACGATGTGACTGAGTGATTGTGAAAACCTTGTGTCTGATGCTGCTTTTATCTACTTTATGGACAGATGAGTAAAACACATGGATTAAAAATAAATAAATAGAGTAAATTACCAGAAACAGTACAGAACAGCTCCCGGAGCCACATCAGTGACCAGACACACAGTGTACCCCAGTCTAGACCAGCTGGACCAGCTGCGAGCCTCCCCAGAACCACGAGTAGAACATATGGAATAAAAATAAATAATAGGGGGAACAACTGTTAAAATAAATTTAGTTTGAAATGCTAGTGATCAATGAAGGTGAGGGGTAAGGGGCATGGTATGTATAATCTTTTTTTTTTTCTGTTTTCATTTTATTTCTTTTTCTGTTGTCTTTTTATTTCTTTTACTGAATTGATGCAAATGTTCTAAGAAATGATGAATATGCAACTAAGTGATGATATTGTGAATTACTGATTATATATGTAGAACGGAATGATCACATTAATGTTTTAGTTCGTTTGTTAAATTTTTTAATTAATAAATAAATTTAAATAAATAATAGGGAAACAAATGTTAAAATAAATTTAGTAGATTGAAATGCTGGTGATCAATGAGAGGGAGGGGTAAGCGGTACCGTATATATGAATTTTTTTCTGTTTTCATTTTATTTCTTTTTCTGAATCGATGCAAATGTTCTAAGAAATGATCATGATGATGAATATACAACTATGTGATGATATTGTGAATTACTGATTATATATGTAAAATGGAATGATCATATGGTAAGAATGTTTCTATGTTGGTATGCTTAATAAATAAAATAAATTAATAAAAAAAATATTGCTGAGTGGTATCATTTTATTGTTTCCATGGAGTTGTGACCCACCCAGTTGTGGGGTTAAGTTTTGATTACATGTTTTCCATGGAGATGTGTCTTTACCCTTTCAAGGTGGGGTTGCTTACTGGAGCCCTTTAAGTTGGAACCACTTTAGAAAAAGTTTTAGAGCCACCATAACTGACAGAGCCAACAGAACAGACAGAGCTCCAGGGAAGTTGTTGAAGATTCCTGGAGAGAAGCTAACAGACATCATCAACTGCCTTCCCAGCTGAAAGAGAAACTCTAAACATAATCGACCTTCTTGAACCAAGGTATCTTTCCCTGGATGCCTTAACTTCATTTTCACAGCCTTAGAACTGTAAACTTGCAACTTAATAAATTCCCCCTTTTAAAAGCCATTCCATTTCTGGTATATTGCATTCCAGAAGCTTACAGACTGGTACACCACATATATATATATATATCATCATATATATATATAGCACAACTTTTTGCTGTATTTTTTAGTTTTCTTAGCACTTGCCTTTGTAACTACAATGAGCATCTTATTCACCTAGTATTAACCTAGTTTCAGTAGTATCCACAGCCTCTATTCCTTTACATCTCCATCCCTCCCCCTTTATATATATTTATATTTAGTATCTTTATATACTGTATGCCCATTAATACAGATTTATAATGCTACTTTACAAATTTGCTTGTTAAGTAATATGGATGGAGGGGTTCAGTTACAAACCAACAGAACAAATCATACAGGATTTTATATTTACCCATGCCACACGACTGGGCGATGGGGGTTGGTAGCAGCTGCAGATGATGAATTTCACCAACATTTACCACAATTTACCAGACTCTTCCTCCAGCTCTTCCCTGGATGCTGCAGTGTTCCACCAGACTTTTAAGCAGAAATACAGCTTACCCTCGAGAAGCTTAATCTATAGATGAGGCATCTGACAGAGGTTGTCATGACAATTATTGAAGAATTAGCCTCACAATGTCCACAATTTCAGAAGGTTTGCCCAGAGCAATCACCATCAAGAAGAGCATGCTTGATATTTCGGGGAATTAAGGATTCTTACCTGCTAGTTCTTGAAAGGTTTTCCAATAAATTCTCAAAGGTTACATAATGAGAGAAAGAGAAGCACACCGGGAGCTATGAACAAGACCCAGTCCTATAGTAGGGTAGGGAAGCGCGGGGCGGGGAGCACGTGCTATCAGAGGGGAAGCCAGGCCCCAGCGCCTGCTGGGGGGATCTCAGGGGAGCAGAGGGAAGACCTCAGCCACCGCAGTGTGTGGACGTGTCATTGCAGCTTAATGAACAGACACAGCATACACACCCACGCTGGCCCCTCAGCCCCGATTAATCCCATACGACTATTTATTCTGCATCCATTGCCTCTTGCAGACTCACACACCCTCTTACATGGTTCTTTTGACTTTTGCTGGTACTTCTGAAGAACAACTATCTTGATGCCATCGGGAAGCAAAATGGGCCCAGAAAAGCATAGCCAAAGAGGACAGTTCCGAATTAAGGGCCAGGAAGGTCACACAGGAGGTACTGCATTCCCCCTCCCCGTGGGAAAGGGATAGGGCCCTGTTGGCAGGAAGGCACCTTGACCTGCTATGAAGACCTGAAATAACCAGGATATACTGACTTGATACCAGACTGACATCTTTTCTACAAATCCTTTAAAGAAAGTAAAGGCAGGGCTGTAACAGATAGATCCTTAAAATTTTATCCACTTTTCTAAAAGCAATTTGTAATCACCAAATTTTCTACCTTTTTTAAAGCCCTTTTTTAAAAAAACTTGCTTTTCTGCACATTTCTGGACTCTCCCCCAGGCCTATAGGCCTCTGTGAAGTCACACAAGGTGAGTGACCCAGTGAGGCCAAGCAGAGTCAGGTAGGCCCGTCAGGGTTTCCATCACAGATGCAGGCAGCTGCCCCTGCAGAGCTGGAAGATGCCAGCTCCACTGAGAGCAAAGGGATGACAGAGCAGGTTTCAACCTGTATGTGCTTTATATGGTTTACCACCTGAAACACTACCCTCTTCCCCTTTCCTCCAGGTTCCAGCTGAGCCTTGTCAAACATAAGACATCTTAAAGAAGCCATCCCAACAATCACTTTTTCTAGCTGCTGATGTGTAACAAAGCAAGCTCAAAGAGCTGCAAGGAATGTTTTCCATTATGATTTGAGAAATTATATCTTCAATTTTGACAGAGGTAGGTCCCCCACTCTTCCCTATAAACCAATACTTCTGCATTTGTTCACCAAGGAACTGCTACTTAAAAGGGAGGCAGGGAAGAGGTTTGTGGGAGGAAAGAATCCTTTAGTAAAACAAAGAATCCTTTTGTAGTTTGAATAATTACTATAATTTATGGTTCTTCTAGCATAAGCACATGATGCACGGGTTATCTAAACTTGGAGTTGTAGGGACTCTATGCCCAAGGAGAGGACGCTCCTATATTTGGTCCCATGCAGCCAGGAGAAGGCAGGTTAGAACTTGTTTCCTCTCAGGAATAGCCTCACAGTTCTCCACTCTTCATGGAGGGAGGAACGTGCATTTTCTTACTCATCAGGCTGACTTTTGTTTTGGGGTCTGTTCTCATACCTTTCTGTGTCATAATAGGGCCCTGGGCTCTCTGGGTCCCTGTCCCTCCTCCCTGGGGCCTCTCCTCCCAGAAGCCAAGATTTGGAGAGAGGAGAAGTTTTCCCAAGCACTTTCCTTCCAGGAAGTGCCACACAAACACAAAACTCCTCTGAGTGACAGCCACGCCGCTGGCCATTAACGGGAGACCAACAAGGGGTGACAAAAATAGCAAATGTTAACCCACTGTAGTGGGGGAGTTACCAGCTCCCTCTGAAGTTTCCCAGCCCCTGTTATGGCGATTCCTGATTTTAGCAATGCCATCTGCGCGGAAGAGCTGGCCAGGCTAGAGGGCACCTTTGCCCAATAAAAGTGCAACCACAGTAGGGCCTGGCTTACTCTACCTCACTGGTCCTCACATGTTACCTATTTTACTACCTTTGAAGCCCTAGTCAGAAGTGCCTTTCCCAGGGGGTCAGCTTACCCCAGGGCCACCCCAGTGCTTGGCCGTCAAATACTTGTTAAATGAGTAGATCCACACAGGAAAAACAGGCTAAGTGTGCAACTCTTGACTGGGCCGCCTCTGTACTGGTGCCACCCTGGCCCTGCCCACTGGGCCCACAGCTTTTGAGAGGAGCGGGATGGGAACAAGCATGCAAACGCTATTATTAGATGACCAAGACTCTGCTAGGCTGGCCCTTCAAGAAATGCCACAGGGAGATCTGCAGGCTGAAAGGAAACAACACTAGGCAACCGACTGAAGCCACAGGAAGAAATAAGAACTCAGATAACGATAACAACATGGGTAAATATAAATACCAGTACTGTTGTATTTATGGTTTGTAACTCCACCTTTTTCTTTCTACAGGACTTAAAAGGCAAATGTAGAAAATGTAATGATAAATCAGTGGTTTTGGACTCATAATATATAAACATGTAATTTGTGACAAGAACTACATTAAAGGAGGTGGGACAGAAGGGTATAGAAAGTTAGTCCATGCTTTTCTTTTTATTGGGTGCATGGCAGGAGAGTATTCTACCATTGAACTATGTTATACTATTGAAGTTAAGTTAATATTAAAGCAAATGAGATTCCTATAGATTTAGGATGTTCAATTTAAGCTCATGATAATTATAAAAAAAAATCAGAAAATACATAAACTTACAGAGACAGAATGATGAGCACAGGTGCCGGGGTGGAGGGCAGGGACAATGCGGGGGTTAATGTAAAAAGGGTGCAGGGTTTGTTTGGGAGCAAAGGGTAAGTTCTAGTCGTGGATGGTGGTATGAGTTCTGCAACATTATGGATGAGATCAATCTCACTGATCGATATATTTGGGAGGAGTTAGAATGGGAAGATTCATGTTGTATGTATGTTTCCACAATCAAAAAAAAGGAAAGAAAGAGCAACTAAATATGACAATGCAATTAAATGAAAATGAAATGCAATACATGATACTGGATGGGATCTAAGAATGGAGGAGAAAAGACTCAAAGGGACATTATTAGGATATAAAAAGAAATTGGAATGTGGAAATAAGCTTTATATCATTGTTAAATTTCTCAGACTTGTTAACTGCACTTAAGGTGATTATTTGTTCATAAGAAATGTATATGGATATACTGTGTTCAATGACTATGATGTGTGCAATCTGCTCTCAAACGTTCAGATAGATAGACTGGATCAATGATTCATATAGATACACAGATGACAAATAAATAAATGGAATGATATGGTAAATGTGACAACATGTTAAAATTGGTGGAGTGGGTTACTGGTGGGGGGGAGGTACTGGTATTCTCTGTATAGGATTTGTATTATTTTACAACTGTCCTCTAAGTTTGAAACGATTTCAAAAAATAAAGTTAAAAGAAAAAAAAACAGCTCTCATGAAAATTCCAGGCCCAATGACTTCAGCAAGTTCTATCAGTTACAGAAGAAAGAAATTAAACCTTAGCAAACTACTCCCAGAATAGAAAAAGAAGACGTGCAGCTTATTTTATGAGGCTCACCGTAACTCTGATACCCAAATTTGGGAAGACAGTATCAGAAAGGAAAATGAGAGGCCAGCCTCACTTATACTGATGAATATAACAAATCAGGAAGCCGTGTTCAAATATGCATAAAAAGGATAATTCTGAGCTGTTTCTATATAACCCGGACTTCCCCAGAAACTTCGGATATTTATGTGAACCCTGAGACTCAGAGTAAGAGCTCTGAAGCTATGAAAGACAGCAGTATCCCACACGGGAACTGTTTGAAAAGTTGAAAAAGTGATCAGACATCAAATAGAGATTTGAATGAAGCTGATCTGGATATAAGGTATATCAGAAGACTGGGTAAAGGATGATATTATCCATTCTTAAAACTTCAACTTAAGTACAGGAAATCTTGAACAGGGCATGAGATTTTGATGGTTTGTCCAGGTTAGTGTGATGCCCTGACAAATACCAGAGTGATCTGGACAGTTAATAAGGAAGTATTTGCAGGGTCCCCTTAGGGGAATGGGGAGAAAGGTGGAAAGATTCAACTTACCCATATAGAGAATTTCTGATACTCTTGCAAGCAGTGAGTACAACCAAATCAACAGGCCAAGCCCCCGATTTTGGGGTTCGCCCCTATGAAATTATTCCTGCAAAGGATAGGCTAAGCCTCCTTAAAATCAGGCCTAAGAATCACCCCGAGAGAATCTCTTTGCTGCTGGGGTGAGGCCTTTCTTTCTAAGCCGACATGGCAAGTGAACCCACTGCCCCTCCCCCCCTACATGGGACTGGCAACATGGGACAGAAATCCCAGCATGAGCTAGGACTCGGCGTCAAGGGACTGAGAAAGGTTTCTTGACCAAAAGGGGGGAGAGAGAAATGAGAAAAAAATAAAGTGTCAGTGGCTGAGAGATTTCAAATCGAATCGAGAGGTTATCCCGGATGTTATTCTGTAGAGCTGTGTGGTAGTAGCCTTGTTTCTTGAAGATGATTGTATGAAGATATAACGTTTACATGTGACTGTGTGGTTGTGAAAACCTTGTGTCTGATCCTCCCTTTGTCAGGGGTATGGTCAGATGAATACAAAATATGGATAAAAGAAATAAACAAATAGGGGGAACAAAGGTTAAAATACATTGGGGAGATAGAAATACTAGAGGTTAATGAGAGGGCGAGGTAAGGGGTATGGATGTATGAGTTTTTTTCTTTTTTCTTTTTCTGAAGTGATACAAATGTTCTAAAAAACATGGTGATGAATACACAACTATGTGATGATATAGTGAGCCACTGATTGTACACCATGTATAGAATGTTTTATGTTAGGAATGTTTATATTTATATGTTATTTTACCAATAAAAATATTTTTTAAAAAAAGGACAGTAGTTCAGGACCACGTTGGGTTTATACTAGGAGTGCAAAGTTAGTTTAATAGAAAATGAATGGATGAAAAAACACACCACCAATGAAGTAGTCTTTCAAAAGAAAAACAAAAGTGACATTAAACCTGAATGTGGGGAAGGCTCCTGTAAGCGCTAGCATGCAGCTGTCAATTCCCAGGAAATTCTGAAGAGCAGAGAAGCACGTAAAATTACACCATTGGGGATATAGTCCAGACTGGGAAATTCTCGCGGACATATAATCTTTTCTTTAAACAAACTGCTTAAAAAGGGCAGGAGAAATAAAGTTAGAACTACAAATTAAGGAGATCAAAAATATCAATGACAATGTGTAGGTTGTATTTGGATCCTGACACAAACTGTGAAAGAAAATACGACATTTCTAAGACAGTAGAAGAGATCTGAGCACTGATTATACTATCTGATGAAATTAAGGAATTATAATGTTTCCAAGTGTGAAAAGGTATAGTGTTTACGTTTTTTTGTCTGAATCTTTTAAAGATATACAGTCAAATACAGATGAAATGTGATTTTTTTATATTTGCCAAAAAATAAATAATAAATAATAAGGAACAGGGAGGGAATGGATGGAGGTAAAAATGAAATAAACAGCATGGATAATTGCTGAAGCAGGGAAATGGATACTTAGTGATTCATGACATTCTTCTGTCACCCTTCGTATATGTTTGAAATTTTCCACAATCAAAAAATAACAAAAAAAGAAAAAGAAAATCAATACAATTCTCCACATTACCAAAATAAAGAGAAAAATCAGATAATCATTTTAGTAGATGAAGAAAAAGCATTTGATAAAATTAGATTACTGGCCTGGGAGTCAAAAACCAAGGTTTCAGTCCTGACTATGCTGTACAACACCAGGCAAACCACTGCACTTCTCTGGGCCCCAACTGCCTCATCTATAAAATAAACTACAAGCTTTTTAAAGGTTCCTCCTGCCCCAGTTTTTGTTTTAGCAACTATTTATTGAAAGCCATTTAAATACTAAAAATATCCATGTTAGACTTGAAAATTCCATGCCCAAAACCTCTCACCAGGTTCTCATTTACCTCAGTTTTAACTTCTTCCTTACGATGTTTATTCTGAATCCATACTTTGGGGTTTGAAGATCATTCTCCTTAATGAAAAAGTAGCAAAATAAAAAAGTTGATATACTTTTTTTTTTTGCATGGGCAGGCACGAGGAATCAAACCCAGGTGTCCGGTATGGCAGGAGGGAACTCGCCCTGTTGAGCCACCGTGGCCTCCCAGATGTTAATACACTTTTAATGCTAAATGTTAATATACAGTCAAAAAATGTTAACTATGCCTAAAAATGTTAATAAAATTCAGGACTACAAGCAAACATTAATGATTCTCATACTTGGCAGCTTATGAGACACACTCTTAAAAATCCTGACATCCAGGCCATACCCTAGGCTCAGTCAAGTCAGAATCACCGGAATGGGCCTCAATATTTATTTTAAAGCCTTCCAGGTTATTTTGGAACTCTGTACTTTATGCATGGTTTTCCTGTAAACCTACAATTTCTTTAAAATAAAGGAAAATGCATTCCAGGTGATTCTAATGCAAGACTAGTTTAGGAACCAATGATAAAAACCACAGCAGCATACATGGTACAAGCAGGCAGGAAGTGACTACTGACACTTAAGAGGTGAGTTTTAATATGGGGTTGGAAGGAAGAACAGTGCCTAACTCTAAATTCTATATTTTTCTCTTAAAACCTGGTGTCCAGAGGTCCCAGATGGGAACACAGGACTCCTTAACTAAAAAAGTGAGGGCAAAGCCAAGAACTAATAAAAAATATGGCTTGCTCCCCCTTCGGGGAATGGTGAGAGTTGGGAGAAATTCAACTTCCCTAAGAGATATTCTCACAAACAGTGTGGACAACCAAAGCTATAGGCTGAGCCCCCAGTCCTTGGGTTTGTTCACATGAAACTTAACCCCACAAAGGATAGGTCAATTCTACTTAAAATTTAGGCCTAAGAGTTACCCCCAAGAGAGCCTCTTTTGTTGCTCAGATGTGGCCCCTCTCTCCAGCCAACATGACAAGCAGTCTCATCACGCTCCCCCTCTCTGCGTGGGACATTACTCCCAGGGGTGTCGACCTTCCTGGCAACGTGGGACAGAGATCCTGGAATGAGCTGAGACTCAGCATCAAAGGACTGAGAAAAACCCTAGAATGAGCTGAGAATTAACATCAAGGGATTGAGAGAAACTTCTCAACCAAAGGGGGAAGAGTGAAATGAGACTAAGTGTCAATGGCTGAGAGATTCCAAACAGAGTCGAGAGGTTATCCTGGAGGTTATTCTTATGCATTAAGTAGATATCACCTTGTTGTTCAAGATGTAGTGGAGCGGCTGGAGGGAACTGCCTGAAAATGTAGAGCTGTGTTCCAGTAGCCATGTTTCTTGATGATGATTGAACAATGATATAGCTTTCACAATGAGACTGTGAATGTGAAAACCTTATGTCTGATGCTCCTTTTAGCTACTATATCAACAGAAGAGTAGAACATATGGAATAAAAATAAAGAATGGGGGAACAAATGTTAAAATAAATTCAGTTTGAAAGAGTGGTAAATGAAAGCGAGGGGTAAAGGGAATGGTATGTATAGTCTTTTTTTTCTCTATTATCATTTTATTTCTTTTTCTGTTGTCTTTTTATTTTTTTTCTAAATCGATGCAAATGTACTAAGAAATGATGAATATGCAACTATGTGATGATATTAAGAATTACTGATTGTATATGTAGAATGGAATGGTATCTAAATGTTTTTGTTTGTTAATTTTTTTTAATTAATAAAAAAAGACATTATTGGGATATAATAAAAATCGGAATATAGACTATAAGCTTTATGTCAATGTTAACTTTCTTGAACTTGACAGCTGTACTCAAGTGGTCAAATAAGTGAATATCCTTGATTTTAGGAAAAGTAAAAAGGCAATTTTCAGTGTTCAAGTTTAAATTATATGACCTACACTCAGGTGTTCCGGAAATGGATTGATAAATAGACAGACAGATAGATGATGATGATGATAGATAGACAGATAGATAGATAGATAGATAGATAGATAGATAGATAGATAGATAGATAGATAAAGGATGATACAACAAATGTAGCAAAATGTTAAAATAGTGGGATGTGGGTATCTAGGAGGAGGGAGGGATATTTTGGGGTATTTTTTATTATTTTTGTAACTGACTTGTAAGTTGGAAAGTATTTCAAAATAGAAAGTCAAAAACAAACAAACAAAAAAATATGGCTGGGGCAGGCCACGGTGGCTCAGCAGGCAAGAACACTTGCCTGGAATGCCAGAGGACCCAGGTTTGATTCCCGGTGCCTGCCCATGTATTAAAAAAAAAAAAAAAAAAAATATGGCTTGCTAGACAGGAAGGATTAAAAGGTAACAACTAGATAAAGAAAACAAGATTCACAACCTGTTACTTTTAACAAGATACATTTAAATTTCTAGACTGAAAGACAGCAATCTCTCTCAGCTGCAGGTATGTCATTACCTGGAGAAACTGCTGTGCTCTCAGGAGCCATACAAAGACGATAACACATAGGAAATACAAATCGCCCTAAGCAAAAACTGTTCTTTTATGTTGCATACAATATCTAGCTAATAGGGAACTCAAGTTCTAAGAAAAACAACACAAGTCACCATGCTAGATTTGGGCAAGACCTGACTCACTGGCCAGCCACTCCACTTTTTATCTGGTCAGCACCATCGTCACAATCGTCACCTTCAGCAGGTTTAGGGAAGCCAGCAGGTGCCCACACAGGGCTTGCTGTAAGTCACTGAGACTACAAAAGGCAGAGAGAGGCCTCACCCTGAGTATCAGACCCAGGGTAAGACTTATCTCACTTGAAGGAAAGGCCTTTATGACAACAGAGAAATCCTGGCTTGTGCGTCCTTCTTCTGTTTTCCAGGACTCCTAGTTCATCAAGCAGCCTAGGTAAGTCCTCGCCATGGGCAAAGTTCTCGGTTGATTTCTAGTTTGCCTTCCGAGAGGATTTTCAAGATACCTGTTTTATCTTTCTGTTCAAGGAAATAAGGTGCTGGGTAAATTTCTGTGTCATAGGATAGAGCCAGGGCTGTGGTCTGGTTAACTACCTGCCAGCGTAAGGCCTTGCCTAAACTGTAAGCCAGGACAGAAGTTCAAAACCGGCATTTATAAAAGTGTGCTAAAAGCCACAGAGCAATAGAAATGAACATTTAAAAGGCACGCACGTTTTGGAATTCTTAACTTTTTTTTCATCCTTTAATTATTGTTCCTATCAAGCTTTCCAGCTCCCCACATTAACCCCTTGCTAAATAATGTGTTAGTATTTGTTTGATTTGTTTAAATATTTTATCTGCAGCCCATTCCACACCATTAGTCAACATTTTCATCTGACAGCTGCAATCAAGGCCTCCGCCTCCTTTAAACCAAATATACTTCACAACAAAAGTGCAATTTATGAAAGCTGCTTGCCTCTCTTGCTATAGACATACTTCGTGGATCTTTGGGCAGTCAAGTGTATATATGCCCATAGAGCTTCCAAATAAGAATAACGATTCAAAGTGAAGCCCTACAAAAGTTGGATGATAAAGCTCGCCATCGCTGGGAAAAAAGCACTAATTATCTTAACGGAGTCAAGGCACGAGAACGAAAAGTTACCCGCTGACCACACCAAGAGCTCTTCAAATATACAATATAAATACCCTCGAGAATAAAACAGGTGCGTCCAAACTTGCTGACTACCTTAGACTAACAAAAGCGCAGTCAGCTTTCCCCCATGGAGGTGGCCGGCATACTCAGATTCATCTAGACCAAGGAGGGGACGCAGGAACTTTCGCAGCTACTGACCTAATCCGGATGGGGGTCCCGGCGCCCCTCGCCCAGGACCTCCCCATTCTCCATGCCCCCGACCCACTCGGTCGCGCGTGCTGCTCTGCACCAGCCCCGGGCCGGCTGGGGGACCCTGCTCCCGAGGGCCTCAGTCCTCTCCGCAGGGGTCCACGCGGGTGTGAGGGGTCGAGGAGCGGGCCTCAGGGCACAGACCGGCTCCTCACCTCTTGCGGTCACCCCTCCCGACCTAACCTCTCCGTGCTCCCCGCTTACTCGGCTCGGCGCCGCATCCCTGCGCTCGGCGCCGCGCTCAAGGGCCGGCTGGCGGCCGGGACCCGCCAAAGTGCGGAACAGAAGAGGAAGGGAAGTCTTCCTCGGGGGCCTTAGGGCCCCCATTGCCCCGCGTACACGGCTCCCGCGGCGCACGACAGCGGCGCGACGGCGAGGAAGCTGCCTTACGGCAGGATCGCAAAGCCGGAGGCGGGGGGCGGAGCGCGGCCGACTGAGCGCTTCCCCGCGGTGTGAGGGGTCGAGTGGACAGCGGGGCTGCGGGGTCGCGCTGCTGGATCCCGGCGGCTCTTCGGTGGCCGGGGTGGCTCCGGGCTGCTGTGCCTGACGGCTGGCGGCGGGGCGCGGCGCGGTGAGGCGCGGGGGCCAGAGGGCGTTTTTCCCGGGCTTGGCGGCGCTCGGCCCGGGGCGGAGCTGCGACAGGGGTGGCGGTGCAGAGGTGCAGAGGTCGCGATGGCGCGGACCGGACGGGTGAGCGTGGCGCAGCCCTGCGGGGACGCGGCGCCGTCTCCCTCGGCCGGGGCGGCGGGCGCGGTCTGCTCTCTGCGCGGGGCTCGCCGCGGGCCGGCCCCAGCTCCCGGAGCCGTACTCCGCGCGGCCTTGCGCACTGGCCGGGCCTCCCGGATGGGCTTCCGGGCTCCGAGCGCCGCTGCCCCCTCTCCGCGCGGGCCCATTGTGAGGTCAGAGCCGGCCGGCCCGTCCTGGGGCCCGGGCCGAGACGCCCGGAGAGGCCGCTGCGGCCAGTAGCTGCCGCCTCCGCCGCCGGCCCCTTCACCGGCTTCCCCTTTCAGACCTAGCGGGGCGGGGTGAGAGGGATGCAGCTTGGGGCCCAGCTCCGGTCCCTCACCCCGTAGAGGGCTGATCTTACACCTCGCCACCTCACCTACGGGAAGCCAAGGCCGCAACCAGCTTAGATCTTTCCTGGGTAAAGTTCGGAGGGGGAAGGGTGAGGAGGGAGGCAGGAACGCAGGCTGCCCTTCGTGGGCGTCGGGAAGGCCTGCGTGGTTCCGACGCCCACACGGAATTGGTTTCAATCGATTATTCTTCAGTGAGCCGTTCGGTAGAAACCCGAGGATACACACAAAAGGGGTTAAGCCATTTTGGACCCTAATGGGAGGCGAGCGAATTCATCGGAGCCGAGTCACGTTTCTGCGGGGTGTTTTTTGTTGTGTTGTTTTCTGTTTGTTTAGGAGGGGCGCGTAGTAGAGCCTGGGGAAGTCCTGATCCGCCAGAGCCCAAGGTTGAGCCTTCACTCTTCCTTTCCCCACGGGATTTTCTTTCTGCTGGGAAGATAGGGTGCGGTTGGATTTGAAAAACCGGGTAGCTTTGGAGAAGTGCATAAAGGGACGGAAAGGAATGTGGAAACGGGCACATTTAGGGTGTTTGAGAATTTCTGGTACTTGTTTCCAGTGGCTCCGTTCCTCTTGGTTAAAGTTACTTTTTCTGGAAATTGATTAGTGTTTGGAAGGCTAGTAAAGCTAGTTTTACTCCCCCATTCTTTATGTTCCGCAGAGATGCCCTGCTGGTGTCCAAAAAATAGCTTCCTAACTTAAGACCTAAAATATTTGTGTTATTTCCAAGCTAATAGTTAGCCCTCACGTCATTCTTTTTTTATTGACAAACCAAAACAACATACAAATACGAACATTCTTAACATACAAACATTCCATATATAGTGTACAATCAATGGCTCACGATATCGTCACACAGTAGTGAATTCATCACCATGATCGTTTTTTAGAACATTTACATCATTCCAGAAAAAGAAATAAAAAGAAAAAATTCATACATACTATACCTCTTACCCCTCCCTCTCATTGACCACTAGTATTTCCATCTACCCAATATATTTTAACCTTTGTTTCCCCTGTTTTTTTCTGTACCCCTTACTGCTACTCCCTTTCATTGATCGCTAGTATTTCAATCTACTCAACTTATTTTAACATTTGTTCCCCATTATTTATTTATTTTTAATTCATATTTTTAACTCATCTGTCCATACCGTAGATAAAAAGAGCATCAGACACAAGGTTTTCACAATCACACAGTCACATTGTGAAAGCTGTATCATTATACGATCATCCTTAAGAAACGTGGCTACTGGAACACAGCTCTACAGTTTCAGGCACTTCCCTCTGGCCTCTCTAATACACATTAAACTAAAAAGGGCCTCTTGACTCTGAAATCTGTCAGCCACTGACACTTTATTTTGTCTTACTTCTCTCTTCCCCCTTTCAGTCCAGAAGGATTTCTCAGTCCCTTGGTGCTGAGTCCCAGCCCATTCTAGGATTTCTGTGCCACACTGCTGGGAAGGTCCACACCCCTGGGAGTCATGTCCCATGTAGAGAGGGGGGAGATGCCATACTTCTCTAGGAGAGCATATGCTGTTCTCTTCCAGCTGAAGAAACTTGAAGCTGACAGAATTCCAGCTCATGCTCTAACTACAGTGATGCTGTTTATGATCTCTGCCATGTGTAGGTTATTTTCAGGAGAAAGAGTTGATGTGTCACCCTTCTTTCTGTACTTGAGTATGTCTGTCTTTGGGATTACAATAATGATAAGCCCTTTTATTCTAAGTATATTTTTAAGTGAAAATTTTAGACTTAATATATGATTGCCATTCTGCAGAGACTTTGTGCTGTAATAAGTTATCATTCTTGTCATCTTTTAGTGCTTGTGAAACTGAAAGCAACAAAAGTATGGATATGGGAAATCAACACCCTTCTATTAGTAGGCTTCAGGAAATCCAAAAGGAAGTGAAAAGTATAGAACAGCAAGTAATTGGCTTCAGTGGTGTGTCAGATGACAAGAATTACAAGAAACTAGAGCGAATTCTAACAAAACAGCTTTTTGAAATAGACTCTGTAGATACCGAAGGAAAAGGAGATATTCAGCAAGCTAGAAAGAGGGCGGCACAGGAGACTGAGCGTCTTCTTAAAGAATTGGAGCAGAATGCAAACCACCCACATCGGGTGGAAATACAGAATATTTTTAAGGAAGCCCAGTCCTTGGTGAAAGAAAAGATTGTGCCATTCTATAGCGGAGGCAACTGTGTAACTGATGAATTCGAAGAAGGCATCCAGGATATCATTTTGAGACTGACACACGTTAAAACTGGAGGAAAGATCTCATTGCGGAAAGCGAGGTATCACACTTTAACCAAAATCTGTGCTGTGCAAGAGATCATTGAAGACTGCATGAAGAAGCAGCCTTCCTTGCCACTTTCAGAAGATGTACATCCGTCAGTTGCCAAAATTAACTCTGTGATGTGTGACGTGAACAAGGCTAGAGGCACTCTGATTGCACTTCTGATGGGCGTGAACAGCAACGAGACCTGCAGGCACTTATCCTGTGTGCTCTCGGGGTTGATTGCCGATCTGGATGCTTTAGATGTGTGCGGGCGTACAGAAATCAGGAATTATCGAAGGGAAGTAGTAGAAGATATCAACAAATTATTGAAATATTTGGATTTAGAGGAGGAAGCAGACACTACATATGCTTTTGACCTGGGTCAGAATCATTCCATTTTAAAAATTGAAAAGGTCCTCAAGAGAATGAGAGAAATAAAAAATGAACTTCTTCAAGCACAGAATCCTTCTGAATTGTATCTGAGCTGCAAAATGGAACTGCAGGGTTTGATTGGACAGTTGGACGAGGTAAGTCTTGAAAAAAACCCTTGCATCCGAGAAGCCAGGAGAAGAGCTGTGATTGAAGTGCAAACTCTGATAACTTATATCGACTTGAAGGAAGCCCTTGAGAAGAGAAAGTTATTTGTTTCTGAGGAGCACCCATCACACAAAGCAGTCTGGGACGTCCTTGGAAACTTGTCAGAGATCCAAGAGGAAGTTCTTTCGTTTGGTGGAAATCGGACCGATAAGAATTATATTCGATTGGAAGAACTGCTCACGAAGCAGCTGCTGGCCCTGGATGCTGTTGATCCACAAGGAGAGGAGAAGTGCAAGGCTGCCAGGAAGCAGGCTGTGAAGCTCGCGCAGAACATTCTCAGCTATCTCGACCTGAAATCCGATGAATGGGAGTACTAAAATGCCAGACATCTCACTTCTGATATCGCTTGTTTTGCACTTTATATACACTGCTATGTATTTATAGAGAGCTTTCAGTTCATTGAGCCTAAATATGATTTATACGTGCATTTCTCAACCTCAGTATTTATGATTCAAGCAAATTATATTCAGTATCTTTGCTGCTGTTGATGTTGCAAAACAAATATTATAGCACATTAACTTTGCCATTTTGGTCCTTATCTGTATGATATGGTATGGCTTGATTTTGGTTTTGGGCTGTTTTTCTTCTCATCAAAATCTGGAATAGAGGCAACTTTTGTAATCAACTTTTAAAATGGGTGGTTACAAACATTAAAATGCAGATATTTCAGAATATTCAAAAAAGTATAATCTTAAACAATGCTAAAAAAATTGTGAGAAAAGCGAACATTTTTCATTAGATATAGTAAGGTCCAAGCACAAAAGCAGTACAATGCGTATGTTAATATGCTGAGTAAAGCAGAAGGATCTGTGTTTTGTTTAGAAATCCTGATGTGGTCTCACCCAATTAATAGGGTGGAGTTATTTTATTTGTTCATTGGATGGTTTTGATTGAAGTTCTATTCTTTGTTAAATGTTTTGTTGTTGTTGTTTGAAAAGTGTCTGTCCCTCCTGCACCATACTCTGCATTTAGAGGGGGGATGGGGATATCTTATTTTTGTGTGTGTGATATAGGAAAATTATGAAAATAGTAAAAAACAAAAACGATGAGATTGAATTGAAAAGATAAAGCATCAGCTATTAAATGCCTTCAAGTTGTTTAGTTTGTAAACTAATTTTTCTAATTTTTCCTTTCTGGTTAGTACAGATTTGAATATTTAAGTAAAGTTAATGAACCTTTAAAAAAAAAAAAAAAAAGGAAGCCAGTTGTTAGATGATGAAAACTGGAAACTAGTTCCCAAAGGGGTATTAAATAAAAACTACGCAGAAACGCTTGAGCGTAACATGTAAATGGTTTTCTATTACTCAGGGCTCGGTATTGGATGTGCTTGATAAACATGCCCAGTGCTATTTTACAACGTGTTACAGCAGAAGCTGTCAGTAACCCTGCAGAGGCATGTCCTCAGCACTTGTCAGAAGAAGTTAGCTACCACAACCAGCATCTGTAACATCCACTCTGGAACTAAGTAGCAAAGCTGCTCTGAGTCAGAGGTTTACTCCAGATGCCTGCTGAACTACTTAGGTCACATTTTGGTGTGGAAGCTTCTTTATTGTCTATATGAGCCATGAAAATGTATCAGTGTGTGAAATGTTTTTCATCTGCCAAAGGGGAATATAGATTTCTGTAAATACTTTGTGAGGATCCGGTTTCATGCTTGCCTAAGAATGCAAATGAAAGAATCGCCCAAAGTTCTGAAGTGCCTTTATAACATCTTGGTCCCGTTATTATAACTGATTAACAGGCTGCCCTTTCCACAATCACCTTTCACAGGTTATCTGATTGTATTAGAGCATATCTTTTGAACTCCAATCTCTCATTCCTTCTGAGAGACTCACAGTAATTTGGAACTTCGTGTAGGGAAGTTGTCATTTTAAACACCTAAAATAGATAAGGGAATAGCCCTAAAAACCTAAATGATAGTAAAGCATAGCCCGAAACGAATCCTCACTTCCTCTTAGTATTTCCCCATAATTAAAAGTCCTTGAAATGTTTCCTACCAGAAATGTTTTAGAATCACTGGAGAGTTGGGCCAAAGGGGAAGTGTGGGGCAGTGAGATGGTATCCCTGTAGGTCCTGAGTGTTCTAATTTTGGCCACGGTAGTTTTAGGATTGCTTTTCTGCATTCTAATTTAGAGTGCTGTAAGTATCTTGAGAAGCTTTTAAGTTAAAGCAGTGTCTTAATTATACTGCTTGGAAATCAGGGTTATAGTTCATTTTGGATGCATCCTTCGTCAGGTCATACCATTTAATTTTCAATTTCACACTTGCAGGTTGAATGTCAACATCTTTAAAAAGTATCCATTTCACCTATAGTTCTTTTCAAACAATTTTTTAAATAGCTTTTATAGAGATGCCTGCTTTTCCTAAGCTTCAAGCATTGTGCATGAGGATAGGATACTGAGGTCTGCCACAACCAATTTGAAATTTTTGCATGGGTTGTTTTGGAAACCTAAACCATCAGATTGGCCAGCAGTGACTGTGGAGGCATGATTTTTATCCTGTTTTCAATGTGTTCATGTTGCTTGTAGCCAGTCTGCTCACATAATGAGCCCCTGTAACACCAGATTTGGCTGTTCTCCTCGTTGGGAGCTCTTTGTGTTGACACAAGCTGCTGCATGTAATTTTTAAATTGAGGTCTTCACATTGTACTGTGTTTTATGATCTTACATGAAGAAACTCTGTATTGCAAGTAAAACCTACCCCAAAAAAGTATGGCCTTGGGTCTGCATTAAACAGCACAATCCATGTTCATACAAAAATGGCTGGGAACGTTTGCTTTTTTTACCTTACATTGTCAGCATTCCTTTCAGGTGATTCTTTATCCAAGTAGCTTAAAGTCAGTTGACTGTAATGAAGTAGTTACTAAAATAAATGTAATGAATATGTCTACTAAGTACAACTTAATGCTTTATTTTGCTAAAACGCCTTGGTATGTATTTGATATAATTGCAATTTAGTATATTTGAGTGCTAAAACCCATTTTTCTCATTTTACTTTGCTGATTTTTATGTTTTTTGAGGCTCTAAATTTAACCTGTACATGCAGTTTTTTTTTTTTTTTTTTTTTTTTTTAGAGAGAGGGAGGAAGGGAAGGAAAGACAGAGAGAAGGAAGGAAGGATGGAAGGAAGGAAGAAAGGGAAACATCTTTAAACATTTTCTTGTTTTATTGTATTTTGTTTGTTTTGCTTGTTTTTTACATGGGCTGGGGCCGGGAATCGAACCGAGGTCCTCCGGCATGGCAGGCAAGCACTTTGCCCGCTGAGCCACCGCGGCCCGCCCCATGCAGTTTTTTTTCATCAAAGTTTTCAGCTACTAACTTGTCAAATATTTTTTCTTAATAATAACTTGAGAAACATTTGCTGTTGATGTATAATACAAGTGTGTTTTTCCAGTGCATTCGTTCCTGTCCCTCTGTTAACCGTATGACTATTGTATTAGTATATCTTAAATAATCTAATAATATTTTCAGATGTACATATTAGTGTACCCTTAATTATTAATGAATTTTTTTAAATCTCTTAGCTTATCTTGGCAGTGGAGAATGGAAGAGTCTGAGGTGTGGGTTCTGTTCTAATTTGGGCGCATATCCGTGTGCTTTATTACCTCCTGAATAATAATATCAGAGTTGGGTAAGAAAAGATGTACTGCCGGGGTGGGCCAGGGCCCAGGAGAAGGTGGGTTCCCTAGTTTAAGATGATGTGGCAGTGACTGCCTTTGATCTGGCCAGGGCCCCATCTCAGATGAAGGAGGAACTGTTCCCAGGCAGCTGCAGGGGTGGGGGCCACATGCCCAGGCCCTGGGGAGGTCCGGCCTCCACATCCACTCCTCAGATGCCCACAGTCTTGCCAGGAAGAAGGGAGGAAAATCTCAGCCAAGGGGTTTTGGAAAGATTCCCTCCCTGAAGAGAAGTTACTGGTATACTGTTGAAGCTTTTTTCTATTTCTAGCCTTTTCCTACAAATGCTGTCTTCTCTCTACCTTCTTGTATCTTCAGGTGGCCCATAGAGAGAAGCAATGCAGGGAAGGCAAATGTATGATAGACCCAGAAGCGAAAAGAAACACGTTGCACACGTTTGATAGAAATGCTCTGGGGGATATTTGAAAGTTGTACTGAACACGAGCCTTGCTCTCTCATAGGCTTCTTCTTAGGGACCTGAGGAAAGTGTGGAGCTGTCTGCATTGTGCTGTGGCTTGGAGGAGTTGCGGTACAGTCAGGGAGAGACCCGGTGCTCAGGCCAGCAAAGTTCAGGGCAGGGGTGTCTGTCACCCTTCATGCCTGCTTGGGGATGGGAGCCTGGGGTCAGGGCTCCTGTCCAGAGGCTGAGGGGTGATGCCCTGGCCAGTGGTCCTTCAGGGGTGCAGAGCATTAGCTGGTGTGGCAGACCGGACCACAGAACCACATTGTACACTGGGCTTGGGTCACTTCTGGTGAGAATGTGTCTTTTGGCCACCTTACGTTTCCTGCACTGGAATTCAAACGTTTCAGTTTTTGGAGCTGTGATGTATTAAATCAAGCCCTGTGCAAAATGCTTTATTTGCATTTTTACTTCTCTAAACCATGCCGAGGCAGGTTATATGATGGTCTCTGTTTTATAGGTAGTTCTGAGACTAGGGTGATCGCTGACCTGGAGTTTCCTGGCTAATTGGGGAGGGAGAACAGCACAGGACCATCTGTCCTCACTGCGCACAATTTCCGCCTGGAGAGACGGGGGTGGCGGGGTGGGGAGAGTGGACTGTGCTTTGGGCCTGCCCAGAGATGGATTTAATTGAAATGGGGTGTAGCCCAGCCTCAGGGTTGATAAAAGCTCCCATGTTTGGGAACCACTGGCAAAGTGCTTGGGACAGTACTTGGGGGCACTGGACCCCAGGCTTCTTAGGTTCAAATCTCAGCTCTTCCGGTCTTAAAGCTGTTCTCTGGGCTGCACTCTAGGCTGCAGTTTCTTCTGAAAAGTAGGGATCCTTAGCCCGGAGGGTTGGAAGATTCAGTTAATATGTAAAGCGTTCAGCTTCATTACCCGCCAGAGGCATTGCACCAGGATAGCATGTGTATACCTTTTAGGCACACTGTCTTGGATCCAAGGATCTGTCGAGTCCAGTTTAAGGGACATTGACTTAAACCAAAGTGGTATTTCTCAAAATGGCTCTCAATTGTGAATTATAACTGCAGAAAGTTCACTTTCTAGCAACATCAAAATGAAATTAAGATATTTCTCCCCCTGTTAGTTTATAGATCTTTCCAGAATTGCCAGCGATCCGGGACCCCAAGTTTCAGAAGGACTGTGAATGCCTAGTACTTCCTCTCATCTCGTCTTTGCTGTGGTTACAGTGAACAGCTGATTTTCAGTTTGTATAATAATCTTTTACGTTCTTGAGCCATTTCCTTGTAGCTGCCTGTTTTCCAGAGGGGTGTCCTGGTTTCACCTTCTGTCTCCTGTTCCCACTGACAGCTCATCACAGCCCCCCAGGGGTCTTGGGGGCCTGTGGGTGGAGCTGGGTAATGTGAGTGCTGAAGAAAAGGGGAAGTTGCCAGGAGGTTTGGTGGGGAGGGTGCTGCTGTGCTCTGCGTGTTTGGATTCTGCTGCTTTCATCCGGGAGTAGCGTCCCCCGGGGCCAGAGGGGAGAGTGTCCCCAGCTCTGCCCACATCTGTGGACAGCACTGCTTCACAAGGGCTTCTTTGTCCCACTGCAGGTCTTTCCAGGCCACCTTGGTGGCCTCAGGCCCTGGCAGCAGTGGACACTCGGTACCTCGGGTGAGCTGTTCTTTAGAAACCTGCCCTGGGCTCCTGACACGTCGCAGGCATTCAAGAAATGCCTGCAGAGTAAATGAATGGAAAGTCTCCGAACCTTAGGTCACTTTATAAAGTGTTTTAAAACCAGTTACCTCCTTGTTCCTCAGAAGACAAAACTTTTACTCTGCCCTGGCTAAGGCCAGGCCATCACCAGGGCTGTCAGGAGCTCTCCTGTCACCCGTCAGAGAGCCCCTTGCCTGGCAGGCTGCCACCACCTGCCTCCCACCAGCACTTGGCCAGCAGCATCCAGCTGGGGGCATCTGGGGAGGGCCGTAAACCAGCATGGAGGCAGCTCCCCTCAGCCCTAGGGCCTGCTGACTCTGAAGTGCTCTGCTTGGAACTTGTGGCACCGCTCTTGGATGACAGCACTTGATACTGTGACCTGTCCCATACCTGAGACGACCACCACTTGTTGAAAAATGGCCACGGAGACGGCTCGTTGGCCTGACCAACGGGGATGTATTGTCCCGCAGTTCCAGAGGCTGCAAGTCCAATGCCAAGTCTCAGCAGGCAATGCTCTCCGAGTCCGTGGCTTCCCCAGGGCCACCTCAGCTCGCCTATCACATGGCACCCGACTCCTCTGGCTTCTGCTTTCTGTGTCCAAGTTTACCACCTTATAGGCCCAGTGGTTCCTGGTGGCCTCTCCACACCTTAACCGTTCCCAGATGGGGTCACAGCTGCAGGCATGCCGACTAAATCCTGAACATGTCTTTTGGTGGTGGTGGGGGGGGCCATGATTCAAAACCCCCAACAGCCAGTTACTCTGAGTTCTTATAAGGATGTGAAACATTCCAAACTTTTTTAATCTGATTCATTTATTTTTATTAGAGACGTTACAGGTTTAGAGAACAATCAAGTATAAAGTACAGGGTTCTCACATAGCACCTATTATTAATACCTGGCATTGGTGTGGTGCGCTGGTTACAACTGATGCAAGCATATTTTAATAGCCCCTAGTGATGGCAGCCTGTGCTTTAACTCGGGCTTCACTGGGTAGTGCAGTTCTGCAGATCCACAGACTGTTTCAAAGTGACTAAAAATTCACTCAGACTTTTGATGGGAGCATCCAGAAGGAAACCCCACTTTGGGGGAAGGGGGAGGAATGCAGAGGATTGAGGGGGAACAGTTAGATCTCGGGGAGAAGTTATTCATGCCTTTACCTGCTGAGGGTGCAGGGCAACCATAAACAGTGCAGACTGGGGCTTGTGCTGCCCCAGGACCTCCTGGATTTCTGAGGGTCCCAGGGAAGTGGGGAGGCTGAGCAGGCAAAGAGGGCTTCCCGATGGGTTTGCATGGGGTTAGAAGGAGGTCGGGTCAGGGCCCCAGCACAGGTTTCAGGTATGCACCTGAGGAGTGGGGGTGGGGGTTCTGCTCCAGTGAGCGAACAGGGTGCCGGCCAGGCCACCCCTCCGTCCCGCCACAGTGGGAGCCATCTGCTGTGGCACTTGGTCCCCAGTGGCCTGCTCACGGCATGCTCTGGGCTGCCCCGCTCTCCTGTGGACATCTGTGCTGGCACCCCTTCCTCCACCCTCCGTGTTGCTCAGCACTGTTCCGGGGGCCTCTGCCCACCAAACACCAGGAGTAGTGGTCTGGTACCTCCCCTCCAGGCAGCTGCAACTGCCTCCTATCCATTGTCAGGAGACCCGCCGCTGCCGGGAGCCCCCAGGAGCCCGTGTTGACAGCTCCCCTGTAGATGGGACAGCCAGCCAACTCCTCCAGAAACTTCCTGGGGGCAGGAGGCAGAGACAGAGCAGCAGGGGTGGCAGGAGGCAAATGGCCTGCCTGCCAGGGGCTGGGAGAGCCCATCCTGCTGCATGGCCCCTCCTGGGCCACTGTCACCTGGGACCCTCAGTCCAGCCTCACCGCCACCCCCTGTGCCCACCACCACTGGCCACTGCAAACGATAGGGCTCCTCTCCCTCCCCCCTTGAGGGCATGGCAGGCCTGGTGGAGGGATGGAGGGACCGGAGGTCAGGAGAGCCGCCACCGCAGGGCCTCCCTTAACGCGCTGGCAGCCCGGCCTCCTGCCTGTGGCCGGCTCTCCCGGCTCTGGGCCAGGAGTGGGGCCGGCCAGACTTATGTGATCTAGGTGAGAAATTAGACACCGTTTGGCTGAGGGTTGTGCAGCCCCACCTCAACTCCACCCTGACTCGTACTCAGCCCGCACTCCAGAGGCCCTGGGCCAGTGTAGACCTGCCCAACACATATTGGCCCCGTGACTGGAGATTGTTCTCATTTCTGTTACTTCAAGAACAGAAGAAGACATGAAAAGGGCTCTCCTGGCACCACAGGGGTGGGGCCTACAGAGAGAACTTGGAGGAGCAGGGAGACCAGGGGGGGCTTCTGGGGAAGGGCAGTGAGGACGCCAGGGGCCTCGTGGGGAAGGGGTGCCGACTGGTCCTCTCCCAAAGGACCATCAGAGGCCAGGGAAGAGCCCTTGGGCAGTGTGGCGGCCAGACAGGGGGACAGGCGGGTGATGCCGTCCCTGCAGGGGCTGTGGGAGGTGGCGATGAGACACAGATGCATGCCAGGATCTGGGTGTGAGGCCCAAGCCAGGTCTTGAAGACCCTACCTGCCCCACTCCCTATGGAACCTGAACCCCCACTGGCCCCCAGAAGCCCCATCCAGGCTCTAGGCCTCTGCTGGGGTGGGGCCTGGGGCCTGTCCCTTCCAGCACTATGCCCAGCTACCATGGCCCAGGGACAGCTGGTGCTCCTTGGGCCCCAGCCCTGGACCCCACCACTCTGGGGCCTGCAAGACCAGTCTGGTGGCTGTGTTTTTTCTACAGTGGCCGCCAGGCGGCGCCCGCAACCCAGCCTTGCAAGCCCAGGCCCCTGCCAGGCGCACCTGTCCTTGCCGGTGAAGGCAGTGGCTGTCGGACTTCTGTGATGGCCAGTGAGCCTGGGCTGGCGCTGGCTGCTGCTGCTGCTGCAGCCCATGATGCTCCCAGGTGCTGGCGACCCCATGGCCTCGGCGGCCTCAAGTAGATACAAGGAGAGGGAGACCTGCAGCCACCATGGGCACTCCCCAGCTCTGCCATAGGGGGGACTTCCTCAGGTAGAGGTGGCTGGCTAACAGACCCTCATGCTCTCAACCCCCAGACCCTCTCTGGACTGCTACAATGGCTGTTCCCCCATCTCCTGGCTTTAGACCAGGCTCGGCCTTTAAGCCAAATGCTGCTTCCTCCAGGAAGTCCTTTGAGGCCTCCCCCTGCCTAAGCCCTACTGGGGCTCCTGTTTCCTGTTGCTGGGGTTCTGGGCAGGAGGGTCGGAGGAAATAGAAGGCAGAGAGAAGGAAGGCTCCGGAAGACGCGGGGCACATGGGTGAGTCAGGGGTCAGGAAAACTGTGGTGGAAGGATGGCTCCTGGGGCTCGGGTATCCTCTGGGCTTCAGTCTCCCCCAAAAGATGGGACACAGGCCTGCCCCACTCCCCACTAGGTGTGCCCCAAGCCCACAGCTCCCCACACTGCATTGACAGTGAGCAGCACACTCAGGTGGGGCATGGCAGGCAGGGGCCCACCTGGACCGTGAGGCCTCTGCAGGCTGACCCTGTCCCCAGCAGCCCCCTTGGGCCCAGCAGGTGGCCAAGCACACGGTCCCTCCTGTCCCCCAGCCCCTGCATCATCTTTGCCGGGGCCCTCCCTCCCTCCCTTCTTCCAAGCACACCTTCCGCTCAGCCACCCCCTGAACCTGGCACTAGGCCCTCCCGCCTGCTGCCAGCTCCTCACCAGGTAAGACATTACTTTCCCAAAGGACAGCACTGGTGGCAGGGAGAGCAGAGGCCATGGCCCAGACCTGCCGGGTGGGCTGCAGGGTCCTTGGGCGCTGTGAGGTCAGTCGGGGAGACCGAGGCATGACTGGCTGTGGTCTCAGAGAGAAGGTGGGTGTCTGGCCCAGCTTCCAAGGGAGGCCCCTCTTCAGCCTTGCCTGTCCCAAGGCCTTGCTTGTAGGGCAGTGCCCCTACTCGGCCCCTCTCCTCACCTACCCTCCAGGGATCCTTATCAGGTCAGATCTCAGGGAAGCAGGGATCCAAGGGCCGCCTCCTCCCATCACACAACTTTGCACTGTTTGACGTCAGTTGACAACAGGAGCTGGGCTGGGTCGCCTGGAGCTGGGTCCTCTCCAGGACCCTGGACTGCCTCTCTGTTCCACCAAGGCCTGGGGCCCTGCCTCCTGCCCTTGCTCACTTGAGGTGGGGGGTGGCCAGGCCCACCAGGTTCCTCTCTGGCTGGGAAATGGGGTAAGGGTCCACTCTGCTGTCTGGGTATCGGTGACCTAGATCCCTGGCGGAGCTCCTGCGGTGCTGGGAAGGGCTCAGACTGATCCTGACCTCCCCTCCCCCCCGCCCCTCTCAACACGGGTGCCAGTGCGTCCGTCCTCCTGGTAGTCCCAGCGGCCCTGTCTGGATGCGTCCAGCCGTGGGAGCCCCTGCTGCTCAGTCCAGTATAGACTGGCTTGTCCCCTGAGTCCCTCCCTTCTCCCTGCGGTCAGTGATGACCTTTAAGTCCAGGCCAGGCCTCCAGGCCTTGCTCAGCCACCCTGCAGGGCCCCGGGAATCCTCTGGGAGGGGGCACAGCAGCCTCCCACCTCCACTGCACATGGCACCCAGGGCACTGAGGGCCCACGATTTCATGGGGGGCTGGCATGAAACTGCGGGCACATGAGCACATGTGTATGCACGTGTGTGTGCATTGTGTGGGCATGTGTATGCACTTTGTGTGCATACATGTGTGTGTGCATCCTGCTGCATGTGGATGTGCACGTGTGCATTGTGCAAGGTGTGTGTGTACAGGCGTGTGCATGGGTGCACATGCCTGTGGGTGTACATGTGTGTGAATGTGCTGTGTGCACATGGGCCCATGTGTGACGAGATGGGACACCTACATCTGCCCGCCCAGTAGCCTGTGGATCAGAGGGCTGAGGAGGGGGCTCAGGAGGGGCCCAGCAGTGACAGACTGGGCGGGGCCTGGGCCGAGCCCGGGCCTGGCCACCTCGCTGGGCCTGCAACAGGGATGCCCAGCTCGAGGTGTCCTGGGAACATAGCCCAAAAGGAAGCCTGCGCGCAGTGACTGCAGCACCATGGCAACGCCGCAGGAGCTCTGGCTGCTCGCAGCCTGCTCTGTCCCCGCCCTACTGGCTCCCTGCTCCCTGGGGAGGGGCTGCAGGGCCTCCAGCCTCCAAGGATTCTGGGGTGCTGTGCGCCCTGGCCTTTACTGGCATTGATGGCCTGGAACCCACAGCCCTCTTCCCAGGCATCCCCCCTCCCCAGGGGGGATGTGTACACTATACACATGCATGCAGGGGCATATGTGTGTGTGCAGACACGTGTGCACACTTGCATGTTGTGCACTTTTGCAAGGTACATGTGCATATGTGCATCTGTGTAAGCACCCTTCCTGCCTCCTGGGGTGGGGATGGGGGAAGGACTTGAGCTGCCTTCTAGCCCTGGAATCTGGTGTGCAGAGGCCCTGGGTGCTCTGTGCTGCTGGAGACTTGCGGTCCCCAAGAAGGCCTCTGGGTCCTCCTGCAGGTCTCAGGCCGCACCCAGCCCCCACATCAGGACAGGTATCCAGGCTGGATGAAGGGTGGCGGGCAGCCTGAGGCTGGAGCCAGATGCCTCCTGCAGATTGATTCTCTCTGGACAGGTGCCCTCCATGCCACCCCCTCCACCACCTGTCATCTGTGCGGCAGGGACACCAGGGCAGAGTCTGCCAAGGACAGATGGGAGGGGCCACCATTCTTCGAAGGAGAGCTTCTGGCCTGGCATTAAATCCTGCTAACAAGCACAGCACACCCCGCGCCTGCTTCAGGCCCGGTCTGACCTTCCAGGGCTACTGCCACCTCCTGCAGGAAGCCTTCCTGGCTTGGGGCCCTGGTGCACCTGGTGCTATGAGTTGGGGGCAAGTGTGCTTATGCCCTGAGGAGGGAGGGGCTGCAGGAGGGGCCTGGGAACCAGGGCCAGCATGGAGCTCATGCTGGGTGCCTGTCACAGGGACACTGGGGCTTTGGAGGTGGCCTGGGGACTCACTGGGGGTTCCCATGTCCACTGGGCCCCCTGGGGACACCCGTCCTCATCTGTGACATCCACAGGGCACTGTGGCCCGCTGTCAGCACCCTAGGCTACCCTGACCCAGTACGCCTCAAGCCAGGTCATCGCTAGTACAGGAGGCAATGCCACTGCGGAGACCCATGGCCAGCAGGAGTTCTGAGGATACTTTGTGGAGTCCCCAGACCCCCTGGACAGGAAGTTGGAAATGGTACCAGATACAGACATCAAAAACAAGTATTTCCCTGACCTCCCCAGCCAGCCCTACAGCCTTCTGTGTGACCTCAGGCCGGGGTCTGCGCTGAGCCTCAGTTGCCCCGGATATTGAGAATATCCCCACAGGGACAGAAGGGCTGCTGTGGGCCCCGCTGTGCCCCAGGCCTGAGTGGGTGTGAGGACAACTTCTCCCCAAATGCCCCAGCTGCCCTGATCCATCTGTCCCCCAGCCCCCCACCAGCCAGGCAGCCCCTCGCCCTTCTGTTCGCCGCACCACAGGCCAGGCCTGGCCAGGCCCTTCAGTCATCCGCGCATGGGGGTGAATGAGTGAATGAGTGAATGAGACTGAGCAGGGGCTGACCACACGCTGTGTGGGAGCTGGGGGCCGGGGCTGTCGGTCTCTCTGTGACTGTGTCCGCACCCCCCACCCTGCTTCCACTGCCAGCTGCAGCTGCCCTCCCCTCCCCCACCGCCGCCCGCTTAATTTATGCTGAGAGGGGGGCTGGCCACTCACTGGTCCCCTGCCTGGCAGAGGCTTTGTCCCCAGGCGGGTTCCCAACGGCCGCCTTTGGGAAGAAAAGGCCCTTCTCTGGCGGGTGGTGAGGTCGCAGGGGTGGGGGCTGGCTCACACAAAGGCCGTCCCCCCCCCTGCCCCGCCCCGCTGGCAGCTGCCTCTTTGTCCCCAGTTCAGAGCCTGGGTGAGTCCCAGAGGGGCCCAGCTCAAGTCTTGGCCAGGCCTGGGCTTCTGCCCCACAGAAGGGGAGGGTGGGGGCAGGAGAACCGCCCCCTGGCCTTGCTGCTGATCAAGTGACAGCACCTGGGTGGGGGGGCAGGGGGCTCTGTCATGCTGTCTGTCTGGGTCCCCTGGACAGGCAGGTGGGATTCCAGGGTGGGGGCTGTGGGAAAGTGGGGATGAGCCTGAGGTGTTGGGGACAGCTTGGGGCTAGGGCAGGTAGCTGGTCCTCTGGCTTGATGGGGGGCGTGATTACCCACTCATGTTCGGCAGCAGCCCCTCCTTCCCACCAGCTGGAAAACCAGTGTACCCCAGGGCCCAGAAGAGCAAGTAGAGAGAGAGAGAGCGAGAGCGAGAGCGAGAGCGAGAGAGAGAGAGAGAGAGAGAGAGAGAGAGAGAGAGAGAGAGAGAGAGAGAGAGAGAGAGAGAGAGAGAGTGTGTGTGTGTGTGTGTGTGTGTGTGTGTGTGTGTGTGTGTGTGTGTGTCGGCATTGAGGGCTGGCCGGCCTGAGGGTCCCTGGGTGCTTCCCCTTGAGGCTTCCTCTGTGGTCACCACACTCCGCAGGGGAAACTGAGGCTCAGAGAGGCTAAGTCCTTGGTCAGAGGCGCACAGAGCCGGCAGGACCCATGAGAAACCGCCCTGGGAGGCTTCCCCTCTACCCCAAGCTGGGCACCGGGAGCAGGGCACGACCCCTGGAGGGGGGCATGCTGCAGATGGCCGGGGTGGGGGTGGGGTAGGGGGGTATGTGCGTGTGTGCGCGCGTGTGTGTGCGTGTGTGTGCGTGTGTGTGGCCTGGCTGGGAGGGGGGGCGGCCTTGTCCTGGTGCAGGGGACACTGGCCGGGCGGAGGCTTCCCCCGCAGCGCTGGCCGGCCCTCAGCAGCCCCCCACGGAGGGAGGAAGTAGCTCAGCGAGGCGCAGACAAAGCCTGCTCTGGCCCCAGGCCGAGGCCGAGGCCGGGCGGGGAGGGCAGAGGCGAGGCGGGGGCTGGGCAAGGTGGGCGCGGTGGGGAGGGGGGGCTGAGCCCCGCCCCCCCCGGGAAAGTGTCCCCGCCGTCGCCTGGGCCGGGACAGCGCATTGTGCGGGTCGCCCGCCCGCCGCTCCGCATTCCCCCGCGCGGGCCCCGCAGCTCCCGCCTCTGGGCAGCGGCCAGGCCCGGGCCCCGGGCGCCCCGTGCGCCCTGCGCTGCCGGGACGCGGGGGACCCTGGCCACCGCCGGCCACCCGCGGGCCCCCGGCCTGGCGGCGCGTCCGTGAAGCCACCCGAAGCGGGCCCCGGGCTGCACGCTCCGTCCAGGCCGCCGCCTAAGCATTTGTTCTCAGGCCACGGGAAAGGCCGCGGGTCTAGAGCGCGCGGCACACGGGCCCGTTTACACGGACTCTCCGCAGTCAGCAAACCCGGAAAGACAGAAAGCAGGTTAGGGTCGCTTGGCACTGGGACGCGAAAGGGGCGGGCTTCCAAAGCATTCCGGAAGAAGCAAGCCTTTCTTCTTGGGATTCAGGGTGAAGACTCGGGGAGCAGCGCAAGGAGAGGAGTGCGGGGCGGGGGGGGGGCGGGGGGGGGGGGGCGGGGATGCAGTGAGAGGAGCTCTAAGCTGTGTTTCTGGGCCAGGGCCAGGCCAGGCGGGCTGGGGGCAGTGGGGCTGCAGGGAGATGGGTGGTCCTGGGAGTCTCAGGGGGCAGGAAGAGAGGGCAGCCATGTGGCTCCTTGCTTACCTGTGGCCTAGGACCCCTCCCAGGTGTTGGAAGATTGGGGGAGACACAGCTGGCCGCGCTGGGGACGGGGTCACCCCAGGGATGGGGTCACCCCTGTCTCCACTGCCCCACAGCCCATGAACCTGCTGGCTGCTGCCACCCCCACCCTGGTCCCTGGTTTAAGGGCGGCCCAATCAATGCCCAGAGCCCCATGGAGGCTGGGATTTCCAGCTGATTTGTCCCGCTGTGCCCGGACACCCAAAGCCAGCATGGCCCAGGCAGGACTCGACACATGCACAGGGCAACACAATGGCGAAACCAGCTGGTGTGTGATTTTTCCTTATTTCTTTCAATTTTTCATTATGGAATAATTTCAAATTAATGTAAAAATAGAGAGAATGGCACAAAGAAT
Organism: Tamandua tetradactyla; assembly: GCF_023851605.1. NCBI lineage: Eukaryota > Metazoa > Chordata > Mammalia > Pilosa > Myrmecophagidae > Tamandua > Tamandua tetradactyla. The sequence goes on from NC_135340.1 coordinate 89,327,409, forward strand.
TCTGGTACCCAGCTCCCAGCTCCAACAGGGACCGACTCAGGGCCAGCATCGCTTCCCACCCCATCCCCACTCTGAAGCCCCTGGCAGCCCCTCTGTGGTCTCAGGACACCGACGACGTCACACCCAAAGGGCATCACGCCTTGAGCTCAGGAATTTGCCACCCAGGCTTCCCACCCCCTAGTTGTCTCGTTTATTCAAATAAAGCATTAAAGCATTTGGCTTGTTGCGATCAGGCTCCTGGAGGTCCCTTGGGCCTCCCCTGCTCTCCAGGAGCCCAGAGGCATGTGTGAGAGGGAGGCTGAGCTCAAGGAGAGGCCACCATCCCCAGAGGGGTATCCAGGGGACCTGGAAGCAAGATTCCAACCAAGCAAGATTCCAGCAGGCAGCTCAAATCAGCAATCCTGTGCCTTGGAGGGAGTGGTCAGCCAGGTGCCAAAAGCTTCCACAGGATTGCGGTGGCGCGGACTATGACGGCGGTGCAGACTATCAGTAAAGGTGTGTGTGTGTTCGAAGAAATAAATGAAAGAAGAGAGATTCGTGCATCCTGGTTCCCCTGCAATGGTTCTCAAGTAGGAGGGGGTGTTGGCATCCTCTGGAGGGCTCCTGAAAACATTCTGTGCTGGGCCCCAACCCAGAGTTCTTGACCTTGCGGGCCTAAGAATCTGCATTCCCACCAACCTCCAAGGTGCGTGGCAGCCGTTGCTGGTCCAAGGATCACATCTGGAGAACCACTGCCTTCCCCCCTCCCCGGACCTCCCCAAATGTACCCATGGTAATAGATGCTTAGAATGGCTTTGCTGCCTGGGAAGTGAGAACAACTGCCTCACAGGTTTGCAAAGACTAAAGAACCAAACACAGGACCTGGCACATCATAAGAGATGAGTAAGAGGTACCTAATATCTTGCTATGAGGATGGGTTTGGCTCCCAGATGCACCACCTGGTGGCAGCGTACTTGGGTGACCACATGGATGTTGGCTCCAAGGTTCTGTGATGTCATCCATTGTGGTCCTCTTGTGGGTGCCCAATAGTAACACAATGGAATCAAGCAGCTCTGATGAGTATACCTATGTACAATTCACCTTGCTTACAAAGATATATTCCATGCAACAAGATAGTATTTCGCAGAAAGAAAATCTTAAAATGGAAAATTGGCTTAAGAAATAACACAAAACCCAGGGTGAGGTTCTGTACACTTCTGCCAGATGGGCAGCATATTTAGGCTCTAAGCTTCCTTGTGGCTGCAGCAAAAAGGGAAATACATTTAGCCAAAAGAGTGCTTCTCAAATGTTAATGTTTGAATCACCAGAACACCTGGTTGAAACGCAAATTCTGGTTAGGTGGTGTGGGGAAGGGGGCAGAGGGTAGGGCGAGGCCGGGGCGTGGAAGAGTTCCCGGCCGGCCGGGAACTAAGAGGGGCCGCCAGCGCCAACAGCTTAGCGGGGCTGGGCCCACAAGGGGTCTTGCGGCTTTGTAGGATTGTGGTTAGGGGTTCGGGTTGATCCACGTGGGGCCTGAGCTAGGTGTCAAGCGGCAGCTTGGAGCTGGGTGTGGAGCTCAGGGGCTGCTGGCGGGAGGCCCAAGGGTCTGGAGGAACCCGAGCCTGCAGGGGTCCTCCGAGAGGCGGGGCAGCCTTCCTCCGTCCCCCCAGTCTATGCTGGGAGGGAGCTGAGCCCAGAAAGGGGTTGGCAGGGACAGAGGCCGACACTTGGCTCCGCTTAGGAGGAAACAGCGGGGTCTGCTAGGAAAGGGGCTGGTGGGGGTGGGGTGGAGATCACACCCGGCTGCTCCCGCCCCTCAGAGGGTCCCGCCCCCGCTCCTGCCCGGGACCAGGCACCTGCGCCTCCGCCTGCAGATGGGCTCACACTACCTGGCCCACGGCGGGGGCGGCGGGTCCTGGGGAAGGGGAGGCCAGCACGAGGTGGGCAGGGGGTGCGGACAGTCTGGCAGGCGGGGGACAAGGGAAGAGCCAAGGAAGAGAGGCGGCCGGTGCGGAGGTGAGGAAGGGCGCCCCATTAAAAATAGCCTCCTTCTCCCCATCCTCTCCACCCCGCTTCTTCTAAAAATGTGCTCGCGCCGGGCCTGCCCCCCTGTTTGGAGGGACAGATGTCGGGGAGAAAGCTGATTATTGTCCAAGGCTGGAGGCTGTGACCGCAGCTCTCAGCGAGCGTGACCCAGTTCCGAGCTATTCTCAGCCTGGTGGGAGCCAAGTTATTCCCTCCCGCCGCCGCCGCTTGACTTTGAAACGCCCTCGTCCTGGCTGCGGGGCCCCGCTGGCCACACACCCGCGGGGATCCGGCGTGAGGCAGGCCCTGGGGCACAGGCTGGGGGCCGAGCACCATCAGGAGAGACACTTTCAGTGTCTGTGAAATGGGCCCCTGGCCTCCCTCTCACCGCGCCTGGGCCCAAGGCTGTGTGACATGATTTGCCGAAGGGGCACAGGCGGGTACAAAGCAATCAATGCTCGGACAGCACCCGCTGGGCTGGGCCGGCCACGCTTGCCCCTGAGCCGTGGACGTGGGGACTGAGGCCAGGCGCCCCTAGCCCCAGGGAGTGGAGCTGAGCTCAGGTGGGCAACGTCAGCACAGGGCAGCCAGGCCCCAAACCCCTGAGTGGAGCTCACCACTGTGCCAGTCCCCTGAGTTTTTTTTTTTTTTTTGGGGGGGGGTGTATATTTGTTATGTAGCAGGTCAGTAGCAACAATTGACCAATACAGCTTCTAATGCAAAGGTGTAGAAGTCAAAGGAGGAGCCACTTGGCCACGCCCAGCCCACGTGTCACAAAACAGATTATCAGGGAAACAGGAGGGAAGGTTTGGGCGGAGACTTTCCTGGAAAATCTTGGCAACTGATTCAGTGCCAGGAAGAACAAGAGGCCCCAAGGGTGCCAAAAGCTATTCTAGTGCCTCAAGGCACAAAGGACTTCCCTCAGAGTGACCCAGGAGTAGCCCCAAAGTTCTGGCCTTCGGATCTGAAACGGCCAGAGAGGGATGCCCCAGGGGAGGCAGTGGCGGCTCCCACGGGGTGGCCCCTGTGGCCTATGCTGTGCAGTTTGCATGGTATTTGGGGCAGTGCCAGGGGGCTGTCCCTGTACCCATCACTGAGTGAGGGAGATGAACCCCATGGGGCTCCAGGGAAGCTCTGACCCAGGCAGGCCCTGAGCTGAGCCCTGAATTCTTGACCCCATGGGGCAGGGACAGTGTGATGTGGGGGTGACAGGTGGCAGGTATAGGCAGGAGGATCCAACCCCAGCAAGTCCCGGCTCCTCTGGGCCTCAGTGTCCCCAGTTGTGCCACAGGCAAGCTGGGATAGAGGTGGCACTGACAGGTTTCCTTGCCTGGGCCTCCATCCTGCTGTTTCGCTGGGGCTGGGGTTCCAAAGCTGGAGCTATTAGGCCCAGCACAGGTCGGTGGCAGGGAGGGGTGTGTTAACATAAGAAAGTAGCGGGCAGGAGGGTGGCAAGCCAGGCCAAGGGGAAACCAAAGGCACTAATGAGGGGTCCCCAGGTAGCCCCCACCACAGGGCTTAGCCTCCCTTGTCCCCCCACCCCCCCCACACACCCCTACCCCTTAGACACAGGGTCAACCCTGCCCTCCAGGGTCCTGGGAGGCAGGAGGTCTGGGACACACAGGGAAGGCCAGGGCAGCACCAATAGGGCTGCAGAGTCTGAATACAGGAGGCCTAGGAGGCTGCCTGGAAGAGGCAGCTGGAATCAGGCCGCGACAAAGGACAAGACCCTCAGCCCCTGGCCCCAGGGTAGGCTTCTGGCCTGGAGCCCTTGGAGAGGTGAAGCAGGGTGTGCACGTTGAGCCTATGCTGCTGCCAAGGCCTGGGGGGCGGTGTCATCTCATTCTTTGGGCTGGGAGAGGGGCGGGGACTTTCCAGGAAAGGGTCTGAGGTGAGTGTCAGCCTGGTGGGGTTTCCCTATGAATCGCTGCCCCGTGACAAGCCCCCGGCTGCTGACCACAGGAGGTGACACCACTGTCTTGTGGCCCAGAATGCATAAGGTCCCATCTGCAGAGCTGGGTGCTACACCCCTACTGGGGGGGCTTCTCAGAGTGCCAATCTACAGGGGTGATGCCCACAGTCCAGCAGGGGAAATGTGGGCAGGAGATGGTTGGGTGCTCCTGCCCCAGCGGTGAGAAGGTCTGCTGAGAGCCATGCCGAGAAAGGGACATCTGAGTGGGGCCTTGATGGATGAGGAGTTTCCTGCTGGCTTTGGGTCTGGCGGTCTGTGGGTAAAAGGAGTAAGGGAGGACTTCATGCTTGGTGGGGGTAGGGCATGAAGCTGGACCTGGAGGGGCATTTGGGGCTGGATGCCAGACGGTCCTGGGGTGCCCTGGGGCTTGTGTGCAAGGGCTGGGCAGCACACACCGAGACTCCTCCACAAGCAGTTCCATGCCCAGGTGGCACAGAGCACAGTGGACAGGGACAGGCCGGGTCTCCTGACCCCTGTGAGGAGGGAGGTGCAGATGGCAGGGGCAGGAGCTTTCCCACTGCCCCTCCTAGCTCACCTGGATGAGACCCGAGCTGGCCTGTGACCTCTGACCTTGTCCATGGATGCAGTCAGGGCCCAGCAGTTCCCAAAGCCCATTTGCACAGGAAACTGTGAAGGGCCAGCCCCAGAGAAGCACTGCCCAAGCCTCACCTGGCTGCTGGATACCCCAGCAGCCCTTCCACAAGGCCAGGGAAGTCTGGGGGTAGTGCAGTTTCTCCCAGAGCCCTGAGCCCCAGGTCTGTGCTGCTGCCTTTACCCCCAACCTTTGGATAAGGCCCAGTCTTCCCTCCTCTGTCCAAAGGCCAGGTATGAGGTCAAAGGTCAGAGGCCAGGTCCAGTTCTGGAAGAGTGAAAGTCCCTGGGGTCAGGGCTGGTGGTTTCCAAGGGCTGTGGCAGCTGAGTGGCCACCAGCCAAGTCAGCCCCAAGCCAGGGGGTGCTGCTCGGAGAAGGCCCGGTCCTCCAGAGGCTGCAGACACCTGAAAGGCCTGTCCCCATGCCCAGTGTCTTTTCCTGGCCTCATACCACCTGTAGGGCCTGGCTGGGAGGGGCAAGCCACCCTCTGGCCATGGTGGGGTCCACTGTGCCCTCTGTCTCTCACATGCGCACACACATTCACACTCACACACCTCCCCCTCCCTGGGGACAATCGGCCCTTTCTACAGCTGGGCACAGGGTGGACACACACTCACTCCTTTGTCCCCCACGGCCTGGCCTCTGGAGCTCCCGAGGTGCCTGGCCTGAGTCAGAGCGCAGCAGGATGGAGTCGGCAGTGGCCATTTATTGCCTCAGCCCCGGTCCCCGCACAGTGAGTTCTGGCTTCCCTTGACCAGCTCGTGGGTGACAGTAACCCCTAAGGCACCAGTGGCAGGGGAGGGGACCAGCAGCCCTGCCTGCATGTGCCCCACATAGGTACTGAGCCTGGCAGGCCCCTCCAGACCCCTACCCTCCTGGGCAGACTTCTGCTCAAACTTCCAGGGACAAAGATATGGCTGCCGGGGGTCCTGGTGGTACCCTTTCCCCTATCACTTCTGTTCCTGGTTGGGGGCAGGGGGAGTCCTCCCCATGAGGGCAGAGGGACCCACGTAGTTCTGGGATCAGACACGCCAAGGGTTCAAATCCCAGCACTCAGAGTCTCACTGGGTAGCCTGCAGCAGCTACTGGTCTACTGGGGCCCCAGGCTCCTCTGACTCTTCATCAAGTGAGCCCTGCTGTGTAGCCTTGCCCATGAACACACATCCAGTTGCCATGACTGGAGCACACCAGGCCAGAGCACAGGGACACGTGCAGTGCCTCTGGGACACAGCTGGGCCTAGATGCAGGCAGCAGGCCCCAGGGCTGCAAGCAGCTACAGCCTGAATGGGGGAGGTAGCAAGCTGGTCCTTGAGGGTGCAGGGCCTTGGGAAGACCAAGCTCGGGGCCAAGTGGAAGAGACGTCAGTCCCTGGGTAGCCCCACTCCACCCCAACCCCATGGCCTCAACACCTGGGGAGGCCCGTACAGCACTTTATGTTTGCAGCAAAACAGGCAGGCAAGAGGTGGGAAGGTGGAGGGGAGGGAAATCTTGCCATGGGGAGGGGGTCCTGGGTCTGGTGGGGGTGCTGGGGAGAGCAGAGGGGCACTGAGTCCAGTGGAGATGGGGGTCCCTCCCCGAGGACATGAGTGGCCTCGGCATGCCTGTACCCCTCCTTGGAGGTCCGACATATGTTTCTAAACACAGCCTGAGGCAGGCGCCCGCTGGCCATATAAGGTGCCTTTGACCAGGCAGTGCTTGGGCCTGGCAGTTCCCCGCCCCATACTCCCTGCAGCACCCACTAGCCTGGGCTCTTGGTGGCAAAGGTCAAGTAGCCAGTGTGTCCCACAGCCTCCTTCATGGGCGTGCCGCTGCGGAAGGGCCCGGGCTCGGGGCCAGGGTGGGCGCCCAGGTCGGCTGGGGGCAGGCTGACGGTGCGGACATTATACAGCTGCGGGAGCACCTCCAGGGTGCTCAGCTCGGAGAAGCTGTGGGCTGCCAGTGCCTGGCATGTGCGCTGTACCTGCTCGATGCACGGAGAGAAGGAGCAGAAGCGTCCACCTGTGGGGGGGATGGTGGGCTCAGAGGATGGCAGGGGGAGGGCTAGGACCCTGCACCCCTGGGGCCTGTGGAGTGGGGGGCACTGGCAGAGGAACCCCCAGTGACTCTGCAGTAGGAGGCCATTTGGGAAACACCAGTGTGAGAAAAGAGAGCTGGGCAGCTGGGCAAGACCAGGGCTCCCGGGCCGGGAGCAACTAAAAATACAGCAACATGCATGTTGGGGGAGCGCGTGGGCCTGGGGCTCACAGGCAGAGGGGGTGGCTGCTGTCACAGGAAATTAGAGGCTGTCGCGCTTCTGGGAACAAGGAGGCACTGGCTCTGGGTGGGGCTGCCGGCCCTGGGGGGAAGACGGGGCGGGGGCGGGAGCTGACAGCCCCTTCCTGCTGTCCTCAGCCCGCCCTGAACAGGCTCCTGGCTGAGGGACCCACTGGCGGGGAGGGTGCAGGGGTGCCTGGGCTGGGAGGGCGCTGGGTGAGGGCTGCTCCTGAGCCACCCGGAGGTGGTAGCCGTGGGCCCGGCACCTGCCCAGGGGCAAGAGGGCAGACATGTCAGAGCCGCGGACACATAAGGAGTCTCTGGGTCAGCATAAGCAGAGGCAGGGAGAGGATCTGAGGAGGTTAAAGGGCCCAGGGGAGGGGTCAGTGGGCAGGTCCGATGCTCTGGGGCTGCCCATGAGGCAGGATTTCACAGCAGCTACAGGAGGACTGAGAAGGACTCTGCCTGGACTCAGGCACGGTGGGACTCTGTGGGCCAAGCTGGATGGAGGAAGACGGAGGGGTAGACAAGCAGGGGGCCCTTCCCCCACCCCCACGATGCTGAGGTGTGTGGGGTGCAGCCCAGGGCCCGGCCTGAGTCAGCAGCAGGGGACCCAGTGGAAGCCACTGGCTACTGCCTGTTGCTGCCTTGAGAGTACCCTGTCCTGCCTTTCCCACTGGCCTGCAGGGCACCTCTGGGTGGGGGGAGGGAGAGTGGGGGAGGGGCATCTGGGTGGCCGAAGGCCAGAGCTCAGCCAGCTCCTTCTCCAGAAAAGGGAAAAACGCCAGGCCGGGCCAGCCCCCCCTCACCTCCCTGGCTGGGGGCCGACTCCGCAGCCACCTCCGCAGCATCTTCCCTAAAAGGGGCTGCAGTGCAGAGGCCGGGCTCAGCGCCTGGCGGGGGAGGGCGGTGCTGGGCCGTGCTGGGCCTGCTGCCCCGGAGAGGACTGGGACAGGGGGCTGGCCCCTGTGACCTGTGGCCTCTTCCTGGAGGCGGGGCTGCCACATTCCCCAGAGGCCTCGGGCATTTCCCACCTCGGGGCCCACACCTATCCCCCCAGCTAGCCGGACCCACCCCAACCTCAGGCCATTGGGCCAATGGCAGAGGCCAGGAACCCCACCGCAGCCTCTCGGGTCTCCGACACACCTTCGACCTTGAGGGCGTCCCAGGCATGGCCCACTGCCTCCCACGGCGATGGGATGTCCAAGAAGACAGCGTCGGCCACGTGGCTCACACCGAAGCCGCTGCGGCACACGTCCTGGTTGTGCACCGTCACCCAGCGGCCCACCTGGTGCTCCCGGAACTCCTCCCGCGCCTTCTCCGCCCGCTGCTGGTGGAACTCCACGGTGTGCAGGTGGCCCGTGGGTGCGATGGTGCGGATGATGGCATGGGACACAGAGCCGCTGCCGGTGCCTGCAGGACGGGGACGGGTCACCGGAGGGTCGCTGCACAAGCAGGCTGTGAAGCTTACCCAGCATAGGAGAAGGCAAGTGGGTCAGACGGGCAGCGCCGCCACGGAACACGCAGGAAGCAGGCAGGAGGGGCAGCACCGCTTGTGGCCTGGACGCACAGAGGGACTCCCACAGAGAGCTGGGGAGTGGGTGCGTCTCTCAGCCCCAGCGGCTCTCCTTGGCCTCCGTGTGCCACAGACCCCTCACTCGCACCCTGATACCCATCTTGGTCCACTAGGGTCAGTCCCCTCCCCACCCTGAATCCCCCTGTCCACTGCCTGGTACAACCCACAGCAATGGGGCGCAGTAACCAGCTGGCCACACATGACCTCTTTCTCCCTCTGCCCCACGATCTCCCGTGTTCCTGACAGCACTGGGAACACCTCCTCTGCCTGACTTCCCAGGTCTGCAGCGCGCCCCCCCCAACCCCCTCCATCCTGGGCCGGGGCCTGCCTCCCCACTCCTTCCACAAAGTGACCTCAGCCAGTGCCAGGGTTTTAGATGCCGTCCACCTGCTGACAGCTCCCCCGCATTGCCTCCCTGCTGCAGGCCCCTAGGGGAGTGCCCAACTGTACATGCATCTTGCCAGCACTAGCCAGGCCAGCCCTGGACAGGATCCAGCCCCCAGGTCCACTCCCTGCCAAGGCTTCCCCAGCCCAGAAAATGATACCCAGGTGCTGGGACCCAACTCCCCCTGACCCCATCTGATCATCAGGAGGAACTCCTGCCGTTCCTTTAGTCTCCCCAGAAGCTGAAACCTCTCTGCACCTGCACCCCAGGGATCTGCCCGGCCCCCTCTCTCTTTAATCTGGCCTCTACCTAGCCATAGACCTTCTTCCCAGCTCCAGCCCATGCCTTGCCTCTCTTCTCCTCTCTGCCCAGCCCACTGTGCTTCCCTTTCCCCTCAGGAAAAAGCCAGTTTCCTCAGGGCCCCAGAGATCATACCACCTTCCTCTGCTCATGGTGCTTCTGCCTCGTCTCTGAGCTGGCAGGCTGCTCCCACCCCAGAGCCTTTGCACGAATGTTCCCTCAGCTTGTGGCAGGCATCTCCTTCTCATCAGGTCTTCTCTAGCCGTCTGAGCTGGAGGGACCCCTCTCCTGAGTTATTCAGACACGCAGCCCTGTCTCACCAGCTTCACAGTCACCTACAGCTCTGGGAACAGCCACCTCCCTGCCACCCTTGGTTGTCTGTCTGTCTCCCTCTGTGAGGGCTGGGACCTGGCCTGCCTTGTTCATGGTGGCACTCCTGGTTCCTGGTGGACCAAGTGAGTTCTTTCACATAGGAGGAAGGGAGGCTGAGAGCGGCCGGAGACCGGTTGCAGTCAGCACAAGGGCCACAGGCGGCAGAGAAGTGACAGAGCTGCTCTGAGTCCTGCGCTGCCCCTACTCCAGCTCCCAGCTCCTCATGTGGAGCACAGTCAGCCTCCGGCCAGACCCCACTCATCCTCTACCCCACAGCCCACTTTCTGCATCTGACTCTTCACGTTTCAAAGAGCTTGACCAGGCCACAGGAATCCTCCAATATCCACATGGAAAAACTGAGGCCTGGAGAGACAGAGACAGCTCAAGGCCTTCTAGAAAGTCGGCAGCAGTGATGCTGGGAACTCTGCATGGCCCTGGACCCCAGCCACCCAGCCCGTGAGGGCCATGCTGGGAATGCAGCTGCAGCTGGGGTCCATTCTGGCCAGGCCACCAGCTTCAGGACCCCAGGCAGCCCCAGCACCTCTATGTGTGTGGAACACACGGGAATGTCTGGCCTTCAGGCTCATCCACTTGCACCCAAAGCCTGGGGCTCAGAGACAGCAGTGCACACCTGGGTTGCAGGTGAGGTCCCAGCTGCGGATGCAGGAGCTACAGCCTCCCCACCCACAGTGAGCACCTTGGGGCATCCCTGGTCCCCTGGAGGGGAGGGCATCTCTCACACAACGCTGTGCTGGGGCTCCTGCTCACTGCCACTAGGGACCTTCAAGCCAAGCTTCCTTGCCCCTCCATTAGCTAGGGGACCAGAGGTGGGCAGTCAGCACCTTGGTCAGCGCCAGGCAGTCATCTGGTCCCCACCCATCAAAGGAGGCATGACCCTGGCAGGGCTTCACCCCCGGGTCCCTCTCCATCACCTCTTCCCTGGATCACAGCACCAGCCTCCTAGGGGTCTCCCTGCATCTGCCCACATGTCCTATAGTCAACTCCCCAGGAAGCTCCTGTTAAAACAGAAACCAGGCCATGTCCTCTCCTCATCTGAAGTGAATAAGAGCAGTCACCCAGCCCAGTGGCCACTTTCCGGAGCAGCAAGAACATGCCCACCTCTGGCACCTGGCATTCCTTCTCCTGGAACACTAACCCCAGGGATTTGCAGGCTTGAGTCAAATGTCACTTTCCAGAAAAGACTGACCCAGGCCAGACTACTTAAAAGTAAACCACCCACCCATCTTACCCTGTTTCACTTTTCTGCATATACCCCAATCTCTTATACGTGTCATGTTCATCATCTGTCTCCCCTGGTAGACTGTCAACTCTGTGAGGGCAGCTCTTGCAGTTTTGCTCACTGCTGTATCTTCAGGGTTCAGTATTTGTTTAATGCATGATGGGCTTGCCCTGGTGAACTTGGGGAAGTCATGCCTCATTCAGACCTGTTTCCCCAAGTGCAATGTAAAACCCAAATCTCATAAGTTAAAGTTGTTCTTTCAGGAAAATGTATTGATTTAAATGCTCATTTGAGAATAGAAGAAAATGTGAAAATGAATGAGTTATGTGTCTGTGCCAATTTGAAAGAATGTATGTATCCCAGAAAAGCCAGGTTTTAATCTTAATTCTATTTTGTAGAAGCAGCCCCTTCTTCTAATCCCTATTCACTTCTGTATGTTTGAAACTGTAATTAGATCATCTCCCTGGAGATGTGACTCAATCAAGAGCGGTTGTTAAGCTGAATTAGGTGGAGATACGTCTCTACCCATTTGGGTGGATCTTGATTAGTTTACTAGAATCCTATAAAAGAGGAAACATGTCAGAGAGAGATTCAGAGACAGCAGAGAGGCCACCAGCCAGTGACTTTTGGAGACGAAGAAGGAAAACGCCTCCCAGGGAGGTTCATGAAACAGAAAACCAGGAGAGAAAGCTAGCAGATGACGCTGTGTTTGCCATATGCCCTTCCAGCTGAGAGAGAAACCTTGACTGTGTTTGCCATGTGTCTTCTCATTTGAGAGAGAAACCCTGAGCTTCATCGGCCTTCTTGAACCAAGGTTTCTTTCCCTGGATGCCTTTGATTGGACATTTCTATAGACTTGTTTAATTGGGACATTTTTTTTGGCCTTAGAACTGTAAATTAGCAACTTATTAAATTCCCCTTTTTAAAAGCCAAAAAAACCCAAATCTCAGCCACCTGAGACCAGAGACAAAGGGCAAAAACTGAGGAGCCAGCCCTGTCTGCAGGAAGGGCAGGCTGAAGGCTGTCTCGCACCACTCTCAAGTCCATCTCTCAGGGTCAAGACAAGACGCAGCTGGAGGAACTCACCAGATTCACAAACCACAGAGCCGGGCCGCAGCTCCAACATCATGGTAAGCAGGGCAATGTCAGTGGAGTATAGGATCTGGGTGCGATGTGGCAGGTTCAGCGTCCAGAGCTCAGGGGTGGGGTGCAGCACATACACCCAGCCACCTCGGCCACAGGTCACCTTGGAGCCAAAGGGGCGGCCAATGAGGTCGACAGAGTGCCGCAGGACGCCATGCCGGGTCTGGGTCTGTGCCCCACGCTGCACGCGGACAGCCACCATTGCACCATGGCCCAGTGACAGGATGGCCGTGTCGCCCTCCTTGATCAGCTCTTCGTAGGCCACGAAACTCATGGTGCTGTGGTCTGGTGGAAGCAGGGCCTAGGGAGGGGAATGTGTGGGAGTCTGGGAGACTAGGAGGAGGACCTGGGGCTGTGAGCCCTAGGGGGGGAGAGGAATGGGATGCTGGCTCAGCCCCTGGCATTGCCTGATGGGACCACCTCTGCTGCACCTTGGCCTGACATTTGGAGCCCTGCGTGGTCTGGGACATGAGACGGGGCCATCAGCTCGAATCACAGATCGAATGACTGCAGTGTGGCAATGGCAGAGTGTGGAAAGAAGGATTACCACCAAGTAAGGTCCTTCTCCTGACTCTTCCTCCAGGAGCCTGGCGCCAATTCCGCAGACTGTGAGATGAGGGTGGCCTTTGGGAAGTGTCCACTAGCAGGGGAACACGGACATTCCCGCCCCCGTCCCCACCTCCCCCAAAGCGGGTTTCTCGGTGGGCTGTGGCAGGGGAATTCAGGCGCCGACCACGAATGTAAACACGGGCCCAGTCAGTGCAGAGGCAGAGAGGTGGGCCAGGCTAGGCCGGCAGGGCGCTGGGGGTGGTCCAAGGGAGGCGGGGAGGAAAGGCGCAGGGCCCGCCGGGAAGGGCCTGAGCGTCGCGCCCTTCTGGCGCGAACCCCACCCACGGTCCCCGCGGAGTCTCACCGCCCGAGTTCCTTGGGTCCTGATCCAGGAGACTCCACACGTGGCTTTGCGCCCCGTCGCCCCAGCAACAGCGCTTCCGGTTCCGGGCCCGACTCGCGGCGCCTGTTGATGACGTCACTAGCGCCCCACCCCGCGCGCCAATTCCTGGGCCGCGTCTCCCGGGCAACCGGTTTCCTGATAGGAATTCCTGTTTGGAAGTGTTCCTTGCAAAGGAGATTCGGAGACAGAGGACAAAATAAAATCCCATTGTCTCTTCAGCCAGGAGAGTCGCAATGAGCGTGTGGCTGCCTGTCCTTTTCCTCCCTCTGCCCCTGCGGTCCGCCGACGGCCGCCTAGCCTCCCCTGTGGACATTCTGTCGTGCAGACCGCCCCCGTGAGCGCCGTCACCCGCCCCGAAATAGAAAATAGGCCCGCGGGTCAGAGGGTAGTCCCAGAAAGCGTTGGCCGGGGTCGGCAGCAGGAGCAGGAGATGGCCTGGAAAGATCTGAAGAAGTGGCCTTAGGCCCAGACTGGCCTCCTCCTGCCCTGTCTTCCCTGCCGGATTTCCCCTGCCCGACCTCCTTAGGGAATACATTCTTTCAAGTGCAGAAGCTGCTTCAGGGAAGGGAAGGGGTTCCTGTGTCCCCTGTTAGAGCCAAGGATACCGCAAGAACTTGATGAGCAGGGCACACTTTGAGGCCTGGGGAGGCAAGGAGAGGGACCTGAGTTGGGGACTTGGGGGAGGGAACAGCTGGGGGACAGGGGCAGAAAAGGGAAGTGGGAGTAGTGTTCTGTCTCTGCCGGGCTGATTCAGAGCAAGTTCCTCTATGGGGCAGGGAACATGTGACTGCCTCCAGCCCTCAGTTCCTGTGACCCGGGCATGTCCTTTTAGCCCCAAAGACCAGAGGGTTAGAGACCACACTTCTGCATCTGAGCCTGGGCCTGAACCCAGGGCCTTTCCCCAGCTGGCACTGACCCAGAAAGTACCCCACACTGCACTACTTGAGCCTGGGGCTCCCCGCCACTTGGGTCCTGCAGCCCTTGGCCAGGTGGAGGCACCCAGGGTCCCCCAGGAGCCTGCTGTGGGGCAGCATGAACTGTCGCTTCTCTGGGACCAGGTCTTTGCCCTGGGCCCCCAAAGGGTTCATCACAGAAACCTAGGTGTCAGACCTTGGCCCCTTCCATGTCCCTGTCCTGGCAAGTGAGGGATTTCAGCGGCCTCCCTCTCCTTGTGGGGTCGTGTCCCTGTAGAGTCATTGCAGCCTCCTACCTCCTGCCCTTGGACGCTGAGACAAGCCAGTTCCCTTCCACTGTTCCCCAACCTTTGCTCTGACTTGACTGCTTCACTATCTGAGTCATCCCTAATTGCTCCCCTGGGTGATTTCAACTTTCCACTTCTACTAGGAGTTCCTCCTCCCAGACTTTCAGCAGCTGTGTGAAGCGAGGCTGGGCGCCTGTAGAGGCTAAGTTAGGATTTGTCCCAACTCCCCACTGGCCTCTCTGTCCATGGCTGATGGGCCAGTGTTTCCAATGCCCCCTCCTCCAGGCAGTCTTCCCAAAGTTGCCCATCAACTCTCTAGCAGCATCGGCCTCCCCAGCCTCCAGCTGATGCCCCAGTTGGCTGGCTCCTTGCCTAGTACAGCTCCAGAAGGGTTTATAGTGGGTCTCTTAACAAGAATTAGTGCTCATATACCCAGTGGTGAGGGAAGGACAATTTTACAGATCGGGGAACTGAGACTCAGAGAGGTTAAGTAATTTGCCTAGGGCCACACAGCCCATCTGGCCAAAGTGGAATTGAGATTTGAAGCCAGTAATTCTGGCTTCAGAGAGCCAAGAGCAGATTTGAAGAAAAGTGGATAGGAACAGGAAGGAGGCCCTGAGAGGAGGGCCAGGGCCACCCTGGAGGAGGGACGGAGGCTGAAGGTATGCCCACTGGATGAGGCTTGCATGCCCACGTCCCTGGCAGGAACTGGGTGAGCCGAAGTCCCTGAAAAAGCCTTCTCTCTGTCTAATGCAGCCTCCTACCCTACTTTACCCCCAGGGCAGCCCCTGTACCTCTCGATCCCAACCAACTTCCCCTTTGGGCTCTGCAGAGCCCAGGACCTGGGGTGCCAGGGAAGCAGTGGCCACCTCCCCCAGCGCCGGCTGCCCTCCCAGGGCTGCCTCTGCTTCCCTGCCTGGCTCTCCCCCACTTGACCCCTCTGCCTGCCTGGCTTGGCCCAGACCGTGCCTGCCCCTGCCCCACTGAGCTGGAGTGCAGCTGTGGATGAAAGGCCTGGGAGTCCTTTGAGGACCCAGCACCTTCCCCCTTTCCTTCCCACCCTCCTCCACCCCGCCCTGTGGTTAATGTGTAACCAAGTGTGATTTCTAAGGAACCTGGACTATAAACTGGGCCTGATGATGTCATGGCACCAAGTTCCAGGACGCCGCCAGACAGGCTCCTGTGGGCTGTGCAGAAGGGGTGGGGGGAGTAGAGCAGGGGAGCGGGGAGGGGGTCACAGACCAGGACCAGGTTCCGTTGGAGTTACTGTTCTGGCTGGGGTAGAGGGCGGGCCACTCCCCCTGCTCCCCTGCTCTGGGGACCACCTTTGCCTGGTGGAGGAGGAGGAGGGCCCACTGCACTGACATATGGGCCTGAGGGCCTCACAGACCCTATTTCCCTCTCTGGCCCTGCTCCCAAGTTCCTTCCCCGCCCTGACCACTTGCCATGCTGTGTGGTCTGTCTGTCCTGTCAGCCTTGGCCTGGCTGGGGACCTAAAGTCTAGACGGCACCCGGTTAGCAAAGGGCCTGGCCCTCGTGATCATCAGCACAAGTCACCCCACTTCTCTGCAAAATGGGGACAGAAATGCCACCCCAGGGAGCCAAGGATTGCTGGGGGTCCAAATAGGAACAGTCCCTCTGCTCCACGTTCCCATCCCAACCCGCCCGCACAAGGGGATAGGAAGGAAGGCCCTCGGCTGTCAGGGGGGTGGGGGAGGGCTGGCCCTCTAGGAGCTGCGGAGGCTGAAGACAAAGGGGATGCCTGGGTGGGGGAACCTCCCCCAACCCCCTGCAGCCTGAAAGTCTAGTAGCCTCCAGGCACCACAGCTCTGGTTTCTAGAAACTTGAGCCCATCAGGCCTCGGAGTGGGGGTAGAAGGGCAGCTGCAAAAATGTCTAAAATAGGGGGAAGGGGCAGCAGCTGGGGTGGGGGGCACAGAGTCCTTGGATTCCAGGCCTAAGGGGCACCTGTGGTCTGGCCAGCAGAGGCACGTGCTTTGTCCTATTGGTGTAAGAAAAGGCTACTTGGCACAGACTGCGGCACACCAAGGTGACAGTGGGAGAGGGCAGGAGTCTCTTCTGTGGTAAGTCCGGTGACTGTGCGGCGTGGCCCGCTGCCCTAGCACCTGGCACCTGGCAGGTGCTCACTGTGCAGTCGCTGGAAGGATTTTGCCAAATGCACACAGCGGAGGTTTCCCTACCTCTCTCTCTTTACTGACCTAGCCACTTATCCTGGACATTTTGCCCACAAGCTGGGACTTGCTCTTTTTTTTTTTTGGCATAGGCAGGTGGGACTTGCTCTTTTAAATAGCTGCATACCATTCCCCAGGAGGGGTGCTTCCAGTCCCCAGGTGGTGGTGGTGGTGGGGCAGCCTGTTTTTCCAGGGTCCCCCTCGACACCCAGGCCTCTTCTACTTTGGGAGAGAACTGAGACGTTTCTTTCTACAGGCCGGATTCCTAGAAGGGGGATTACTGGGTCCTGGAATACAAACATTTTTAATTTTAATAGATTCTGCCAAATTGCTTTCCAGAAAGGTTGTCCCGTGCCACAGCTGCAGGCAGCCTGTCCTCCTCCACGCAGCCCACCCAGGCCCGTGTAGGTCTTTCCCATTTCTGCCAATCTGCTCCCCGGGAGATGGGTGTGGGGGGTGGGTGAGGGGAAGGTCTTTGTTTTCAGCCCCACAATCCCGATTATTAGTGAGAATAAAAAATCTCGCACCTGTTTGCTGTTTATTAGTTTTGTCTTTCCCCCATCTTTGTCGAGAATCTCTGGGGCGCGGGGGTGGGGGTGGGTGCAGAAGTGAGCTGAACCCGGCCCCAGCCCAGCAGAGGTGGGGGTCTGAGAGTGCGCGGGATTTGGCACTCGGCAGCGGCCTCCCAGGGCCACCATCTCCCGGTAGCTGTCCGCGGAGCGTCTGGGCCCAGGTCTCCGGTGCGGAGCCGTGGGAGCCCCGGGACGTGCCCAAGGTCAGGGCGCACGGGTGCAGCGGGACGGGCCCGCTGCCAGTCTGCGCCTCCCCTTCGCGCCAAGGCACCTTGAGGAAGGTCGGCGGCGCCCTGCCAACTTCGACGGGGGGCAGGAGCTGCAGTGCTTGTTGCGGGCGCCCCGACGCCGTCGCCATACCCTCGCTGCGGCCACCTCAAGAACTGTCGGGACAAGGGAGGGCAGGGGCCGGGATGCGGAAGAGCCGAGCGTCCCCAAGTGCCGGGTAGCTCTTGGGCCTCAGTTTCCCGCCCGGAGGCGGGACGGGGGTTGTCCAGGATGTCCAAGGGGCTCCGTTTAGGGGTCCTGGGAGGGCGCCGGGCGGCGCGGGGTCCCTGCGAGGGGATAACCCGGGTGGGCGGCCGGAGGGGGATAGTCGGGGGCTGCGGGCGGCGGACAAAGCAGAGGCACCACCCCGCAGCGCGGGCCAATGGAATGAATGGGCTATAAATAGCGGCCAATGGGCGACCCGCGTGGCGCCCTTTAAGAGCCGCGGGAGCGCGGAGCCGCTGCTGTCCGCCCGCGCCGCGCTCGGAGTTGCTGACCCGCCAAGCGCCGCTCGCCCCCGCCCGGCCGCCTGGTGAGTGGGCCGGGGCCCGGGGTCGGCTCGTGCCGGGGCTGAGACGAGGGCAGCGCTGCGCGCGGGGGCGCGCCGGGCCCGCGTTGGGAGGCCACGCGCGCCGGGGCGGGGACGGGGGTCTTGGGTTACACCGGCTCCCGGGCCTCCGGCGCCGCAGACCCGACGGGGGGTGGTCGTGTCCCGGGGGAGGATGAGGCCGGGATTGCGCGCCCTGGAGGTGCGCCGGGTCCCCGCTGACCCCGCGTCTCTCCGCAGCCCGCCGCCGCCGCCGCCGCCATGCCCTTCTCTAACAGCCACAACGCGCTGAAGCTACGCTTCCAGGCCGAGGACGAGTTCCCCGACTTGAGCGGCCACAACAACCACATGGCCAAGGTGCTGACCCCCGAGCTGTACGCCGAGCTGCGCGCCAAGTGCACGCCCAGCGGCTTCTCGCTGGATGACGTCATCCAGACCGGCGTGGACAACCCTGGTGCGTGCACCCCTGGGACAGGGTCTCGGTGCCCCATCCCAGACACCCCGGGGCAGGGTCCCGGCACGCCCTCCGCAGGGCCGCTCCCCCTCCCCGGGGAAGGATTCTGGAGCCCCCCTCCCCCCAAAACACCCCTTGGGCAGGGTCCGGGCGAGGGAGGCGCCCCTCCTTCCCGCGCAGCCGCAGGGTCCTGCTCAGCGGCTCAGGCTGGCCTGGCAGTGACGTCAGTGTCCCCGTTCCGCGGCCCCCTCCCCCCAGGCCACCCGTACATCATGACCGTGGGCTGCGTGGCGGGCGACGAGGAATCGTATGACGTGTTCAAGGACCTCTTCGACCCCATCATCGAGGACCGGCACGGGGGCTACAAGCCCTGCGACGAGCACAAGACCGACTTGAACCCGGAGAACCTGCAGGTGCGGGGGCGCGGCGGCGCGGGTCCAGCGGGTCGGGGCCGGGGGTTCTCGGGCGCTCACCCCCGGTTCGCCCCCAGGGCGGCGATGACCTGGATCCCAACTACGTGCTGAGCTCGCGGGTGCGCACCGGTCGCAGTCTCCGCGGCTTCTGCCTCCCCCCGCACTGCAGCCGCGGGGAGCGCCGCGCCATCGAGAAGCTGGCAGTGGAAGGTAGGGGACCCAGGTCGGCGGGCCGCCGGGGGCCGTTCTGGGTCCCGCCCCGGATTGTTTACGGGTCACCCGAGCCACCGCCGCGCTCTTATCTGCGCGTGCCTGGGTCCGGTTTCCCGGAGGGCGGGCGGCCCAGGCAGCGCGCCCCCTCGCTGCCCACCGAGGTCTGCGGCCCAGAGAGGGCGGGCCAGGCCCAGATCCCAGCGCCACGACCGCCAGCTGGGCTTCCATAAAACTGGGGCGGGGGGCGGGGGGAGGGCCTCTGCCACTTCCCTGGTGGTGGTCTGGGGAGGTAGGGGTGGGTCCGCAGTGCGGGGACAGGCAGCTAGCCCGGGTGCCCTCCTAACCGCGCCCCCCGCAGCCCTGTCGAGCCTGGACGGTGACCTGGCGGGCAGGTACTATGCGCTCAAGAGCATGACAGAGGCGGAGCAGCAGCAGCTCATTGACGACCACTTCCTTTTCGACAAGCCTGTGTCGCCCCTGCTGCTGGCCTCAGGCATGGCCCGCGACTGGCCCGACGCCCGTGGCATATGGTGCGCGCTGCCCCCCTCCCCTAATAGAGAGGGTGCAACCCCTCCCCCTTCTATAGCTTCCCTTCCCGCGGGAGTGGGGCCCCCCAGGAGGGGGAGGAAGGGGCAAGGGCCACCTTAGGATTCCTGCTTTGGTAGTGCCCGGGCCTCCTTGCAAGTCACCTTGACTGTGCAGATGCGTGAAGGGCCTCCCTTGCTCCCCTCCCTGCCCTTGGCTGGCTCAGGCCCCAGCCTCTATCCTCCTCCTGGGATCGGGAGCCTCTTGTTTTCTCTCTTCTTTCTCACCCCCTTCCTCCCCCACCGGGACTCTGCCAGGTGCTGGGTGACGCAGAAGCTTCTTTGAGTCAGGGCAGGGCTGGGGGGCGGGGAGAGGGCTTACTGTCTCCTACCCTGGTTATCCAGGTAGGCCCAGCTTCAGCTGCCTCTACCCCTTACCCCCTACGTAGGAAGGGACCCTGGCCCAGAGAGGGAGGTCCAGTACCAAAGGCCACACAGCAGACTATTGATTGCTTGCTGGGCTGGAGCTGAGTGCTCTTTCTTCCATTCCCTCTCTGAGCTGTACCCCCAGGGCTGCTGGGGCTGGGGTCTTGGGAGGAGCCCACACTCCTGGGTATCCCCTGGTCTGAGGGGGAGGTCTGGGGGGGTGCTGTAGGGTTTTTCCTGGGGGGCGCCTAGGAAGGAGCTGGACCCCGGCTGTGTCTCCTTCCCACAGGCACAATGACAATAAGACTTTCCTGGTGTGGATCAACGAGGAGGACCACCTGCGGGTCATCTCCATGCAGAAGGGGGGCAACATGAGGGAGGTCTTCACCCGCTTCTGCAATGGCCTCACCCAGGTGCTGCCCCAGCATGGGCTCATGCCATGGGGGAGTCTGTGCCAGGGGGACCCAGGCCAGGGTCCGGCCACTCCCGAGGGTAGGCTCAGCCTGGCCTCCCCTCATACCGTCTTTTCCACCTCCAGATTGAAACACTTTTCAAGTCTAAGAACTATGAATTCATGTGGAACCCCCACCTGGGCTACATCCTCACCTGCCCATCCAACCTGGGGACAGGGCTGCGGGCAGGTGTGCACATCAAGCTGCCTCATCTGGGCAAGCACGAGAAGTTCTCAGAGGTGCTCAAGCGGCTGCGGCTTCAGAAGCGAGGCACAGGTGAGGGGAGGGCGGGAGAGGGGGAACTGCAGGCCCACTAGGGGCAGCCCCACCCCAGCCCCCACCTCTCCTCCAATCACCTCGCTGCTCTCCAGGGGGCGTGGACACCGCGGCCGTGGGTGGGGTCTTCGACGTCTCCAATGCGGACCGCCTGGGCTTCTCGGAGGTGGAGCTGGTGCAGATGGTGGTGGACGGGGTGAAGCTCCTCATCGAGATGGAGCAGCGGCTGGAGCAGGGCCAGCCCATCGACGACCTGATGCCCGCCCAGAAGTGAAGCCTGGCCTGCCCCTGCCACCAGCCCTGCCGCTTCCGAACTTATTGCCTGGGCAGTGCCTGCCCGTGCC